>NC_077233.1:161975326-162291263 GCF_027887165.1 Monodelphis domestica | reverse complement strand
ATATGGATATTGGGTAAATTACAGAGATTCAGTTCATTCATCTCCAAGTCCAGGGAATGAGAATGCAAAGCTATCCTTGTTGAATATCTCTTATAAATGAATTAGATTAGGGGAAGTTAACATGGCTTATGGGGATCGAAAGCCAGACCTAGAGATGATAGATCATGGGTTCAAATTTGGCCTCAGACACATCTTAGCTGCATAACTCTGGGAAGGCCACCTTACCCCAGTTGCCTAGCCCTTACCACTCCTCTTCCTTGGATTCAATATTGACTCTAAGAAGGAAGGTAATGTTTATTTTTTTAGAAATTAATTTGATATCAAGGAGGTAGACTATCTAAGATTAGTTCAAGGAGGAATGATGGTACCATTCGAAATAGAACAGAGAATTTAGGAAGAGGGAAAGGTTTTATGTAGGTGGGGGGATGACTGATTTTAACCATGAATATGTGCACATTGAGGTGACAATAGAATATCCAGATGGCAATGTCTAGCAGATAGTTGGAAATGTAGAACTAGAGCTCAGAAGAGAATTTGGTTGAATAAAAAGATTTGGGAGACATCTACATGGTTTATATTTGAAGTCGCAAAAGGAGATGAGACAAAGTGATAAGTAGAGGAAGAAGAGAAATGTGCTGAATATATAACTATGTGAGATATCATTGGTTAGGAGATGGTATATGAAATTATGTAGGGCAATAACAGAATCAAAAGTGACTCAGGAAAGGTCACTACCACAAAACCAAATGGAAGACAGGCTTTCAAGAAAATGGAGTGTTGAACAGTGACAGAGTTTGCAATTAAATAACAATGTTGAGGTCTGAGAAGATGTCATTGAATGTGATTATTGGTAGGCAACTGATAACCTTTAATAGTAAAGTTTCCATAGAAAAATGGGCAATAAAGTCTAATTGAAAGGGTCTAAGGGGTGAGTTTGTGTGAGCATAGAATATTCTTTCTAGAATTTTGGCAGGGAAAGAGTTGTGAGATCTAAGACAATGGGAAGTAGTTTTATGATAGGTAAGGGAATTCATACTTTTATACTTTAACTATCACTTTCATGAGGCTGAATTTCAAATCAATACCTCAGCTCTGACTTCTTTTCTAAACTACAGACCTATATTTCAAATTACCTACTATACCTCTCTCACTTGCATAGCTTTTTCCTTTAAAACAACATATATAAAAGCAAATCTGTCTTCTCTCCAAAGCCTGTTCTTATTCTTAACTTTCCTATTTCTGTTAATGACATTATTATCCTTTATTTTATCCATAGTAGTAACTCAGAAGTCATCTTCAAATGCTACCTCTTTTCTTTATCTTCTACATTTAATTAGTTACTAAATTCTAACATTTCTATTTTAGAAAAGGTTTGTGACACTTTTTAAACCAATTTTTTAGTCCTGTTTCCAAAACGTTCTATAGAATTCAGTACAATTAAACATAATCCCCATCACATGACACATCTGACTCATCCCTTCCCTCAACAAATCACATACCAACCTAAAATATTTTAGTAACTTTTTTTTTACATTAATGTAGGAAGTTTTATTTTTTTAATCTTACATAGACCTCATATGTGGTGCTAAGACTCCTTCCTCCTTCCCCACCTCCATTAACAACTTCCCAATCAAAAGGTTGGAAAATCCTAGTTTCATTGATTTTGTTAGTGTAGGCTCTTTTCAATTTAAAATATTTGAAATTATCCATTTTATCTTTTGTGATCATACCTATACTTTGTTTATCTAAGCACTTTCCCCCTAGCCATAGCTATAAAAAATACATGATCTGGTTCTCTTGGATTATTTTTTGGAATGTCAAGAACTTTAATATTCATATTAGACTTATTGTAGTGACCATGGTCTGAGACATTGTTCTAAAACTATTTTGTTGTTTCTGATTTATATTTTGCTATGTTGCTTTCTGGTTTCCACAGTAGTTTTCCTCAGATGAGGGTTTTATTGCAAAGTAATTTAAGTTGTTGTGGTAATTGAACAGTTGATTATTGAGTTTAATTCTTTCTGTTACTTGTCTATCTAGTCTATTTCTTTTGATTTTTTTCTTTCTGTTTATAAGCAGTATGAAATACTATACTTTTGATGATTATATTATAATTAGAGTTCTGGAGGGCCTAGATATTCCCATTTCATTGCTATTTCCCCCTTATTTTTCTTGAGATTCTTGATATTTTATTTCTCCTAATGAATTTCCCTGGTTTCTCACTGATGAAGGAAAGTAGTTTGGCCAAAATATCTGATTTAGTGCTTGAATATAGTTTTTTCTTGATTCTGAGTTTGGCTCTCAATTCATTATACTATGGTGTCTTTATTTTGCCATGCAAACTCTCAGTTTCTTAATTTGTAAAATGAGAATAATTATAGCACCTACCTCATAGGGTTGTTATGAAGATCAAATGAATGAATATACATGAAACACTTTTCAACCTTAAAGGAATATATAAGAGATTATGATAATAATAGGATATAATTATGTGACATGTTACATTATGTATTTAGTTATGAATTACATATAATTGTTATTATCATTATAGAGTTCACTTATATAATGCAGGTGCATTTAACAACTATAATTCTAGCTACTAAGATGACTGATATTGGTAGATTGCTAGAGTCCTGGAGTTTTAGGCTATAGTATGAACGTAGCCAATTGGAATTATGAAGAATTATGAAATGAGCAGAAGCAAAAGAACATTGTATAAAGCAATAGAAATATTGTTTGAAAAATGACTTGTATATGTCCATGTCCAGAGAATGAAATGATAAATAGAAACAAGCAAGATATGCTTATATAAATATATATATATATGTATGTATGTATACATAATATATATTTGAGTGCAAGAAGAATAAGGGAAGGCATTACCTGGGAATTCTAAGTGACAAATAAACAAAATTAAATTAAAGAATAAAGTCAATTAGGTGTTAAAACAAGGTTAGCCTTGGTATAGCGAGGTGGAACTAGGGAAGGTCATATTCATAAATGAAATAGGTAAATGCCCCTAGATCTATCAGTACTAGGATGGTTTCAGTCCATGTGTAACTATGTAGCCCCTGAATTTTTATCATGGGCAAAGTAGGGAGGACTGATCTTAAAAAAAAAAAGGAGTTGGAGTTCTGACTTGGCAAAAAGATGTGGGCCTTCAGAAAGTTGTTCAGATAGTGCAGAGTGATGGTAAAATGACTGCTCAAAAGTCTCATAAAACATTAAATTTTGATGATGTTTTAAGAATTGTCCTCAGGAAAGTACAATATGAATTAGGACTTACAATATAGTATTTGTTAATGAATGATCATAAATACAAAGTGCTTTGCATTTTAATCTCTTTCCTTATCTGGAGGAAATAAGTAGCTGTCCTGCAACTTATTTACATTGTACAATGAATACTTCCTTTTGAGGAGACTATGGGCATGAGCAAAATCTAATTTTCTGCTCTTCTAGTAAGATGACTCTACAAAGAACTAGGTGTCTAGCACTATTACTGAAGAGTAGAAGAGTAAAGATTCAGAAACAATGAGAAAAAAGAACCTGGACCCTCTTTAGAAAATATATATTTCCTAGGAATAAAACTGTAAACCCAAACCTGGGCAGGAATGGCACCTTAATAGAGAAATCAACCTTAATCTCTAGGACCCAGTGGGATTTGCAGCTATACCTAATTACATGGAGGTTACATAGAAAAGTGAAGTTGGAGCAAAAGAACCTGAACACTCACCACAAGACTTTCTAACTGGATGATAGTGAGCCTGGGATGTAGATTGAGCAATGAATTTTCTTTACTAGGCTAATTTCTTCTGAGAGTGAAGGTTAGGGGATAGGACAGGGATAGTTAAGGAGAAAGACATTATTCATTTTTTTTTTAGTTCAAGGAGTAGCAGGATATTCCATTTCATTGGAAAGCAAGGATGATGGGGAAAAATACAACAGGGACCAGCTGGGTAGTTCAATGAATAGAGTACCAGTCATAGAAATGGGAGGTCCTGGGTTCAAATTTGTCCTCAGGACTTCCGGGTAAACATAGCTGCAATCTACACACGAATCACTTCCTCTCTCCAGCACCAAACGAAATAGACTACCTCAAAAGGGCAGAAAAAACATCTTTGGAAGAATGGAGGGACTCTCCAGTACTCCACAGAAATGAAGGTACATGGGGTTTGAACATTGCCACAGTATAAGAAGGAGGAAAAGCTTGCACAAAAACGTGAAATGAGCTGCCCTTTCCCCTCCTCCCCCACAGAACCAGAATAGGGAATCAGAGTGCTCACCGGGACAGTGAATGAGTGAGGAACATCTCTGTCTGGGGGGACACACCAGGGTCCTTGGGATCTAAAGACTGCTAGGGAACGACCTCTCATGGCAGTTTCACAGAGGACACACAGACTGCACGACCCCTGCAAACTGCAAACAGTGTAGAGTCTCTAAAATCTGTAAAAACTGCCTAAGGCCAAAGTGTCACCCCTCACTCTAGTGGGGGGGCACCCCAAGAATCCTGGATATTGACAGGGAATACCAGAGATCCACCCCTCAGAGCATTTTTACAGGAGATTCCTACGCACCAGTGAGAAGAGACCACAGAACACGGAGGCGGGTGTGCTAACAAACTTCAGAGGCTGGGAAGAACTAGTCTGAGGCAACCTAAATCCACAGAAAACCTGCCCATATCACCCAGACCTCAGACCCAAAAGGAAAGGGGAAAAAAACACTGAAGGGATGGCTCACATGACCCAAAATCAAGCCTCCAAGAAAAAAGGGAAAAAAGTGACTATTGAAAACTTTTATGGCAGGAATACCCAAGGAAAAGAAGAGAAAGAGGATGAAATTCAAACAAAATCAAAACATTCCCCCCAAATTGGAAATTATCCACAAGCTCTGGAAGAACTCAAATTGGAGCTTATCCAAAAGATTGAAACCTTCTGGCAAGAAAAATGGGAAAAAACTCAGAAAGAGGTCAGAAGCCTGATAGACAAGACTTCGCAATTGGGGAAAGAACTGGAAATCTCTAACAGAAGGGTAGAACAAGCTGAAAAACAAATCCATACCCTAAAGACCAGAAATAAGCAACTGGAAGACAGTGAGATTGCAAAACAGCAAGAATTTATAAAGCAAAGCCAAAATATTAATGAATTAGAAGAAAACATAAAATATCTCACTGACAAGGTGAAAGACCAGGAAAACTGAGGAAAGAGAGACAACCTGAGAATCATTGGTCTGCCCGAAAAACCAGAGATAAACAAAAACCTCGATGCTATACTACAGGAGATTATAGAAGAAAATTGCCCACATGTTCTGGAGCAAAGGGGCAAAAGAGAAACAGAAAGGGTTCAAAGAACACCCTCTATACTAAATCCCCAAAAGACAACCCCCAGGAATGTAATCGCCAAATTCAAGAGCTTCCAAGCTAAGAAGAAATTCCTACAATAAGCCAAGAAGAGGAGCTTCAGATATAGAGAGCCCCCCATAAGGATCACACATGACTTAGCAGCTAACGTGCTAAGAGACCTCAAAGCATGGAACACAGTATTTAGAAAGGCAAGAGAGCTGGGTCTCCAACCAAGAATCAACTACCCATCAAAACTGACTATATACTTCCAGAGGAAAGTATGGGCATTCAACAAAATAGAAGATTTCCAAGCATTTGCTAAGAAAAGGCCAGAACTTATTGGAAAATTTGATATCCAATCTCAGAGAGCAAGTGAAACATAGAAAGGTAAATATGAAAGAAAGGGAAAAGGAGAAAAATCTTATTTTTTTCTTTAAGTCAAACTCTCTTCTATAAGGACTACATTTATATCAAATTATATATATTAATATGTGGGGAAAATGTAATGTGTAACTCTCAAAAATTGTATGCATAATAAGATTAGTTAGAAGAATCATTCATAGGGAAAGATTAGGGCATCAAGACGATTTGGTGAAAGGGGGGAAAAGAAAGAAAAAGAGAGGGGGGAATCATTGATGATACTAAGATTTACTTCAAAAAATAGAGGGGGGGGAAACTAAATAGAATAATCTTTCCCACACAAAGATACACATGGGAAAGGGAAGGGAAGAATACTCATATGAGAAGGAGAAGAGAACGCGAAGTAGTATTACTTAAACCTTACTCTCAGTGAAATCAACTCAGAGAGGGAAGAACATCTAGATCCATTGGGATCCTGAATTCTATCTTATCCAACAGGGAAAGAAAGAAAGGAATTTAAGGGGGGGGAGAGGGGAATGAGTATAAAAAGGGAGGAAAAGAGAGGGGTGAGGGGAAGGGAGCATAAAAAGGTTGGGGCTAGAAAGGGAAGCATATCAACGCAGGGGACTAGGGGGACTGATCTAAAGTAAATCACTGGTTTAAAAGGTTATAGATAAAGAAGAAAGGTCAGAATTAGGGGAGGATATCAAAATGCCAGGGAATCCACAAGTGACAATCATAACTTTGAATGTGAATGGGATGAACTCACCCATAAAACTTAGACAAATAGCAGATTGGATTAGAACCCAAAACCCTACCATATGTTGTCTTCAAGAAACACATATAAGGCGGGTTGATACTCACAACATTAGAATTAAAGGATGGAGTAAGACCTTTTGGGCCTCAAATGATAAAAAGAAGGCAGGAGTTGCAATCATGATATCTGACAAGGCCAAAGCAAAAATAGATCAGATCAAAAGTGATAGGGAAGGTAAATATATTCTGTTAAAAGGGAGTATAGATAATGAGGAATTATCACTAATCAACATGTATGCACCAAATGGTATAGCATCCAAATTTCTAATGGAGAAACTAGGAGAATTGAAGGAGGAAAGAGACAGTAAAATCATATTAGTGGGAGACTTGAACCAACCACTATCAAATTTAGATAAATCAAACCAAAAAAATAAATAAGAAAGAGGTAAAAGAGGTGAATGAAATCTTAGAAAAATTAGAGTTAATAGACATATGGAGAAAAATAAATAGGGACAAAAAGGAATACACCTTCTCAGCACCACATGGCACATTCACAAAGATAGATCATACACTAGGTCACAGAAACATGGCATACAAATGCAGAAAAGCAGAAATAATAAATGGAACTTTTTCAGATCATAAGGCAATAAAAAATAATGATCAGTAAGGGTAGATGGAGAGCCAAATAAAAATTAATTGGAAATTAAATAATATGATACTCCAAAATCGGTTAGCTAGAGAACAAATCATAGAAACAATTAATAATTTCATTGAGGAAAATGACAATGGTGAGACATCCTTTCAAATCTTATGGGATGCAGCCAAAGCAGTAATCAGAAGAAAATTCATATCCCTGAGTGCATATATTAACAAATTAGGGAGGGCAGAGATCAATGAATTGGACATTGAAACCAAAAAAAACTAGGAGCAAACAATTAAAACCCTCCAGAAGATAACCAAACTAGAGATCCTAAAAATTAAGGGAGAAGTTAAAAAAACTGAAAGTGATAGAACTATTAAACTAATAAACAAGACTAGAAGCTGGTGCTTTGAAAAAAACAGACAAAATAGATCAATCTAATTTAAAAAAGGAAAGAAGAAAGGCAAATTAACAGCATCAAAGATGAAAAGGGGGACCTCACCTCCAATGAAGAGGAAATTAAGGCAATCATTAAAAACTACTTTGCCCAACTATATAGCAATACATATACCAACCTAGGTGATATGGATGAATATTGACAAAAATATAAATTACCTAGACTAACAGAAGAAGAAATAGAATTCTTAAATAATCCCATATCAGAAAAAGAAATCCAACAGGTCATCAAAGAACTCCCTAAGAAAAAATCCCCAGGGCCAGGTGGATTCACAAGTGAATTCTATCAAACATTCGTAGAACAGCTAATCCCAATACTATACAAACTATTTGACATAATAAGCAAAGAGGGAATTCTACCAAATTCCTTTTATGACACAAACATGGTACTGATTCCAAAGCCAGGGAGTTCAAAAATGGAGAAAGAAAACTATAGACCAATCTCCCTAATGAATATAGATGGAAAAATATTAAATAGGATACTAGCAAAAAGACTCCAGCAAGTGATCAGGAGGGTCACTCACTATGATCAAGTAGAATTTTTACCAGGAATGCAGGGCTGGTTCAATATTAGGAAAACCATCCACATAATTGACATCAACAAACAGACAAAAATCACATGATTATCTCAATAGATGCAAAAAAAGCTTTTGATAAAATACAACATTTATTCCTATTAAAAACACTAGGAAGCATAGGAATAGAAGGGCCTTTCCTAAAAATAATGAACAGTATATATCTAAAACCATCAACTAACATCATCTGCAATGGGGATAAACTAGATGCATTCCCATTTAGATCAGGAGTTAAACAAGGATGCCCATTATCACCTTCATTATTTGATATTGTACTAGAAACACTAGCAGTAGCAATTAGAGAAGAAAAAAAAATTGAAGGCATTAAAATAGACAAGGAGGAGACCAAGCTATCACTCTTTGTGGATGATATGATGGTCTACTTAAAGAATCCTAGAGAATTAACCAAAAAGCTAGTCAAAATAATCAACAACTTTAGCAAAGTTGCAGGATACAAAATAAACTCGCATAAATCATCAGCATTTCTATATATTTCCAACACAGCTAAGTGGCAAGAATTAGAAATAGAAATCCCATTCAAAATCACCTTAGACTAAATAAAATACTTAGGAATCTATCTCCGGAGACAAACACAAGAACTATATGAACACAACTACAAAACATTTTCCATACAACTAAAACTAGACTTGAGCAATTGGAAAAAATATTAACTGCCCATGGGTAGAACAAGCAAATATAATAAAAATGAACATCCTACCCTAGCTTATTTATCTATTTAGTGCCATACCCATTGAACTTCCAAAATTTTTTTTTACTGACTTAGAAAAAACCATAACAACTTTCATTTGGAAGAACAAAGGGTCAAGAATATCCAGGGAAATAATTAAAAAAAATACAAAGCAAGGTGGCCTTGCAGTCCCAGATCTCAAACTCTATTATAAAGCAGTGGTCATCAAAACAATTTGGTACTGGCTACGAGACAGAAAGGAGGATCAGTGCAATAGACTTGGGATAAATGATCCCAGTAAGACAGTATATGATAAACCCAAAGAGTCCAGCTTCTGGGACAAAAACCCACTATTTGACAAAAACTGCTGGGAAAATTGGAAGACAGTGTGGGAGAGATTTGTTTTGGATCACTACCTCATACCCTACACCAAGATAAACTCAGAATGGGTGAATGACTTGATCATAAAGAAGGAAAGCATAAGTAAATTAGGGGAATACAGAATAGTATACATATCAGATCTGTGGGAAGGGAAAGACTTTAAAACCAAGTAAGACATAGAAAGAGTCACAAAGTGTAAAATAAACAATTGTGATTAAATCAAATTAAAAAGGTTTTGTACAAACAAAATCAATGTAACCAAATTGAGAAGGGAAGCAACAAATTGGGAAACAATTTTCATAACAAAATCCTCTGACAAAGGTCTCATTACTCAAATTTATAAAGAGCTAAATCAATTGTACAAAAAATCAAGCCATTCTCCAATTGATAAATGGGCAAGGGACATGATCAGGCAGTTTTCAGCCAAAGAAATCAAAACTATTAATAAGTACATGAAAAAGTGTTCTACATCTCTTATAATCATAGAGATGCAAATCAAAACAACTCTGAGGTATCAGCTCACACCTAGCAGATTGACTAATATGACAGGAAAGGAAAGTAATGAATGCTGGAGGGGATGTGGCAAAGTCGGGACATTAATTCATTGCTGGTGGAGTTGTGAATTGATCCAACCATTGTGGAGGGCAATTTGGAACTATGCCCAAAGGGCGATAAAAGACTGTCTGCCCTTTGATCTAGCCATAGCCCTGCTGGGCTTGTACCCCAAAGAGATTATAAGGAAAAAGACAAATACAAGAATATTCATAGCTGCGTTCTTTGTGGTGGCCAAAAATTGGAAAATGAGGGGATGCCCTTCACTTGGGGAATGGCTGAACAAATTGTGGTATATGTTGTTGATGGAATACTATTGTGCTAAAAGGAATAATAAAGTAGAGGAATTCCATGGAGACTGGAACAACCTCCAGGAAGTGATGCAAAGTGAAAGGAGCAGAACCAGGAAAACATTGTACACAGAGACTGAAATACTGTGGTACAATAGAATGTAAAGGACTTCTCCATTAGTGTCAATACAATGTCCCTGAACATTCTGCAGGGATCTAGGAGAAAAAAAAAAAAACACTATCCATAGGGGCAACTGGGTAGCACAGTGGTTTGAGAGCCAGGCCTAGAGATGGGAGGTCCTAGGTTCAAATCTGGCCTCAGACACTTCCCAGCTGTGTGACCCTGGGCAAATCACTTGACCCCCATTGCCTAGCCTTTACCACTCATCTGCCTTGGAGCCAATACACAGTATTGACTCCAAGATAGAAGGTAAGGGTTTAAAAAAAAAACAAAACACTATCCACAAGCAAAGGACAAATTGTGGGAGTAAAAACACCCAAGAAAAGCAACTGTTTGACTACAAGGATTGAGGGGACATGAATGAGGAGAGACTCTAAATGAACACCCTAATACAAATACCAACAATATGGAAATGGTTTGCATTAAGGACACATGTGATACCCAGTGGAATCGTGCATTGGCTAGGTGAGGGGTGGTAGGAGGGGGGAAGGAAAAGAAAATTTTCTTTGTTTCCAAGGAATATTGTTTGAAAATGACTAAATAAAATAATGTTTAAATTGGAAAAAAAATTTGTCCTCAGACATTTCCTAGCTGTGTAAACCTGGACAAATCATCTAACGCCCATTGCCTAGCACTTACCTTTCTTCTGCATTGTAACCAACATGCAATATTAATTCTAAGATTGAAAGCAAGGATTTAAAAGAAAGAGTAAAGTATATAATAGTGTAGACAGCTTGGGAGTAGTCCATTCTATGCTAGGTAGAATTTGTTCAGATGAACTTTCACTTCTTTAATCTTAAAACTGCACCATCACTTTTTCACCCTTTATGAATATTCATGAGGAAAAGTATGTTTGCAGCTTGGAATATATAGAAAAAAAAACAAATGGGAAGAAAGGTTTAGGTATTTATTGGAACCAGAGAAGTCAGGAATGGTGATAATAAGAGCATGATCACAATGTAGATTATTATGATTAAAATTCTCTGGAGACTGTATCTTAATTTGTAATTGTTTATTAAGTAATGAAAAGCCAACCAGAGAAAGAGAAGGCACCAGCCATGTGTGACCAACCATCTTCCCTTCCAAGGGCCAGGACCTTACCTCCTTACTCTTGATTTCCAGGGGAAAAGACCCCATTTCTTCCTGGTACCCCAATTTATGTTCTTGCTGCTGTCACTTTCCAAAGCTTCTCCAATTGGACCACTCTCATCTCATTCTGGATGAAAGGCAGTTCTTTTGGGTGCCAGGGAGTCAGAAGACTTTTAGAATAGCTGCACTATGTACATGTCTGCCTTTCTCTACCCCACAGCCAAGAGATTTGTTTACAGATAAACAAAAAGCTTTGTCTCCATTCTTAGCAAGGGGGTGGGTGAAGAAGCATATTGCAGCTTCATTTTTTGGATTAAACTTTTTTTTTCAAAATTTAAAGGTTGTCTATCTTGGGGTACCAAAAAGGGGGTACAGCCTAGTATTATATTTTCAAAAATCAGAAAAATAATTTTGCATGGTTGAGCTGCATTGAGTTAGAAACTGTGTTTAGTTTTGCAAGGAAAATCTCTGAACCAAAGCTTTGGTTCCCATGAGTTAATTCAGAAAAGGAGGTGATACTCTGGGGAGCTAAGGCTCTGAGAAGGATAATACCTTGTGCCTGAGTAGGGGACTCAGAAAAATCCCTAATACCAAACTGCCTAGCTTATTCCATCAATGCCTCAAGGGTCTGATTTCTGAAATTCTTTGTGGATTTCAATGTTAGAAGAAGATATGAAGTCATTAAATGTGAAAATGAAACCAAATTGGAATGGCAAGGTTGGAATTTTAAATTCCCTTGACATGCATAAATGATCAATAAAAAAATGGAATGAAGTTCAAAAGGGAATATCCAGTACAACAAAGAATAGAAAGAAAAGCAAACTACTCATATCCTCTATCTGGAAGGATTGATTGGCTCTTCAGAGCAGTCAAGAGGATCATAGCCAAGAAGGACTTAGCAGTTTGCACTGCTGTTTGAAAAGTTTAACAAGACAATTCACATTTTAAATGAGACCTTCAAGAAATATTAACTTCCCTGCCAAATTGTACTACTCTCCATAATTTGTTTTAATCCTTCCCTACCCTGTCTCCATGCCCTATTGTTATAGGAAAAGCTGTCCTGATTCTCAAGAATTTCCTGCCTAAAGAATTACCAGAATCCCCCAAATTTTAAAAAGACTCATTAGGGAGATTGATGGCCTGGAGGCAGTTCACTAGTGGTACTCCATTTCCCTCAAGTAAGAAAAAGTGGGTTCATTGGCAAACAAATGAGGCAAGGAGACTGTGATTTAGGGGATGATTTTTGCCAGAGAGGGCTGGAGGTGATGACTTAGTGACTTTGGAAAGGGCTTGAGGTTGACAGTGTCCTCAAGGGCTTGAGGTTGACCTTGTGACTGGCAAGGGCAGGTAACTTGCTTAAGGGCTGGAGGTTGAAAAAGTTGTTTATCAGGAGATACATAGATCTCCAAAGGATAGAGCATGCATGCCATCTTTAACTATTTATTGGTGGTCATCAGGGATAGTCTTCTCTGGCCAGATTAATTTAGGGGGATCCTTCATCTATCCCCTGAAACTTCTGGGTTTTCTATATCCTGCTCTGTTTCCCCTCTCTTTATTTCTGGGTTTCTCTACACTATAACTTAAATGAATATACCCTTACTCCCCCAATTTCTTCCCTTTCTTCTCTTCAAAGACCAACTCAGATGCCACTTCTGTAAAAAGCCATAATTACCCAAGCTCAGTGAAAATCACTTTCTTTGAATGAATTTATTTCACTCTCCTCCATAATAAAATTACTTGCATACTTCTCCTTCCACCTATCGCATTCTAAACATCTAAAAACAAGTGCCTTTCTATGTCCTTGTAGCCTAGTACTTGGAATAATACCTTGTATACAGTGGTCACTTAAGAAATGTCTGTCAAAAAATAGAATGGATGGAAGGACAGATAAATATTTCTAATAGAGATCCACAAAACCAATGAAAAGGTATGATTCGCTAGACAGCTAGATTGGTCAGTGATAGAAGGCTTGGTCTGGAGTCAAGAAGACATGAGTTCAAATTTGACCTTAGGAAATCACTTATCCCTGTTTACCTCAGTTTCCTCATCTATAAAATGAACTAAAGAATGAAATAGCAAACTACTTCAGTATCTTTGCCAAGAAAATCCCAAATGGAGTCACAAAGTATTGGACAGGACTGAACAGCAACAATAATTAGCTAATGTATAAGGGAAAGGGAAAAATATTAAAACATTTTAATTTAAATGATCAGAAGAAAAAGTGAAAAATGAAAGCTTTCTTCTTTTATCATGTGATATTCTAAAAAGGAAGGATTTAGGAGGCAGCTGGGTAGCTCAGTGGATTGAGACCGGCCCTAGAGATGTGAGGTCCTAGGTTCAAATCTGACCTCAGACACTTCCAGCTGTGTGACCCTGGGCAAGTCACTTGACCCCCATTGCCTAGCCCTTACCACTCTTCAGCCTTGGAGCCAATACACAGTATTTGGAAGGTAAGGGTTTAAGAAAAAAAAAAGGAAGGATTTGCTCTTAAACTGTATCAAGAGAGATATGTTAGGGGTTTTAAAATTAATTCAAAAGAGCTTAATAAGTTAACATTTTGTATCAGATTCTATAACAGGTGCTGGGGTTATGATGTTAAAAACTGAAACAGTCCCTTCCCTCAAGGAGTTTATATTCTGCAGGGAAGGAGAGGAAGAGAATTCTTTTCCTACAATCAGTGTATTACTGAATTAATTTAAGCAAGTCATTGAGGATTTCTATGCTTTAATTTCTCCATTTGCAAAATAGAGTGTCACATAACTTTAAAAACTCATAATATGCATTAAAGTTACAAAATAATACATATTGAATTAATACAAATCCCGATAGGATGTTCCCCCTCCCTCTCTAACACAGGTATTACCAGTGTTGTTTTTCAGTGTATTCCTATTGGGGTAAAGGAGAGGACAGGAGGCAGTTGGGAAGGAGGGGAAGTAGAGTGATGCTTTTGGAAGCATGAAATGAGGGAGAACTGATCCAAATCCTACTTCTGATATTTACTACTTGTATGACCCTGGGAAAATCATTTAATCTCTCTGTGCCTCAGGCAATTTTCTAGGATTTAGCTACTAAGTCAGAAATGGAATATGAAGGGATTTCTCATGCCCCTGCTGCTGATGTTGATGAAATATATATGTATGTATTTATAGGTGTGTATGTTTGTACAAGATGTTCTAAAAGTCTGACTCTATTAAGATTCAAATTATGCTAAAGACTTTTACAATACAATGGCTATGTGTATATAAATTTAAATTAGCATGGGTTGATATTTCACAATAGAACAACAAACATAATTCTGATTCACAAATTTAGCAGTTATTCTTTCTTGACTATAAATAGGATAAATTATATTTGTCCAACTATAAGCCTGTCTTAAATAGAGGGCACCAGGTCACACCACTGAAAAAAAATTCTCCAAAATAGAAAGACTTCTAATCAAGAAGATGGGTTCAAATTTTGCAGAGTAGGTGCTGACTTGCATTCTCAGAACAATTATTTACACTCATGAAATCATAACTGCTTGAATCCAGATCTTCCAGATTAGAAGTATGTGTTTTCATAAGAACATAGACAACAGAGTCTAGAATGATTCACTACTCAAAGTATTTTTCCACTTTGATCCCAGCATCCATCTTATCAATCAATCAATTAATCAATGAGTATTTGCTACACATCTATTTTGTGCCTAGCATTGTGCTAAATACCTTGAATGCAAAAAGAGGCAAAAGAAAGTCTTTCCTCCAAGGGATTTATATTCTAAATATTGTGATTATAATGATTCTTAAGCAGACAAACCCTTTACCTCATCAGACTATCTTCCTCTTTTCAGAATTCTTTTATAAATTGTCTTCTACTTTTATAATATAGGTGCTTTGAGACCTGGAGAAGAGTTTGTCTTTCTTTATGCTTGTATTTGTATTCCTATCTCAGAGTCTAGTATAGAGTATTTAATAAATGTTTTTATCTATTTATTTATCTATCCATCTATCTATTATCATTCATCCATCTCTCAATCTATAAACTCAGAACCTTGAGGTTCCTGTTTTAAGTCAACCCTCTGACAGATACTAACTGTATGACCCTGGGCAAGTCACAATATATCTAGATGAAGAAATGTGTATGTGATTATATGTGTATATGCATCTTTGTATACCTAGAAGGGATAAGGCTAATTATACTCAAAATCTTGTATACATATATAACTATATATGCATATAAACATGAATATGTCAGTAGGTTGGAGGCAGAAACTTAAACCTAGATCTTTATATATGTAAATATTTTTTCCCGTTAGCTCTTATTTTTGAGGTGTGGCCCAGTGGCCTAAGTTCAGAGACAGTAAATAAAACCATATATATGCAAAATATATATGTACTTTTTGTTATAATATAAAAGCTTTTCTTACCTGAAATAAAATTTCTAAAATTTGTAAGATTTGTAAGTAAAAATAGTCTCAACATGACTCTTTATAGTGAGATTCTAAGGTATTTTGACCAACTGATGACCGCTAATGATTTTAATGGTGTTTGGATAGACTATTCCTATAAATCATTGATTATCCTTGACAGCAGTAAGGTGAATTGTATCCTCATCCATTCCTTTACTAATTGTTCTTCTTTGCCTCATCCATTAGCCAGTATTTAGTCTTCAGTTACAACACATTCAAAACTGGAATTCAAACTGGGGACATTTCATAAAATCTCAGAACCATTACCTTGTTTTGATGGATATAAAGAATAAAGTTCCAGGAAGTATGCTTCTGGCAGGCATATTTATTGTGTTTTAATGGCCCCGTACTTTGCATAGTCATATTCTAAAGTCTAATAACTAGCAAAGTGATTGTGAAATAACTCTTCAAATATAAAGTACTATCACAATGCTAAGCAATAGTGGTGTTGGGTTAGATCCAACAGGGAGCAAAGTGGAATAAACTACTCCCAGGGCCAATTGTTCTTCCCAAAGGAGATAAATTAACTCCAGCCTTTCAGTATTTTTTCCTTCTACTACCCTGCTATGATAACCTGTGAAAATGTATGTATCCCTTATAGATAAGAACAGAAATAATAAGTACATAATGTCTGACCCCCCCCTTCCTCATTCCCCTCATCAAAGTAACTCATGCTTATTGGCACTTGGTCAGATTATATACTTAACAGTCATGTTTCCTTACTGCTACTGTTTTTGTCTCCTAACATTCTAAAGAGAGAGAATTTAAAAGAGGACTGTTATCGATTTGTAGATATTAGCAATATCAGGTATCTTTTCTGAAAGAAAAAAAGGTTTTTATGACACTGTATATTGCACCAAGCAGACTACAGTGTCCAATAAGGATCTTTGTTAGTAAGAATAATAATAATAATGCCATAGGATACTTCTAAAATCATATGGTGCCAACATCCTGAACAACCAAGAATATAATCAGTCTCTTTCCAGAACACCGCATACACACACACACACACACACACACACACACACACACACACACACACACACACTCACTCACTCACCCTGCTCCCCATACTATACACACATATTCACCACTGCAATTATCCATCACCAACTTCTCTCAAGCAACAGCCCAGGTTTCAATAATAGAGGAAAAGGCTGACAAATGACTCACAGTGCTGCCCTCCATTAGATGAGGAAGAAAGGAAAGGCGAAAAAGTCCCTCTGAATGTATTCTTTAATCATGCATTTTTGCAACTGATTTTTTTTTTTTTTGCTTAGCCTCTAACCCTCAACCTGAAAAAGAAAACCAAAGCACATAAGACTTCAGGCTGAAAAGGATCCCTCCCTCCCCTAGTCGCAACCCTCCTATTCCCTCCTCCCTCAAAATTCACATGTATTAATTTAGCTTATCATTCAGGTCTGCCAAGCAGGCTTTTCTAAAAGGACTAGCTAAATCCAATGGTCTATTTGTCTTACACCTTTTAATTAAATGACCTCACCTGGTCTCCAGTTCCTACTTCTTCTCCTTATATTATACAAGCCTTTGCATTTTCCTTCTGATTAAAAACAAGTAACAGCTCTGAATGGTGAAATGTGAATATGTAGGACTCACAACAGATCATATGGCACCTTCCCTTTTCAACCTGGATATGTCATGAACGTTTCATTCTGGTAAAAGGGAACCTTGAAATGTCAGGAGAATGATTACTAATCCAGCTCGATCACTAGCAAAGCTTTAGGTGATGATGGAAGGAAACACCCTTAGAAAATGGGCAGAGTGATTGAAGCATGAAGTAAGAGTGTTAGATTTCTAGAAAGTCAACAGAAATGTTAAAAATTAGCTAAATCTGCTGTGTTATGGAAAATGATAGGAGTAGAAATAATAAGTGCATGACATGTGATTAAATATTTAATTAAGCTGAATACACACAAGTATCTTAATTTGAAATGTATTCTGTAGGATAGTATTCTACCAAAATGAAGAGGAGAAACATTTAAACCCACTCTTTCTTGCTGATTATATTTAATGTCTAACTTTCTCTGTACTGTACTTGCAATCCAATCTTACATTTAGCCAAATCATTTGATTTGTTTCCCTCTTCTGCTTATAAGACCTACTTCTATGCTCAGAATTTCTGTCTGGGATACAAATTGTCCCTACAAATTCAGGAACCTTCATTCTCAACATTACAGCCTCTTTAGTAATTATTCTAAATTACTTTTGAGTAGTTGTTACACACTGGCAAAAAAGACAAGGATTATGGCATTATAGGCTTTCCATGATACTGCTGATATCTAAAACAAAATCTCATTTTCTTAATCTGATGATTCTCTTCTGGAACCAATTAGAGTACCTTTCCTCTCCCCAATATTCTGTCTAAGAGATTCATAATACACAAGCATAAAGGAAGAGTAACTAAGATCCTACACAACTGACCCTTGCCTGGAAATAATTCCCTTTGTAGACTGCAATAATTTTTGCCCATTTGATAGCCACTACCACTTCTTTGGTCAACTATGTTCTAGTTTCTCTCCCTATAAGAAGATTACATAGCCACTAGATATATAGGAGTAATTATCCTTTGTTCTAATTTTCCATATTCTCATTCCTATCCTCCTCATCTTTAACTCAACCATGTCCTACCCTTACCATTTGTACCAGTGAACTCCCTAGAATTCCTATTCCATAATAAACAAAATTACTTTCATCTTTTGTCCATTTTATTTGACTCCAATATTCTCATCAAAACCTAACTCCTTACTACTAATAAATCCTGTGTCATTTTATCCAACACTGATCTTCCTCTGATATTGTCTTTAGAGAGGAATTCAGATTACTTTTTGTCCCCATTGCCACTTCCAATTTTTTGCCACCACAAAGAACATGTCTATAAATATTTTCATATAAACATTTCTCTTATTATCTCTTTGTGATACAAACCCAGCAGTGGTATGGCTGGATCAAAGGGTAGGCATTCTTTTATTTAAATTAATTACTTTAGAATATTTTTCCATGGTTACATGATTCATGTTCTTTCCCTCACCTCTTCCCTCCCCCCTCCCTGAGCTGATGAGCAATTTCACTGGGTTATACATGAATTAGTGTTAAAAATCTATTTCCATATTATTAATATTTGTAAAAGAATGATCATTTAAAGTCAAAATCCCCAATCACATACCCATCAAACCACATGATCGATCATGTTTTTCTTCTGCATTTCTATTCCCACAGTTCTTTCCCTGGATGTGGTGTAATAGTTAAAGGAATTGTAGGATTGAAGAATTACAGGGGATAAGGAAGTTTTTGTAACAAGAAATGGAGGAGTTGAAGGGATAGAGGTAATATGGATGCTGGTAGGTAAAAGGAGGGACATGCCCCCTGCTGAGAGGTTATCTTTGAAAAATGGGGTTCCCAAGAAATGGGCCAATGCTGATAGCCTGAGTGGATGTCTTCTCTATTGATTGATTTTGAAGATACCCCAGAGCAGGTAAGCACAGATCTCCCTGAGGGACAAGCCTCCCCCTGGACCAAGATCACCTGGCAGGGGTCTGATAAGGAGTGTTTATGGTTGAATGGCTGTCCTTAGGTTCAGATCCCTCTGTGTCCCCTGAAATGATAGTCCTCTTATCTGACTGTGGGTTATTTAACTCAAGATGAATTTAATAACAAGTTTGGATTAGGAAGATAGAGGGAATCAGGATTTCCCTAGATTGGGTTTGAGTCTCTCTCAGCTTTTGAGCTGAGGCCAGGCCTCGCAGGCTGGTAGAGGGTTTCTTTTATTCCTGTCTATTCTAATCTGTGCTAGTTTTCTTAAGTTCAATATCTTTAGCAGTAGACAGCAAGAGCAAGAAAAGGTTCTGACTTTCAGAGCTGATTGGGCCTGTCTCTTTGGATAGTGCCCCTAAAGACCAGCTTTACAGTTCAAACCACTCCCCTTAAATCATTTTGTTTGATGACAAGATCACAGGAATCCAATTAGAGCATGCAGTTGAAAAAAGTCCTGGAATAGAGGTACTTCTATCCTGAGACAGGGAGAGAGTGTTCCTTCTAGTCTGAGGGCCAGGAAAAAATAGTCCTCAAAAGCACCTGTCACTCTACCAATCCCCCTTCCCCCAATGACTGTCATCTTTGTTCATCAATTTCACACTAACATTCCGATTGCTGTTTGCTCCATTCGAGTGGCAGAAAGGCCCAGAGCTTGATTCAGTTTTCCTTTACACAATTGTCTCCTTTGTTTGTTGTGACCTTCCCATGGTCACTTATATTTATTATACTTACCAAACTACTAAATCTAATTTCTAACTACTCCCCCCAAAATAATAAACTTCTCTCAATTACTCTATCACTATTCTATGATAACTTTATCTACTCTAAAGAATTCTATGCAGGAAAGTTTGGGTAAGGGTAGTTTTAGAGTTTTACAATAAATTCAGTACAATAAATGTTTGAACGAAACCATTACAAAGAAATTTGAATCTTAGTGCTAATGCTACTTAATTTTGCTAAGTTAAACTAATACAAATATTCTTCCTATTTTATATATCTATGATTATTTGCAAAGTATTCTATCAATCAATCAATCTATCTATCTATTTATCTATCTATATTTCCATTAAGCACAATTTCAGCATCAGCTTTACAATAAACAATTAAGAGTTTACTATCTGCAAATGCAGCTTAAGTCTATTCTTAATTATAACTAACTGTCTATGCTATGCTTAACTTAACTTAGTCCTAATCTATTCTCTACTTATTATAATTATTCTCTAAGTCCCTAGTACAATCTATAACCCAATCTTATGTACAACTTATATACATGCTATGCTACATATTTATAGACCCTATTGTTATTATATGTTACTAATCTAATTATAGCATATACATTATTTATAGAGATTATTTACATATAATACAATACTATACATTATTCTTGCATCCTGATGTCAGTCAAATAAAAATATCTATTGATCTTTCTATTTGCCTAAGACCTTATGGAACTAACTATATACATATTTACATTTTGCATAAATGTAATTTCAGACACTCAATTATTTACACAAGATCCCCCAATATATGTCAGTTTGTGACTTTGCATTTTGTATCTAATAGTTACATGTTGAATTAATACTTATCAAGTTTCTTCAGATTTCCACTTCTCATGTTGACTGATGGATCTCTTCTTTCTTCCAAGTTATGTAGTGTTGCATGCTATTTCCCTAATATGTGAAATTAATTTTGTTTTTTTACTTTGCCACACTCAGTCTTACATATAAGCCCTGTTTTCCATCTGTCCTTTTCTTATATTAACAAATTTACTAAGTTCAAAGTCTTAGCTGTCCATTTCAGCTTTTTCTCTTCGTTTCTTCTCTCTAACAGCTTTTCTTGATGCTTTTCCTCTGGGGTGGTTTAAAATATTTTCCTCTGGGCTGGAAAGTTGTCTTCTCCTTGTCACTGTGGTATGCTTGACTACCAGGATCTTATTGTCTTAAACATTATGTGTCACTATTGTGTCTTTGTTGTGTACTTTTTTATGTTAATCAGTTTTTGTTTTCATTTCTCAGCACTATCTTTTGTATAAATCTCTTCTTCTATGAAAGAAGGAAGGAAGGAAGGAAGGAAGGAAGGAAGGAAGGAAGGAAGGAAGGAAGGAAGGAAGGAAGGAAGGAAGGAAGGAAGGAAGGAAAAGGAAGGAAGGAAGGAAGGAAGGAAGGAAGGAAGGAAGAAAGGAAGGAAGGAAGGAAGGAAGGAAGGAAGGAAGGAAGGAAGGAAGGAAGGAAGGAAGGAAGGAAGGAAGGAAGATAGCTAGTGAGAGTAAAAATGTTTATAATAGATGGACCCTTAAAGTTCTATAAAAGTGACTTAAGCATACCTTTCTAGCCTTATTGCATATTACCCACCTCCAGGAATGCTACAGTCTAGTCAAACTGCCTTTTTGCTGTTTCTTATATAAAATATGCATTTACTACCATCATACCTTTGCAATGACTACCCCATATACCTAGAATAGCCTAGAATATACTCCCTCCTAACTTCCAGCTTTCAAAATCTCTAGTTAAACTCAAGCACCTGTTTTTATAAGATTTTCATCCCAATTTCTCCAGCTGTGAGCATCTTGTTCTAGCCTCATGGCCTTCTATCTAGTTTAGATGTATCTTGTATATATCACTCCATATGAAGTTATCTCCCTAGACTGGAACCTCCTTGCACCAGATACCTTTTTTGTCCCCAATATACAAATGTGCACAGTGATCAAGTACATAATAGCTGGTTAACAAATGTGTTATTGTTGTTACTGATTTATTGTTTTACATACCTATGTGTGTGTGTGTGTGTGTGTATGTGTGTGTGTGTGAACCTTAGAACCTCATTTTACATGAAGTGCAATAGGAAGAGGACATTTGCAAATGAACTGTGTAATGCAAACCTTAGAGAGATTAACAGGAGCATGTGACAGAGAGTCACATGGGAGCTTAAGGGTCAAGATCTTGGTAAAGATTCTAAGGTCCCAACAATCTTGGAACTTCTCCCCTGAAGGACCTTGGATTGGAGGTTTGACAACAGGTTTCTGGCTTTTGGTGATATCAGCTGAAGAGAGGAATCTTTTCAACTGGCTGCTGGCAGCTAGAACAGAGGACTAAAGACCCACTTCTCTAGTGGACCTGTTTTGGACATTTTTCATCTGATGATCCTGGCCCATTTGATTGGTCTCTACTTGTGAGATTTGGTGTTGGGGAAACGTATTGTTTTAGTTTAGATAAGTTAGGTTAAGATAGGTTTATAGAAATTAGGGTTTAAGATTAATTGTAATAATTCTCCTTACCCCTTTTTCTTCTTCCCTATCCCAAAAAAAGAAACCTGATTTTTAGATGTTTCCTTCTTGTTCATACCCCTACCAAATACCACTTCACAGAACTCAGGTATAGGCAATCAGTGATTGAAAATTATAGACAGAATAATATGTAAAATGAAAATTTTTAATTACATGGTAAATCTAGCCATTCCCCCAAAGGAGTAAAGTCTCAGTCATTCACCCAATCACATTCATTCTTACTCTGAAAAGCATAGTGTGAGACATTACATTGTTTTACATAAAACATTAGTTACCAGATCAGTTTTAGTTTGGAGTTTTCACTTTTAACAAGTTCTGTCCAAGCCAAAGTAGTGTTTCTCTTTGTTTCATTAATGCTATTTAGCAATTAATAATGGCCCCAAAGAATGAGTAGTGATGCTGGTAGTTCTGATAAGCCTAAGGAAAGTTATAAGGGCTTAGGTGTGCTCATATAAGAAATTCTTATTAAATAATGTGATTTGATAGTGTGTAGAATTTTCAATATATACAAAGTATCTTGGAACATGTTCATATAAACAAGGTACTACTATATATGGGTGAATGTGGAGGGCTGTGTGTGTGTGTGTATATATATATATATATGTATATGTGCATACACATATATGTATACACATATATCAACAGGGAAAAATTAGTTGCAAGCCAACCACAAATTTTAATCTTTATAGAGGTAAGGAGGTCCTGCATCATGCATCTAAGATGGTCAATGCAAAATCAGAAAGATAGGAGATGGAGTGTTGTACTTTAGGGTCAGAGAAAAGTAGGGTTTGTTTGTTTATCAGACCTAAGTAGGAAGAGGACTATGCATAAGAAGGTTGGAAAGATATATTGAGGACATGTTATGAATGACTTTAAAATCTAAACAGAGGAATTTATATTTGATTCTGGAGTCAAAGGGCACCAATGAAGTTGATTGGCTTGGAGAATAGTTTGGTCTTATTTCGAAGAAAGGAAGAAAATGAACATTTATTAAGTACTTACTTTGGGCCAGACATTGTACTGAGTTCTAGGGCTATAAATAGAAACAATAAAGAAAGAATGTTCTTGTCCCCAAGAAGCTCAAATTAAATGGAAATAGACAACATACAAAAAGTAGCAGAAAAGTCTTGGGGAAGCACTGGAAAATACAGATCTGCAGCACAGGGACATGTTTCTTTTTTGTTTGTTTTTGTTTTGTTTCATTGTGTGTGTGTGTGTGTGTGTGTGTGTGTGTGTGTGTGTGTGTGTGTGTGTTTTATGCCCAGAACAGATCTGGGAAGAGAATGAAAGCAGACCAGCATTACTACCTCCACAAATAGAAGCTCTAGGAGTACCCCATCCATGGCAAAAGGTGAATAGGCCTTGAGGAACAACAATTCCTCTTGAATAAAGTGCAAGGGTAATAGGGTATTTGGGGGTTGAGGGGGGAAGCCTCAAGCCCAACCTAAAAGAAGTTCTGGAATGATCCAGCAATGGAGAGGCATGGTTTTGAATTCCAATGGAATTTAGAAATAGAGCAGGGAAGAGAATGAATTCACTTAAGAAAAATCTCTTTGGCACCATTGTGGAATATTGATTGGAATAGGTTAGAGATTTCAGACAAGGAAATCAATTAGGAATCCACTGTAATAATATGGGCTAGAGGTGAAAAGGAACTGAACCATATCACCTGGAAGTGAAGTGGAGATGTGGAAGCCATTTAAATAGAGAAAAGATATGATTTAAGAGATGTCAGGGAGATAAAAATGACAAGATTTGGACACTGAATGAATGTATGTGTTGAAGGAGAGTGAGTGTCTTGGCCATGAAAACCCCAAATGGGATCAGAAAAAGTTCAACTTGACCAAAATGATTCCAAAGACAAAAATATGTTAGTGTGTGTGCATGTATGAGATTACCAATTTAGAACAGGATTGTAGTGCAGAAAAGTTAAATGTCTTTCCCAAGATCATACAGGTAGTAAGGAACAGAGCAAGAATTTGAATCCAGGCCACTTGACTCTCCATTATATTTCATTCTCTCTAATTTTAAAAGTATGCGGATTTGTATGGCTGTAGTCAGTTCATATCAGAGTTTCTTAAATGTATTTGTGTCACAGACCCCTTGGGAGGTTCAGTAAAGCCTATGGACTCCTTCTCAGAGGAATGTTTTTAAATGCATAAAATAAATATGTAGGATTGAAAGGGAAATGAATTGTATTGAAACATAAATTGAAAACATAATACCACAATAAAAAGATTAATAATAAATAAAATGAAATATAGTTAACATATGTTTTACGTGACTGCACATGGAGTTTTCTTGGCAAAGACACTAGAGTGATTTGCTACTTCCTTCTCCAGTTCATTTTAAACATGATGAAATGGGGGAAAACAAGATTAAGTGACTAGATAAGGGTCATACAACTAGAATGTGTCTGAGGCCAGATTTGAACTCAGGAAGATGAGTCTCCCTGACTTCAGGCCTGGTACTCTATTCTCTGTGCCATCTAAATTATTAAGCTCTAGAATCTTGTGAATGATTGAACACATGTACAAAGTATTTAATAAGGATCTTCAAAGGCATGTTGGAACTGAAAAGGAGACAGGCCTATAATTGTAGTTAGCCAAAAGGAAAATCAATAGTCAGCCTGAAAATAAACATTCTATATGTTCATTTGGAACTTAATAATTATCAGGAGAGTTGGAGGAAGACTTCCAGCTCACTACTCAACTCCTGATAGAGGACTTATGGAAAAACATAGATAAGTGTCAAATAGGATGAGAAAGTATGGACTGGACTCCTATTAATAAGATCTACATTGTAAGAAGGAGGAAGAGAAAGAGAAGGAAGAGACTAAGTATTTAGATAGTGCCTACACTGTGCCGGACTCTGTGCTAAATATATGTCAGTTCATTTTTTTCAACATCCCTGACTAGTAAATTCTATTATTCTATTTTGTCCTCCTTTTGCAATTGGAGAAACAAAGGCAAGCAGAGGTTAAGTGATTTGCCCAATCACACATCAAGAAAGTGTCTGAGTCTGATTTCAAATACAGGTCTTGACTCCAGGCACTGTGCTCTATCTACTGCTCCACCTTTCTGCCCCTTATTACTTAAAAAGCTAAAATCAGTTTTGCATATATTCCTAATTCTTCCTTCTCCCTCCCTCTCTCTCTCTCTCTCTCTCTCTCTCTCTCTCTCTCCTCTTCTCTCTCTCTCTCTCTCTCTCTCTCTCTCTCTCTCTCTCTCTCTCTCTTCCTTCCTTCCTTCCTTCCTTCCTTCCTTCTTCCTTCCTTCCTTCCTTCCTTCTTTCTTTCTTTCTTTCTTTCTTTCTTTCTTTCTTTCTTTCTTTCTTTCTTTCTTTCTCTTTCTTTCTTTCTTTCTTTCTTTCTTTCTTCTTTCTTTCTTTCTTTCTTTCTTTCTTTCTTTCTTTCTTTCTTTCTTTCTCTTTCTTCCTTCCTTCCTTCCTTCCTTCCTTCCCTCCTTCCCTCCTTCCCTTCTTTCTCTCTTTCCTCTCTCTCTCTTTCTTTCTTTCTGTCTTTCTTTCTTTCTTTCTTTCCTTGGGGGGGGATGTTAAAACCCTTTTTGTTTCTCCTTCGACACAATTAGTGGCACACATGCTGAATTTGAAAGAATCACCAACCTCTAAATATGAAGACTACTTGACACTTAGCAGGCCTTTCTTGGTGATATGGTGGGGAGTCATGAACAGAAAAAAATAATCATCATGTGAAAGTAAAATCAAACAAACTGAATTGTGGACACAATAAAAGGACCCAAACATGAAATACTTAAGAAAGAATTAAAAAGAAATACTTCTAGTCCCTCTGAGTGATCTTCTGCATGATTAAAGTCAAGTTCAAAGCCAGACCCTTGCTTAGGAGAAGAGATGCTTTAAATTAGTCCCTTTGTGCTTCATACTTGGCTACTACAGAACCTAGCTGTTATTGCTACTGGTCATTTACATTATCATGAAAACACATTCAGAAAAATGTAGCAGACAGTATCCAGGTTTATGGTGGGGAATTCAAGGGGGAATGATGAAAAAGAATGTAGAAACCATAGACGGATGCTATAGAAATATAATAGCACAATTGGCATTGTTTCTAAAGAGCCTCTAGGCTAATTTAATAAAGGACACATTTTCTCTAATGATGTTTTGTACTGGAATATCAGGAGAGAAAATAGTTCTGTCATGTAAAACACACTTTATTGGATACACTGGGAGACCAAACATGTGACAAGTAATCATATGTAACACTTGAGTGGTTCTCTTTTCCATCTCTCTCTCTCTCTCACTCTCTCTCTGATTTTCTTCTCTATCTCTCTGTATATTAATATGTATTAATACACACACATATATATGTGTACAATATATGGCAGATATCCTTATTTGCATATATATATATAAAACAAATGTACATATAAATCTATATAATATATCTAAGTGTATACATATATAGTAGATTTAAATACACATATATTTGAGAAGTTAGGACCTTTTTGATATTAGAAAGTGAAATCAGAGGATTTATGAATTTATTACAATTAATTTAAGAGTACATACCATTCGAACTAACATCGGCATGTTCTTTAAAAACTAGATAATAGGCAGCCTTTGAAAATGTGTCTGTTCAAACTTCAAAAAAATCTGTTTGACTTAATTATTTTTTACCAGACCAAGGATTTCATTGTTAGAAGAAATTCTCAATAAAAACACAAAAATAGCTCTATCCAACAATGCAAATCAGTACCTTCTCTTTAACTTAGTCTTACAGAATTGGCTAGGGCAATTTAGAGGGTAAGAAACTGGACAAAGATACAATTTGTGTCAGAAGTAGAATTTGAATCTAAATCCTTATGCCTCCAAGGCCAGATCTGCTTCCTTTAATAATAGCTAGTGTTGATTATTATTGTTTTTATTATAATTTTTGATGTCTATATAGATCTTTAAACCTTGAAAAATACTTAATCTATAGGAATTGCATTTGAGTCTAAACAAACTTGTAAGATAGGTTCTATTATTATACTCATTTTATAGATGAAGAAAATGAGATCAAATTACTTCAGCAGTCACGAAGTTAATAAGTATCTGAGATAGTATTTGTACCCAAGGCTTTCTAAATTCTAGTCCTGAAAATTATCCATGCATGATTCCATGAGTTTTTTTAAAAATTTGTTTTTATTTATTTGTTCATTCATTCATTCTTTCATTCATTCATTCATTTATTTATTTGTTTGTTTGCTACAGGAAAGCTCCCAGGGATCTCCATCCTTCTCTTCTCTCTTTGCACTAAAGAAGGCGTCATTTGGGAAGGTATGTATATAAACTGTCAAACTGTCTTATTTATTGTCTCTTCTTTCTGTAGAGATAGACATATTCCATGTTAGTTCTTACAGTGGAAAGAACACTGCTTTGACCACTGCTTTACCAATATGCTACCTTGAACTAATTACTTAACTTCTCTGTTTCAATTTCTTTATTAAAAAAAAAAATAGGAACAATACATTACGTACTTCAAAAGGTTGTTTTGAAAAATGAATTCAAAACAACTACAGAAATGGTAGTGATTTCTGTAAAGAAATTAACTTCCCCCTCCCTCATTTTTCCATTAGTGAAAAAGAACATGGGAGGTAAATCCCTTTTGCTAAAGAAATGTTATTTCTTGTCTGTAAACTAACAACTCAGTATATTGGTGACCAGGAAGGGTATAGTAAAGTAGACATTAGGAAATGAGAAGGCTGCTACTTGGTGCTACACACAGATGACAAAAAAAAGGGGGACGGGGGCAGATTTGTGACCTGACTTGGGATTTTAGCATAATGAGCACTGAATCAGAAAAGCTGAATTCAGGATTCAAGCTCTACTACTTGCATTCTGTGGGATCCTGGGTAAGTCATATTATTTCTGTCTCTATCATTTGTAAAATGGAATATGTGTGAAATTGGATGACATAATCACTAAGATCCTTTTCAGATGGAAAACCTTTAACTCGTGATTTTATTTGCCAATACAAATCTTTCTTTCATTAACTAAATCTGTGACATTGTAATGAAAGAAATGTTACACATTTCTGAAGAACTTACTTCCATTATTTCTTGACCAGTTTTTTTAAAGGAAAAACTACACCAAATGTATAAACATGTCATTCATAAATCATTTTCCCCTTTCTTCTTTGTAACTAAAATATAAAAAGAACTAGTTTTTAGAGAGTGGCTGCAATGATCCCCCCCCCCCTTTTCCCCATTTGAATACTGACTTCCTGAAATGCCATAGGCTGATTCCTATTACTGAAGGAATATTTTTAAGTGGAATTTTGCCCAGGATGAAATTGTATATTAGTTTCAATTGCAACCGATTTCTTTTCATCTCAGGAGACCTGGGTTCACATACATACTTTAGGACACAAGTGTAAATTAGGTCTGATCCTTGCCTGTGTGCCTGAATGTCATCCATGTCATGGCTGATAGAAGAGGGAGAGAAGGAAGGTACAAAACTTGAGTACCAGTGCGGAAGAGGTTGAATAGGTGAGCAATGCAAAACTTAAGAGCTGCCCTCTCTTATTCAGTCATTATCCCTTCATATTCATAAGCAGAAAATTCACCTGAACATTATAAAGGCAAAAAAGGAATGTGACTGAGATAGAAATTGAATTGGTGAGCTGAAGACAATAAAAGGACCGGCTGTAATATGAAAAGTGACCTGGGTCTCATCTTGACAATAATTCTAGAAGTACTTTAAACAAAGATAACACAGCAAAAGACCTCGGCTTCCTGGGTAAGTGTGCCAAACTCCACTGTGGCTTGAAGAGATATTTAAAATGAGCATTGTCTCAGTTAACTTTCATAGCTTTCAGATTTGAGAGGGGGGAAAAACTCAATAACAAAGATATTTCACTATTCTTCCTCCACATACTCATTTTACTCTTTCCTTTTCTTTTTAGATCATAAACTTATCACTAAAAGATATTTTAGAAATCACATAGTCCAATCCCCTCATTTGACAGATGAGAAATCTGGGATCTGGGAAGAATGACTTCCTTAAGAATGAATGACTTACTGGGATCTTGAAAGAATGACTTACCTTGGCACATTAGGTACTAAGTTATAGAACAAGGATTTAAAAATAGGTCCTTTATGAATCAATTTGCTGCCCTTTTTTTTATGATGCCAATACTACTCTTTTTCATACTTAGTACTTTCCCAGACTAAAGGAAGGCCTTACAGGAATGAAGACATGTAGGAGTAAAAAAGCTGTGCCAGGCTCCAGCAGGTAACTGAAGTTCAATTGTCTGGTTCCTTCCTTTCCTACATTTTAGATTAAAGTAACAGAGGACCCCTATTCCTGATTTCAAGTGGCCAACTAGACTATTGTCTTTGACAAGAAAACCTCAAATGGGGTCATGAAGCATTAGACACAACTAAAAAAACAAACAACAAAAAAAAAAACCAGTGAAACCAAACCAAAGGAAAACATGCCATTTAGCTAAAAAAGTGGAGGCTTTAATTTTATGTGGTAGGCACTTGAGTTTTGAAGTACAATTTCCACTTGACTGATGCCTATTTTAAATAAGGTGGAGAAGTAGCTTTGGGACCCCTCCCACCACCACCATGGTCTTCAGCTTAATTTAGTCCATTCATCTATTGAGGTAATAATTGAACTGCCTGATCATTGCCCCTATCAGGGCAACAGGGTGGATAATTTCTCCCCTGGTATGGTGCTGTGGTCATCACTTTCAAAATAGAGCTTCTGAAGATCCAAGAGTAACAGTTAAAAACTCATAAACAATGATTAATTGGCAAAAGAAGAGACATAAATTAATGGTTCCTGACTTCATGAAGTGACAGAGAACACAATGGGCTGGTGTTTGTTAATAATAGCCTATGTTTATAGAGCTTCCTAAGGTTTACGAAGCATTTTACATTCATTTGATCTTTATGATCACTCAGTGAGTATTTCATACCAACCCATTCATTCATTCATCTATTCATTTTTAACAAACCTGACTTCAGAGGCTCTAGATCATTTGGCTTTGAAACAAAGCTGGAAGAATACCTGTTTTCTAAAGAGATGTACTTTGGTCATCTCTAATGATCTCAGACACTTACTAGCTGTGTGACTCCAGGCAAATCGCTTAACCCTATTTGCTTCAGTTTCCTCCTCTGTAAACTGAGCTGGAAGAGGAAATGGCAAATCATTCCAGTATCTTTGCCAAGTAAATCTTAAAAAAGGTCACAAAGAGTCAGCCACAATTGAACAATAAGCTTACATTTATGACACTAAAATTTAAAAATACTAGTCTGAAAAAGGTACAAATAAATATTTCTTTTTGTTTTAATGATTGACTAATATATGCACTTCTACTTCCTCTCTATATTGCGTAACTTTCTACCACATAAATACTACAGAGCCAAAAAGATGAAAGTTTATGACAGCATTATATCGCAAAAAAGTGTTTGTTTGTCTTTTATTTGAGACAATTTTGCTATAAAAGCACATTTTAGTCCTTTAAAAGACCTGTCTAGATGATTTAGTGTGTCAAATGTAAGTTCCACACCTCTGTCAGTGGTAAACTTCTAGCAAACGCAGAGCAGTTCAGCAGAAATTGGCTTCTAAATTCTGTAACAATGAGTTTGGTATGTTCCCAGATGAATGTCATTTTCTTACCTGGAAAAAAATACTTAACAGGTTCAATTGAAGTACTTTGATATGTTTACCTTTTTTATTATACTCTTCTTATTGACAGAATATGAAAGGTTATGAACTAGATCAATCCAAAAACTAAATAGATATATAAGAGTACTGTATTCTAGGAATTAATTGAAGGTTGCAGCTTTCAACTTTTCTTCTTCTTCCCTTTTTTAAAATTGTGGCTTCTTTCTCATTTTGACCAATTTGTGAGAAGTGTATTTAAAAATCAGAAACTTAAAAATAACCAATTGGCAACTCATTGACCTATAAATGTAATGCTGATTGCTGTGTGCTTTTGCTGCAATAGGGAGAATCAGAATGGGTGTTTGAAACTGCAGGTCCCTTGGGAAGAAGGGGATAATCACATACTGACAGTACACTGGGGCACTTTAATGTCCTGAATGGAAATTGGAGGACATCGAGACAGTTTATGAGTCCTGAGAGAAGGAAGAAATGGATGTCTATAACCGTAACACCCTCTCTCTGTGGGGAGGCAGTCTACTTCTTGGCAAAGATTTCAAGCTTAATGTTTCCTGAATTTCTCTCTTTGCCAGCAGTACCCTCCAAGAGGAGAGAAGTGTGAGAGGAAGTGGAAGGAGGAAAGAAGCAACAAATGAAAGATCATTTAAATGGATTCTTCCCTAGATTGTTATAGCTATCAAGGATTAATGGATTGTTGCCATGAAGTTCAATTATTTTGAAAGGTTATACTAATGCATTAGTATTCAAATGTCCACTGATGACAGAACACAAAACTTAAGCAATCAACCCAAGTTTAGGTTGTCAGTGTTCAAGAATAAAGGAAAAGCAAGCATTGACTGGGCATCTACTTTGTGTAAGGTCCTGTGTGAGGTCTTTCCTCCCTTGGGAAAAGACACTTATGCATCAGGTCCTGAAGGACCTAGTTCTTCACAAATAGCTTCCTCTATTAATATATGTGATAGATATGAATAAAAGTAAGAGGCTTAACATGTAGCACTTAGATGGCAAATTTCTTGAGGGCAGATAAGGCCAATCTTATTTATAATTATATCTTCCTCACAATCTGCACAGTGTTTTACTTATAGTAGGCATTTTTTAAATTGTTCTGGTTACCTTGTTTTATGGAATCCCCAAATTAACTTTGCCCATTGGGAAATTGCCTTCCAGGAAGTCCCAGACTGACCCTTTCTCTTAGACTGAACTTTATAGTACCAGATGACCTCAGCCTAGTTAGAATTAGTAGATATAATCAAATCTTAAGAACCTTTTTGTCTTAGAAGTTTTTCCCATTGTATCTAAGCCTCTCCCAGGTAGTCCCTTCCCTTATCTCCATGTAAGTCAATCAATTGTCCTTCCTGCCCTTTATTCCCCAAAATATATATAAAGCCCCTTCAGCTCTTTGGAAAATCCACTTTCCAGTTGCATTTTCCCAGAACTTGTGTGTATCTGTGTGGTATCTTGCTCATGACTCTGTGTAGTGGCCAACAGAGTATTGTCTCCTTTGTCTGATTAAAGAGCTGCTCTTTATAAATACTTTGGTGGTTCTGTGTTTTTCAAGGCTGACAGATTGTGGAGTGGAAGGAAATATTAATCCCTTTGAAAATGAAGCTATTTTAGCAAGCTGTAAGAATCACAACCTTTACTCCTTTAAAGAAAATATTGTTTTTAATTGTTTCAGGCATGTCTGACTCTTTGTGATCTTCTTTTGGCTTTTCTTGGCAAATATACTGGAGTAGATGACATTTCGTTCCCTAGCACATTTTACAGAAAAGAAACTGAGGCAAATAGTGTTAAATGACCTGCCCAGTGTCATGTAACTAGAAAGAGTGGAAGGCCAGATTTAAACTCAGGTCTTCCTGATTCCAGGCCCTTTACACCATCTATTCTATTCCTATATGTATTCTATATCTATACATACATACACACACATATAAATGTATATGTATGTATGTATATATTTATTTATGAAGAGAGAGATATGCTGGCTTTGTAGGAAGCGTTTCAGAAGGAGTTGGGGGAGAAGAAGAAGGTTCAGACCTATGTTTTTAATGGTGTAAGCATGGAGGCAATTCTGTGTAAAATCTCCCTCCACCAATGCAATGGCAATTTGTCTCTCAACTTATCTTCAAGAATTGCCTGAGACACTGAGAGGTTAAATGACTTGCAGGAAACCACACAGATAATATTTGTCAAAGGCAGGATTTGAACCCAGGTTTTCTTTACTCCAACCCCTGTCCTCTATTCCCTACAACAAGCTGCCTTTCTAAGGAACCTATTGAAAAACTAAATGGAGTTATTGGGAAATGTATAACCAAATGCAATAATGCACAGAATGGATTTACTTCTAGTTTTGTTGAAGTTCTGGGGAAAAGTTTAAATAACACCTTTGATATAACATCAATATTATATCAATTTGATAACAATAAAATAATATCAATGATGAGCTGTTTTATTAATATCTAAAAGCAGCAACATTCATGCTTAGTTTAGTTTTGTTTGTTTTTCCCTGAAATTGACTTGAATATTACAGAATATAGATATGTATTCAACATGAGGCAGTATTATAGCAAAGTAATAATCATTCAGATGAAAAGCCATTTAAAAGAACTAAATGTTAGAGTGATTATTGAAACTTTTTAAATGTACTGAAGTCCTACTTTCCAACTGAATTTCCTGCATACCTTTCTAAGTAAGGTTTGTTTGTTTTTGTTTTTTCCTATTGTGAACTGGCTCATTTTCTTCTAATTCACTGGAGGGTTTTAAGGTTTTTTTTTTGTTTGTTTGTTTGTTTATTTTGTTTTGTTTTATTTGTTTTTTTTTTCTATTAGGGAGGAGATAATGAAAAGAGAATAACTACCATTTTCCCCCATCAATATGATAACAGCAGGACAGAGTAAACAGAAAAGAAGTATATTTCACTCTGAGAAAGTGTTAAACATATGAGTACTTGTACAAAGGCATCACTAAGTAGGGAGGCTAAACAGTTCATAAATACCAAAGACATGCACTGGGACTTTAAAATATTATTCAAGAAGGAGTTGGGGGGGAGAGGGAAGAGCATTCAGTTATCTCTTAGAGTGACTTGGATGATTTTATTTATGTGATCTTTTCTACCCTACAAAATTTCAGAAAAACCTGAAAATCTATAGACAAGGTACTTAATAGTTTTGTAGGTAATCTAGGATGTCACTGCTTTTCCCTTGGTTTATATACCTCCTTTATTTGTTAGCTACTTACAGTTGTTATCCTAATAATAACATTTCAGATGTGATTTCAAAATGTGTACATGGACTTCTGCAAAGTAAAGAAAACAGATTCAAGAGAAAAATATGTACAATGACTACCATTAAAAAAATCCTACAATGGGAAGGCAGAGAGATTTATTAATCATGATAATCAAAATTAGTCCAGAAGACCTGACAAGGCACTGAGAGATGAATGAGAATCATTATAGCTTTGAATGTTATATACTCTGTTGGTTGATTTTATTTAAGTACAAATTACAAAGGAAGTTCAGTGATTAGAAGAGGAGTCTAGGAAAGGTAAGACAATTTAGAAAATTTCTTTGATATAGGTACCAATAAAATTTTAGTTCCAAAGGAGAAAAATAAAAGTGCCATATATAGCTTGATTTTTGTTAGTCTGGTTTCCTTCTCTATTGGTGGAGAAGGGAATAGAGGGGAAATATAGCAAAACTCTTATGCAAGCTTCCTCCCAACTTTGACCAGATTCTTCAAATATCTAAGTTTAAAAGAAAATGTCCCATAACTGGTTCTCTCACTGGAAGTTCTCTCTACTAATGAAATAATAGAACAATTAAAAAAATCTAAAACAAAACAAAAAAGCAAAAAAGGAGGGAAAATGAGTAATGCTACAGAGGCACTGCAAAATTATTATTTTTAAAATAATGCTATTAATGCTAGTACAACAATCTGTTATCTATCACTTGGTACTTCAATCTAATATTTCATAGAAATATAAGAATTATTTATTATCAGAACATGCATAATTGTTTATAACATAGATTTCCCCCAAACTGTCTTTAAAATCACTATGTATGGGATCACTCATCACTCAGGGAATCTGAGATTCCCACTCAGATTCAGTTTTACATTAGTGAAAGAAGCATCCATTATACATGGGTTTCAAAAAATCTTGATTGAAAATGTGCCAGTCTTAAAACCACAAAATGAGAAGAGTTAGTATGGCTTAGTGGAACTCACTAAATCCTACTCTTGTCTCTACCACTATTTTGGGGACCTTGGGCAAGAGAATAAATCTTTCTTGACCCCCCCGCCCCAGTGTCCTCATTTATAAAAGGAGGAATTAAGTTTCATAATCTTTAATGCCCCTTACATTTCTAATGTAATGGCCTATGATCTTATTCTTTTATCATAAGGCAGATTTCCTTTTAACTTGATATTATCAAGTATAGATGGTGTACTGCTGCTTCAAGAGATCAGGGTTATTACCCCATTTACCATCTGTTCTATTCCATATTGAAAATATTAGGCAATAAGGCATTATACTTTCCCCCCAAAATAACGGGATTTAGAAATCACTCTCTGCACTGCCTTCATGCTTCAATATTCTGCAAACTCCTTTACCCCTTGATGACTGATCACTACTTTACTAAAAACTTCAGTTATATCACTCACTCATCCTAAAACTACAAGCTTTCTTCAGCCCATTGTGGAGCTGAAAGGTTTCCTTTCTGAGAGTTTTTTGCTATCCAGTTGTTCGTACAGGGGAAGTGAAGATTGTGTTTTTCATGCTCTCTTTTCTGTACATATGTAGGTCTTTCATGCCTGAAATGAATTTTCGGGAACCACTGTCTTTATGCTAAGCACATCGTACCCCCCAAAAGCTTCCTTCTGAGGCAAATGGCCATGGCAAGGATGTTATGAACTCCCTCTACAATGGAATGCAGAATTCAGATGAAAAGAAAAAGGAAAGCTTTCAATTCAGAAGGTTAATAGGATAGTATTTAAACAATGAATTCCAGTGAATTATATTTAGGAGACCTAAAATAAGCACTATGCAAGAATATTTTCATTTGATTATAAATTAGATGTATTTTCTTTACATTCAGTTCTTGGTTCTATTTTGTTCTGAGGAGTCAAACAAACACTGACAGCCAATTTGAGCTCAGTCCTTTTGCCTCTCTCCCATAAATGACTTGTTTCTATGCTGTTATCTCCAGTTAAAACTTGCCTTGAACTTCCAGACACATTTTCTGTGATGAACTGTTTAAAAAATGATGATATTTTTCTATGATCTTTTGCAGTTTTGTGCAATAGTCTGACCTTTTTGTCTTTTCCATATTCTTTGAAGCAAAGGAAAGGAAAGGGGAAGGTGTGTCCAGAACTCTCTGAAACTCATTGGTCTTTAAATCTTTCTGTTTAAGTTCATGTCTTCTTTGGTGAGCAAAAGGGGAAAGAAGTATGGGTAATGGAATCTCTCCTACATCTGATTCAAGAGAATCAGTTCTATTATCTTGGGATAGTTGTATAACTAATCTCTCCACGACCCACTTTTCTCATAAGTAAAATCAGAGTTTTGGATTAAATCAGTGTTGTAAAACTCAAAAAGAAAGAGGAACCACTAAACAGAACATAAAAATTCAGGCTACATAGTAATTTAGAAAACCTGATTTTAACATTATATTTTATTGCATTTTATTTATTATGATGCATATTGCCCCCTTACTTTTTAAATTATGTTTGAGTGTTTTGATTAGATGATCTGAAAAGTTGCTTCTAATCATATTACTATATGAATAGCATTTCACCATTTAGTAACATAAGAATTGAAAGTTTCCAAATTGCATAAGCCAGGAAAATACCAACAATAAATTTACTTGTTTAAAAAGAAGAGGGAAAGTACAATAGCTCATGCCATATTCTAAGGTGAAGTCAAAATTGATACATGATTTAGAAATAAACAAATTAGGGGAGCATAACATCAGACCTGTGGATGAGGGAAGAATTGTATGTCCAAATGAGACAGAACATTACAAGATATAAAATGGATAACTTTGATTATATTTATTTTTAAAGTTTTTTGTGCAAACAAAATCAATGCAACCAAGATTAAAAGGCAAACAACAAACTGGGAAAATAATGTTTTTGTATCAAATATCTCTGGAAAAGAACTCATTTATCAAATATATAGGGAACTAATCATCAAATTTATAGGAATACAAAGCATTCTCAAACTGGCAAAAGGTCAAATGATATTAACAGGCATTTCTCAGGTGAGGAAATTAAAATTATCTTTGGTCATATGAAAAAGTGTTAAAAATCACTGTTGATTAGAAAAATGCAAATTAAAACATCTTTTAGGTTCCCCCCATATCTACCAGATGGACTAACAGGATAAAAAAAGGAAAATGAAAGATATTGGAGGGGATGTAGAAAAACTGGGATATTAATACACTGATGATGGAGCTATGACCTAATACAATCATTCTGGAGAACAATATGAAACCATGCCCCAAGGGCAATCAAACTGTGCATACACTTTGACCAAGCATTACTATTATTGTATCTGTATTCCAAAGAGATTAAAGATGGGGAGAAAAGACTTACTTGTACAAAAATATTAATAGCAACTCTTTTTGTGGTGGCAAAGAATTGGAAGCTGAGGAATTGCCCATCAACTGAGGAATGGCTAAACAATTTGTGGTATTTGACTATAATGGAATATTGCTGTGCCATAAAATAATGAACTAGATGACCACACACACACACACACACAGAAAAACCTTAGAAAGACTTATTTGAAGTGTTACAAAATGAAGTGAGCAAAGGAAAACATTGCACAAAGTAGTCACAATAAAGTATGATGATCAATTGGGAATGACAACTATTATCAGCAAAGAAAGCATCCCAACAAAGTCAAAGACTCATGATGGAAAAGGCTAACCACTGCTGTAGAAGGAAATGACAAAGTTTGAGTGCAAATTGAAGCATGTCATTCTTTACTTTATTACGTCCATGAATTTTTCTATAGTGGAAGTAATGTATCTCATTTCACAACATAATGATCATGGAAATATGTAATATACATATGTGCAATCTACATCATATTACTTGTTTTCTTATAAGAGGGCCATGATGAAAAGGAGAGAATATGGATTGTAAAATGTCAAAAAACAATGATTAAAATTGCAATGACATGTAATGTGGAAAAAAATAATTATTTAAAAAGAGATTATTCAATATTCTCTGATTCTGTGGTTTTGCTCAGGAGTGTCTGACTCTTTGTGATCCCATTTGAGGTTTTCTTGGCCAAGCTATTAGTGTGATTTGTCATTTTCTTCTCAGGTTCATTTTATGGATGAAGAGACTGAGGTAAACAGGGTTAAGTGACTTGCCCTAGCTAGTAAGTTCCAAAACCATATTTGATTTTGAGGATGAGTCACTTGACTCCAAGCCTAGCTGCTACAGTTTAAATGTAGGGACTAGGAATATCTGAGTAAGCATTTTACTATGAAAGGGGAATTTATGTATGTTGCTTCCATATATCAATCAACTCATAATTTTGAGATCCAATGGAGGGCAGACAGAATAGATAAAGTATGCTTTTAACCACACAATTTCTCTTCACTGCTCAAAATGGTCTTTTCTGAAGGGATTTTTTAATCTATCTACTAAAAAATAAAACCATAGACTGATTTCGTATTCCCCCTCTTTTCCCTTTACCTCCTTTGCTTCTTCCATTTCCTTCAACTGATCTTTTAAAATGTTTCAATCTAGTATTTGCACAAAATTCTGTCTCAAAATACTGGACCTCAGGACTGGAGGGATATAAAGGTTGTCTAAAGATGGATCAATTGACCCAAATCAGAAATGGAGTAGTTAAGTTTCCATTTTCATCAATAATCGGATTAGAAATATAAATAGTCCCTACACTACCAGCTTTTCAAAAATAGGAAGATGTAGTAAAAGAAAAAAGAGACAAATAAATAAATAATTGATAAATAGATAAATAAAAATGAATAAATAGAAATATGATTTAAAAAGTAACAAAATTCAGACTAAAACTATTTCTAGACATTTGTAAGCTTAGAGATACATACAAATGGGAAATATAGAATTCTTCAAGAAAGGTTTTAACAATTTTAAAGAGAAATCACCTTTGAGTCTTTTAAAAAAATACAGTGTGTAAGAGAGTCAAATGAATCAGGTACGTCTCCCTGTAACAGGATCAAAACATTTGAGAAACCAAGACAAATTTGCCATGTGAATTATTTTATAGTTCTTTGAGTTGAAAATTCAAAAATTTAATTCAGAGGGAACTGCATTTTCCTTGATATACCTGCTTTGGGGCCATATTTCTTTTAACCCTTTTATAGATTCTTTCCAAAGTGTTTTATAGTACATTAGAGTCATAGAATGTTAAGGCTAGAAGGGGTCTTTGATGGCTTATGATTTATTTCACATTTTTTATTTCTGCACATCCAATAACATCTTTGAGATCATCAGTGAAGCATCCCATTTTTTTGGTCAGATAACTGTGCTGATTTGTTTTTTAACCATAATGATGGATTATTGACCAAGTCAACTAGTTGATTTCTAAGAGTTCTGCAAAGATACTGCTTTATTTAAGTCATAGTGACAGTTGTGGAAAAACCCATCCCTGAAAATGGTATGGGTAGGTTAAATCATCCAATAAAGTCCTCTAGGAAGGCAAGGATACCTGTGTAGCCCCAGTGAAATCTATTTAAAATGCAACTCAAATTTGAATAGATTCAGAATTAAAGTTCCAATGGAAAATTTCAGTGAATTTCTTGTTTGTTAAAATATGTCACATTTAGAGGTTGTCATGGAACATAACAAAGTGTCAGGTACTTAGTGAAATGTTGAAGACATAGAAATAAAAATGAAGTATGCCCTTTTCTCAAATAGCTTACATTCTATCATAGGATAATGTATCAGTCTTCCACATGACTAACTTTGTAATTTTTCTTAAGCAAATGTCTATCTGTGTTACTCCTCTACTCAACAAACTCTGTTGACTCCTTATTATCTCTTGAATTAAATATAAGCATATCTATTTGACTTTTAAGGTATTTCAAAACCTGTCTCCAAACCACTTTCCAGTCTTGTTATATCTTAATACCTTAGACTTAAAATCCGGTTTTCATGTTGTTTTTGCAGTAGACATGCCATCTTCTGTGTCTGTACTTTTGAATTTGTTTTTCCCTACACTTAGAATATACTCTGTTCTTATTTCCTCTTAAATTCCTTTCTTTCAATACTACTCAAATACCACAGTCTATGCAAAAGTCTTTTTGAGATACCTACCCCAACACCAGCTGCTTGTATTCTCTCTCTCACATTTCACTTGTATTTATTTTGTACTTAAGAGACCAAGACAAATTTACCCTGTGAATTATTTTATAGTTCTTTGAATGGCAAATCCTGTTGGCTACTTTAGCAGAGGACAATGTATTTTCCTTGATATACCTGCTTTGGGGCCATATTTCTTCTAACCCATTTATAGTTTCTTTCCAAAGTGTTTTATAGCACATTATTGTCAGAAAATATTAGGGCTAGAAGAAATCATTGATGGTTTATGATATATTTTACTTTTTTAAAAAAAATTACTTTTTAAAAAAATAGCCTCGTTGAGATCATTAGTGAATGACTTGAAGGAGTGATATTACAGAATTCCCTGGTGTATTGACAAAATCTACAATCTTCACTGTAGGAATTTTCTCTCTTGAATGACTGATGATATATTCTGTGTATACTTATTTTGATATTATGTGTTCAATGAGAGAATGCAAGATCTTGGAGGCCAAGAGTGATTTCATTTTTGCCCTTGCTTCCCCAGTACTTAGCACAGTACCTGACAAATATTGCTATTCATTTCAGTCCTGTTCAACTCTTTATGTCCTCATTTAACATTTTCTTGGCAAGGACACTAAAGAGGTTTGCCATTCTCTTATCCTATTCATTTTTTCACATGAGAAAATTGAGGAAAACAAATTTAAGTGACTTACCTAGGATCACAATACTAGAAAATATCTGAGGTTAGATTTGAATTCAGGTCTTCTTGACTCCTGGCTTATTGCTTTATCCACTGAGCCACCAAGTTAGTCTACCTGGAAAATAATAGATGTTTAATCAGTACATATTTTAATTAAATAACTTTTAAAAGATATTTAATTTCTCCAATTACATATAATATCAATTTTCAACATATATTCCCTAACAGCATAGGATCCAAATTGTCTCCCTCTCTCCGCCCCCTCTCTCTTTTTCTAAGATGGTAAGTAATTTGATCTGATTTATACATATATTATCATGCAAAACACACTTCTATGTTGATCATTGTTCTAAAAGAATACTCTCATAAAACCCAGACCCACAATTAAAAACATAAAGAAACAAATGTAAAAAACAGTATGCTTTGATTTGTATTCTGACTCCAATAGTTCTATTTCTAGAGGTAGATAGCATTCTTTGTCATAAGTCTTTCAGAATTTTCCTAGACCATTGCATCTCTAGAAATTAGTACAGTGCTTTAATAATAAATTGAAAAATATACTTATCGACTCAATAACTTGACCTAACCTCCAACTAAATCTCTTGTTCAATCTATTATCTTCATCATTTTTCCTATTAACTTTTTCTACTCCTCTCAAAGAAGAAAGGAATCACAGGAAGAAATTTGAGGGCAATCTGTTTGGGAAGATGAAGCATGGAATAATAGAAAGAATATTAGCCAGAGGAACAGGATTCCAATCTGCCTAGATGATTGCTACTTCTATAACCTTGGACAAGTCACAACTCTTTGGAACTAAGTTTCCTCATCCTTAAAATCAGAAGATTAGATCAGATGATCTTTGTGGTCCCTTTTACCTATAGATTTATGAGTCTCTGATTCCTGTGGTAAAAGTGAGACACATACTTTTTCTTTTGTCTGGTCCCCCTATTCATCCTTATTATATTCACATCTCCTGCTTCCCATGTGCTCTCCCACATTGTGTATCTGTGGGTATTTATGTTTATAGCTGTCTTTCTCTTCCTCCCTCTCTCCCTGCCTATTCCCCACATATGCATGTACACACACTCACACACATGCTGTCTGGAAATCTGAGGAGGATAAACACTTCATAAAACCTTCTGCCACAGAACCAAGCATATTGAAATGAGTTTTTATGAAGATATTGAAACAACAACATTAACAAAAGGAATGCATGAGTCTTGTTTCTCCTGAGGGTTCAATTATTTAGAGGGCTGGTAGCAAACTTTGATTGATAAACCTAACCTTTCCTTCTCTGGCAATAGTTGATCACAGTATGATGTGAACAGTTAGAGAATGGAAGAATAATATTTGGATTCCAACAAAATAATGAAAATGCTGGAACTGCCTTTGACTTTTACAAGGTGAGAAAAGATTTCAAATTTTGATTGGGTGATGGCAGGAATCCCTTTGAAAAGCAGGCAAGCCTTGAGTTTGCATAATGCATTTAAAAGTCAACCTTTTCAATTACAATCCTATCCCCAAAAGATTTTTTGATCTTTCTACATCTGGATTCATTATAGAATATTAGAGTGATGTCCTGCATATGTAGTCCATAAACAAAACTTGTAAGTTCAATAATAGTCAAAAAATGTGTGTCTTGCAGCTTTCTATAAAATGCTCTGCCCTCCTGAATTTTACCTTATAAACAGCATTCACAAATTAGACATTTCTTGCCAAATTTGAGCACTTCACCAAAATGAACAGCTAAGCATATAGTAATAAATCTTATAATCTTCTTGCATCCTTTCTGTAACTCTGTGGGTTCCCTTAATCCCTTCTTTCCTTTTCTTTTTCCACATTGTTGTGGATGTTCCTACTAACCTCACTCTTCCCTAGTGTTCTCCTGGCTTTTTTCAAGCATGAGGGAATCAGCAAGTATTATATTCAGTCTCCTTAAAAGTCTTTCCAGACCCCCCCCCCCCAGCTTTGTAAGGATGTTTTCTATTCTTAGTTACTTGCTTTTGATGGGATTGTGAAATAACAAGCTTTTCCTGACCATTATGTCACCTTTCTAATAACTAAAAATGGTAGGGATATATGATGAAGAAAATTGAGGAAATTTATTTATGAAATCAAATTTATTTCAAGAATTTGCCAAATCTAATTTTTTTTCATTGTTTAGAGTAAAATTGATTTTTTTCTTTAGAAAAAGAAAGCAAAATAAAGGCTGCTTGATATTATTGATTGCTAGATTCAAAGGCAAGGAAATTGGGTTCATATCTAACATCAGACACTTGCTATGTCATGGGTAGCTAGATGGCAAAGTTACCATCATTCTGGTCCTGAAATCAAGATTTGAGTTTGAATATTCCCTCAGACATTTATTAGCTTTGTCACCATGGGCAAGTCACTTAACTTCTTGTCAGTCTCAGTTTCCACATCTTAAAAATGGGGGAAATTATATCTCCTACACAATAGGTTGTGAAAATCAAATGAAATAACATGTAAAACTCTGAAAACTTGAAGGCACTATATTAATGTTAGTTATTATGATGATGATTTAACCATTCATAACCTTACTTCATCTCTAAAAGGGAGATGGTAAGATTTGTATTGCTTATGTCATGGGGTTGTTGCAAGCTGTAAAACACTCTATAGATATGTTATTAGTATTAAACAGTGATTTTTATTTTTGAAATATGATTGAACATAACTCAAGTCTGTTGGTCTAGTAGAGATTTAAAACCTGAAGTTCACTCAAAACCTGTAACAGTTTTTAGATGAATGGGAAATCATTTTAGTTAGAGATTTTACATTGCAAGAAAATGATATGGAATATCATTTTAAAAAATAAATTTTAAGACACCAATGAACTACTCTCCAGAGAGTGATTTCTCTGAAAACAATGGTGGTTAATAAAATGCTAAGTGCTCTTTGCAAATCAAATAAACCAAGGTGAAGCCGATTAGCCAGGCTATGAATAAGATGCAGATACACATTTCATTTCTCATTCCTTTGGCATTTTCTGAGAATGAGTACTGGTACAGAAAGTCTTGAATTCTGAAACCTCAGACTTGTCACAGTTAGACTGAAAAAGAGATCCCATCCTGTCTCAGGAAAAATTGCTATCAGATTCATTTTCTCTTTAGCTATGGAGAGCACTTGAAAAAAATTATTACTTCGCTTGATCTGTTTAATACATCTGAAGGAAAAAAATCTCAAAAAGTTATAGAGGGGCTCTATTCACCCCACTAAGCATTGCTATAAATTACAATGTTATTTGGCCATGAAAATTAACAAGCCATAGGCAAAACAACACTAGGAAAGCATATGGTGGTGGCAAACAGTGGGCAATGATCATGACATAAAAGAAAATAACATTTTCATTAGACTACCTGTCAGACAAATAATATTTTAATGAATGTCTTTATGCCACCCAAGTAGCATAAGCTTTTCGAAGCAATTGCTACTCATACTATTTAGCAGCTAGGTCATCATGGCCCAAACAACATAGACTAATGAAGAGAATATTTCAAATATGAACGAAGATTATTGGGACTGAGAATCTCTCTGTGCTCTAGGGTCACTATAGCTTGCCCTCAGATGAACCACTTGGTGGAGATTTTGAAATGTAATTTTTTCTATCTATCTATTTTCTGGGATTTACTAAATGAGCATACATAGAGCCCAGTGTTTCTGTTGTGCAACCATTCCAAAATAGAAGGAAAATTATACTATAGTTACTATATGCCTTTTCTTATGCCTTCCTTACCCTATAAGAAAGTATATTCACACATAGTAAGCAGTCTAATAAAAATAGTCCTACTGGTTTAGAGATTTTATTTAAAAAAAGAAAAACCTACCGAAAATTTTGAAAAAAAATAATGAAACGGAAATGAACTTCCTTCAGTGAGGTCGTTTCTTGCATTTGTCACAGAGCATTTGTCATATTAGCACACATTTGTGTGCTAATCCATAACAGGGTTTAGCAGACTATGGCATGAATACGAAATATGGCCCTCCACCTATGTTATATATGGCCAGGAAGCTAAGAACATTTTGTTTGTTCATTTGTTTGCTGTTGCTATTGTTGTATTTACATTTTTAAATACTACAAAACTTCCTTAAAAAGGTAAAAACCATTCTCAGCTCAAAAGGTGTACAAAAATAGAGGGCTGATTTGGTCTATGTCCATAGTTGGCTAACACTAGATCTATAACCTTAACTTGAAGTGTTTTTATAGGTTTATAAAGTGTTTGAAGTGATAGTCATACGCCAAAATCCTGGGGGCTCAACTTTAAATTAGAACAATTTCTATATGTCCATCTGGAATCACTAGAGAGATTTTTAGGTTAATAATTCCTATTCAGATACCCTTGTACCACTCTAACTGCACTTCACTTCTCCTGAACTTCTTTTTGTCTGTGCTCTCTTATCCAGAGCCTTACATGTCAAAGCCCCTTACTATATATTTGTTGAGCACTTAATATGTTTGGTTTATTGAACTGAATGAGCGGAAACTTTGCACTCATTGTTCTAGGGGTCTTCCTTTGGAGAAATACTGACAGGAGAATCTCTAAGGTTCCACATTAATAATGTGCCACTACACTGTGTGAGGGCATTTGACCACCATGCCAAAGAGATTTTTCTCTCCAGCAAAGTGCTGATGAATATTTTGGCTGCTATACCCATGCTGATTGCATCCGAATGATCTTTAGGACAATGTTGGATTCACCGGAGAACTGGCAAATCTACCAATAAGTGGTGCCAGCTTATTATAGGATCCAAGATTTTCTTGGCAACTAACTGGCTATGAGACACAATAGAAAGTCAGTAAAGTGCTGTATGTTTTAATTCCTTCATTTGCAAAATGGCTTGAGCAATATCAAACTCTGTCCCATATATATAGTCTTAGTGAACAACCACTGAAAAATAACCATAAAGTCATTCAAGGGTAGGAGGAGCAGAGTGGCTAATGTTAGACAAGCACCTTCATTACTAATGTTTCAGGATTTATGTCACAACCAGGGCTATTACTTTCAGGAGGAGTAGAAGGAGATAAGGAACATCATTTAAATAGATCTCCTTTTTATCACGGCGTTTACAAAGCTTTCATATTCCTCCAGGGAACTGATCTAACGGTCAATTTCTTCCAGCTTATGAAGTTTGGGAAAATATGGCTGGTGAACAATCTCTTTCTGTCTCACTCTTTTGCAAGGCTCTCCTCCATGCTCTTGAGGCTAAGGGGAGCTTGATTAAAGTTGCTTGCTATAATCCTATTATTTTAAAATACGGCTGCTTCCTCTTGGAGAGATTTCCACTCCACCAATACTGTGTCAAAGTAGCACTCTAGTAAAAGCAGGTACATTTCAAAGTGACAGCTCTAAAAATATCCTTTCTCCTTTTGTCCTCCCTCTTTCTCTTTCCCCTTCTGAAACTTATACCCAGTGCCCTGCCTCAATCTCAATGTTCTATCCATGATTACTTCTAAAATGGAATATCAAAAGGGAAAAAATAATTGTTTCATTTGCCTTTGGCTACTTAGTGAAAAATTCTCACTGATTCCCCTATGAGCCATTAATATGCTTAGTATATATACATCATTAATGCAAAAGTCATTTCATTTCTTTGATACTCTCCTTTTTCCTTGGCTTTTCCTCCCCTTCCTTGTTTTGGGCCATGATTTAATGAATATATTTAAAGAAACATTCCCCTTTCTTCATTGCACTTTCCAGCTTCATATTCTCACCTCCAATCTCATTTTCAACTCATATTGAGAGATGATTCATAAAAATATTAAAAATCTTTTTGTGCTTTTTCTGGACTAACCAATTATTCTAATTTTTTCAATCTGTTCAGAGTTGGAGGAGAAAAAGCATAAAGGCCTGATTATGCTCTCAGGTCCAGTGAAAAGATCTTAAGGAAATGAATTCACTAATGAGCTACAGTATGTTTTGGGGGTTGACAGATGCAATCATCAGATTTTTTACTGGCCCCAAATTAACATTTTCCACCAAGAGCACATCGTTCATATTGGAGATAATAGATTTTTAAAAGGATACAGCCAGTCTAAAAAAAGAAGGGGAAAAACCAAACCTAAGTTTTACATTAATAACTTACTAATGTATCTATCTGCATTCTCAACAGGATTCAGTCTTTTTCAGAAACAATTTAATCCAGTCTCGTAAGAAACTGAAGAAACCCCAAACCACTTCACAAAAGCCCTAAGAGGTAAAGGTCGGGAATGATTGTTTTGTACATGGGGTAGCTATATCTAAGAGAAAAGAACATGTTTGAAAGTAAAAAGTCTCAAGTTCTAATTTCAACTACTCTGCTAATTATATGTTTTATGTCAGGCAAGTAACTTCGCCTCAGTTTCTCCAATTATAAGTGGAAATATTACTCCTTACATCCTTCCAGTTCAAAGATGTTATGGGACAGAATGAGATACTGTTGATGGGAAGTTTCAGAATTGTTTGTAACAGAGTTTCATTTTCTAACTATTTTCTAACAATTCAATTCAGTTACACAAATTTTGGGGGGTAGTAATTATAAGTAAATTGCTATTCATAGAGTAAGGAAAAGCATAGGATTTAGTACCTGAAAGGACCTTAAAGATCATCTAGTCTAGTGATGAGGAATCTTTTAGAGACCATGTGCCATGTTCTATCCCTAGAGACCATGTGCCATGCTCTGCCCCTCACAGAGTGTAAGACTCCCCACTTAACCCATAACAGGGAGGGAGGAAGCTCTCCCATTAGGCTGCTGGGTAGAGAGTGGGGTGAGGTGAGGAAAGTCCTCAGTGAGTGTAGAAAGGGAAAGGGGAGTGGCCTGAGTGCTCTGCTGCCTATAAGCCTCCCACCTTACCTCTGTGAGCTCCCATTGGGCTGCTGGGCAGAGGCGAGAGTGATGTGAAAAAATGTTGTCAGGTACAGTGGAGAGGGGGAAGGGAGTAGCTCTGCCTGAGTCTCTAGGTCTTTCTAGTAATGAACTCTAGAAGAAATGGTGGGGGGGGGGAAGAGTGGCATGCAGGCCCACAGAGAGTGCTTTGCTTGCTATGTATGGCACACATGCCATAGGTTCACCATCACTGATCTAGTCCATGCTCTTAATTTCTTGGAGAAGAAAACTGAGTTCCAGAAACTATTAGCTAGTTACACAACACCTCATAGATAAGTTAACAAAAAGAAGAGTCCTCTTATGACAAATTCAATGCTTTTTCCACTCAACCATTATCCTTACTCTCTAGTAGTTTACAATTTAATATTTGTTGAGAAGTTACTATGTGCTGAGCACCCAGAAGAGTTATTAGAGATGCATATTGAATATAAAGCATGACTCCTAAATTTATGAAATTGTTTATATCAGGGTATCTTGGTAAGCAAAAAAAAAAAAACAACAAAAAACAGTGGACTTGTTTATAATTCTAGTTCTACCACTAGCTATATGACTTTAAACAAATCATTTTACCTTTTTCATTTCAATTTCTTCATGTGTAAAAGAAGGGATTGTAGATGATGATATTTTTAGCTTGAAAGTTATATACATATATATATATTTGTAAACACAACTAAAATTGAGGAAATAAAGTCATTTTAAAAGAGAAATGATTTAGGACATGGAACAATTCAAAGTGTTCCAAAAGTCAGACCAATTATAAGTTTTAATAACTCCAGAAATATGTGCTACAAACTTACCCTCCCAAAGGAAAAGTTAATTAAATTATAAAATATTGATATGTTTCTCTTAAAATTTAACATGAAGACAGTCTTTCTAGTTGATTTTCACAAAGTTGTGAAAAAATTTACATCAGCTACTGATCAACAACTAAAAGGATTGCATCATTCAAAAAATAGTAAAGTGTTGATGTTATTTGAGAGTTTTGAAGATATTCCACAAGAAAAACTCTTCTAGAGATAGATCACATGACCTCCACTACCAATCCATCAGTAGGAGAAAGTCATCTTGAAAATTCCACCACCTCCTGCTAAAATTAAAAAGTATTACTCAAAAATTCATAAAACTAAATAAACTCCATATAAATAAACATCCAAATGATGTTTTTGTAAGTTTTTAGCATTTATATTTCTAAAGTTATTTAAGCTTAAACTTGCACTAAACCTTTTGGGACATTCTGTATATTGAAGATTGTCCTTGAATCAATTTACTAACTCTGGTGCAGATTTGCAATGTAAAACGAAGAAAATAATTTCTATTCCCTATAACTAGGAGGGTAGCTGGCATGGTGCATAGAAAGGCACCCCCCCAGCAGGGAAAAATGGAGGCAATGTAAATTCTACCTCTCATAAATCCTGGTTGTGGGACATAGGGCAAGTCCCAACCTATCATTGCTGTAGGCAGTTTTCTATTAATTCACAAGGAGGACTGACCTTTGCTGATGGAATGTGTTCCCTCATTGGTATCTCCTCATTCCAAAGAAATGATCGGATCAATTCCCTATCCCAAGAGGTCACAGTTATATAATAAATCAAAACTCAAGATATGTTTCCTTTATAAAAATCTGGTCAGTTAAGATAGCATTAAAATTAATGTATTCATTTAACAGATGAAGAAATGGAGTCTCAGAAAAGGTAAGTGAGCTGCACACAATCCCACAACTAGTAAATGGCAGAGACAAATTTGTAATCCAGCTCCCCCAACTCTGGAAACAGTGTTCTTTGTCTTATAGAACTTTCACCTTTCCAACTAACTGCAATGATAAAACAATATAACTTGTGCAATGGGAGATAAAGTGATGAGTTTGGGCCACATGCAAAAAATTAGATGCTTAGGGATGTTAGAAAAGCAGTAATAATAGAAAATGTTATACTTTCCCTATCCCTCAAAACATTAAAGTTAAGAATTGGGGAAGAGCTGGGTTATTTCTCCTATCTCATACTGGTGGTTTCATCTCAATATGCTATTGCAATTACAAAACAAGTATCCACAGATTGGTAAAATATTTTCACAAAAATTGCCTGAGGCACTAAGAGATTAAAATACTTGCTCATGATTAACCAGCCAGTGTGTGTCAAAAGCAGTCCTAAAACTGAAGTGTTCTTAATATCAAGACTCACTCATTCTCTACTATATCATTCTCCCTTTTATAAATACATATACTTGTATAGCAAAGATAGAGAGATAGATATGCAATAAAGTATGGAACTTATATCATTAAGGAGTATCTTATCACAACAATTAAATTGCATTCAGTTAATTTGATGTCTCATGAATGGAGGTACTCCTTGCTCACATTGTGTAACTATTGTCCATATATTCTCTGTAAAAGCCTTCATATGGGGTCAACTCAAAGTGTGAGAGCTTCCCCACACACAAACCAACTGTCCATTGCTTATTCATTGTCCTCAATCCATAATGTAATTGACCTAGCTCTCATTCCCTAACCGTGGTCAACATACAATTCAATGAGATGATAATTTATTCAATATCTACTATGTGCTAAGTATGAGAACAATTCTGCCAGGTGTTGGCAGAGACAATGTCCATCCTCTTCATATAGTTGATTCATATCCCTGGACACCTATCTTGACCTCTCTGGACATCAGTGTTCTTATCTGTAGAACAAGAAGTTCCTACGTAGCTTTTAAGACCTCTAAATACTTATTATCAACATGTGGATTTTGAAAAATTAACATCAAAGAATTTTCATTAGATGAGAAATAGTACCTCACTGAAGGAGACTTTTAAAATATGATCTGTGATTTCACTAATGACCCCAAATTTTTAATATAAATTAAAATTTTTATTGTCTTGAGGAAATTTAAAAGTATTTACAATATTTTTTCTTTTTTATTCATCTATTTAGTATCAGAAACTCAAATTCCTTTGAAAAAGGTTCAGCTCAGCATATTCTGGTTTCTTTCTCTTAGCAAGGAGAGAATGGCTTAGTTGTAAATTGGTAAGAGTATATATTAAAATGCTGAGCAAAATGGAAAATTGAGACAATTATCCAGATTACTCAGGCAAAATCATCACCAAAACATTCCTCTCTTAATGATAGAATTCTCTATGCAGCAAAATGTATCTAATTATATAGTATAATTTTTAGCCTAAAGGTTTGGAATTTGTTGTATTCTGGGAAGCAAAAGTCAGATCTGGTAATCAGAACATAAACTTTGTCCATTCTGAATATGGGTGAGCAGTGGGAGGAAAATGTCATTCACCCTTATAGCTGATATTTGAGAAATTTGGGGGAATTGACATATATTTCTGATCACGTTGGTTAATTCATCATTGTATCTTCAAAACAATTCCTTAGCATTGGTTTTCTATGGGAACATTTTTGCCATTTAAATACACAGTCTGTTACTTGATAAACCAGAAATCTTCCCTGATATCCTTCTACTCATCTTCTTCCTTCTCTTTCCCCTCTTCTGCTTCCATCACTTTTTCCTCCTCTCTTTCCGTTCTCCCTGTATTTATCTTCTTTGTCTCTCTGTCTCTGTCTCTGTCTTATTTCTCTCTCTGATTCTATTTCCATCCTCTGCCTTTTCTCTCCATTTATTTTTCTTTGTCTCTATGTTTCTCTCTGTTTGTTTCTCTGCCTCTCTCTCTCTCTCTCTCTCTCTCTCTCTCTCTCTCTCTCTCTCTCTCTCTCTCTCTCTCTCTCTCTCTTTTTCTTTGTATCATTCTCTCACATACCTACCTTGAACAAAGTGAACTCTTTATGCTCTAATTTTTTAGCCGTTCTCCTTTGCCCCAATAATATTCAAACTCATTTCATAGTTTTATATGTACCATACCCTACCTATTAGACCGCAAGCTCCTTGATGTCAAAGATTTTGTCTTTTTCATCTTTGTATCACCAAGTCTACCATTGTGACTTAAACATCTTAGATACCAATTAATTGGGTTTTTCTTTACATTTTTGGACCAGACTTATATCGGAAACTTTCAATGAAAAAGTTCCTTCTACCAATCCTGATGGGTACTTGCTTTGAAACTTCTATACTGCAAGGATATCCTGGTGCCCTAAGAGGTTCAGTTACTTGCTTATTGTCTCACAACCAGAATACATCCAATGTGAGGCTTAAAAGCAGCTCTTCCTCATTCTGAGGTCATCTCACTGTCTACTATATCATGTTGCCTCTCTAAACATCTCTTACCTTGAATTAAGTTGAATTTAATTGAAGATTCATTGTCTTTCCTGGTGATTGGTAATCAGACAGAAACTTTGTCCATTCTGAATGTGAGTGAGCAGTGGGTGGAAGGTGTCATCTCACCCACATAGCTGGTATTTGAGAAGGTAAAAACCTTTACTGTTTTGTTGTTTTTTTTTCATCCACTGAGATGTAATTGTAAAGTTAACTCTTACTCATTCCAACCAGCTGTGATGATCAACTTGGATCCTCTAAGACTGGGCAAATGCTTTTGTCCATTGAATAAGAGACCCCCATCTATGAGAGTAAATATGACTTTTTAGTAGTTGAAACACAGTAAAAATACATTAAATATGAACTTAGGAGTATTGGTGGAGAAGGAAGCTAAGGACACTTGCCTTTTAGCCAAAACTCTTATTATGAAGCATAGTGATACAAAGTGGCTAAAATGTTTAATTTCTCTTAATGGCCATAAGTGAAATTGATTGGCAAAGAAATGTTGCTGAATAAAACAGAGTACAAAGACTTTTTCCAATACAGTCTCATCAATTTAGTTGAGAGTGCACTATCCTGTCATAAAAATTATAAATACAGAAAACACATGCAAATCTCCAAGAACCCAAAGTGCTAAAAAAGAATCGTGCTCTATACCTGGGAGTAGAATTCAGTACATTCACAAGAATGAACAATGACATCAAGGGGATGGAGCAAAAGAATGAATGAGCAGGCCAGAAGGGGCATAATGATATTGATCAGCAGAAGGCTAGTTAACATTTAAAAATTTAAATCAAGTGGTTTGGTGTAAAGGGAACACTCTAATGGAAATTAATAGGCATGAATTCAAGGACTAGTTCTGCTAGTTGCCACCCTGGTAGTCTTGTTTAAGGCACTTAAACTATTCAAAATTCAATTTCTTCATCTGTAAAATAGGAATCCTAAAACTCTCTATTTGCCCCCTAGAGATTGTTGTGAAGATCAAATAAAATATTGAATATAAAAGAATTTTGGTGTTGGATTGTCAGTCTGGTTAGAAACATATCTTACAACATCTTTCTGATCTTATCCCAAATGCAATGTCACCTTCATCTTGAAGTGGGTTTATAGTCATGAATAAAAACTCAAAAAAAGTGAAGGATGTTTTGGATAATTAACATCAGTGTCCTACCAATGATTACTGAGATCTGATTATGATTATTTTGGAAGGCATGGAGATTATCTACTTATGACTTAAATTCTACATATAATACACTCTGAAAATTCCTCAAGCTATAGGAACAATTAATTGTGTACTTGAAAAGTATAATAAAATATTTGTAAAATCAATTAAATAATATTTGTAATGCTCTTTATATTGTGTCTGCAATATATTAGTCTTCAATAAATGCTTGTTCCTTTCCTACAATCCTTGTAGACAAGTTCCATGAGGGTTGGTGCCTTTTCTTTTTTCTTTAAATCCTTACTTTCCAACTTAGAATCAGTATCATGTATTGGTTCCAAGGCAGAAGAACAAGTGGTGAGGGCTAGGTAATAGGGGTTAAGTGATTTGCCCAGGGTCACACACAGATAGGAAGTATCTTGGGCCATATTTTAATATACTTCCCTCCCATCTCTAGATCTGGGTCTCAATCCACTGAGCTATCCAGAGGAGGTGACTTGTCTTAACTAAACAATTTGCCTACCACAAGACTCAAAAATAGTAGTTCACACCTAGAAATATATTAAATTATTTCATAATTTAATTGAGTTATATTGGACTATAAAACCTTTAAGCTACCTTCAAACTCAAAATGTATGAGCCTACAAAATGAATTAATTGGGCACATTTTATATGAGAGTGGTCACGGTGGAGGTAGAAAAAATATAATGAATTTATATTGTTGTAACAAATTACTCAGACCCTATATCTAAAGATTAAGTATTATCTCAGCTTTGGTAACCTTTGAAGGGTCCTTTGTCCTAATACTGCTATTCTGGAAAGAGCAAAAGTTTAAGAATTAGAAGATAGGGATTTTCTTATCAATTCTGCCATTTACTTGATGCACAATTCAGACAAATCACTCTCCTTCCTAATCTATTAAATAAGATTTTTGGTCTAGATGATATCACAGACCATTTGCCATCTTAATATTCTATAAGAGTAATTTACTCTGTATCTCTACCTATAATGAACATTGTCAATAAGCAATGTTTATTAAGTGTCTACTGGTTCTTATAGAAATGGGAAATTTATTCCTTACCAAGGGAAACTTAAAATCTATTTGTATTAATATATTTGTTTCCAGAGCCTTCAATGTGCACTGCACTATGATGGGCAATGGAGATATAATCAATCAACCAACAAGAATTTATTAATATGTATAGACGTAGTATATATAGACATTTTACTACATGCTAGAGTTATAAAAAACCCACAAATAACCCTTGCCCTCAAGGAACTTAGATTCTAATGGGGACAAAGAAGAATGTGTATATTTATATACAGAGAAATATTAATAAGTTCATACATGTATGTATACATTTTACATATGTCTTATATCATACATGTATATATACATATGTAACCATGATATATAGTATAAATATAGAGAAAATGAAAGACAAACTTGGGAGGAATAGCACTAGCAAAGGGGTCAAGAAGACAAGGCATCCTAAAGAAAGCAGTTCTTAAGTTATCTTTTATTTCAAATTTACTCATTTTTTTCTTTGTTACATTAAAATACCCAGTTAGTTCCCTCCCTTCCTCCACTTTCTCTATTATACAAGGCATCATTTTACAAAAAGATATAAATAAAACTATGTCTTGCTTATTTCTATTCATCAGCTCTTTCTGTGGAAGTGGACATACACAAATCATTCTTCAAACAATATTTCTGTTTCTGTATATACTGTTCTCTTGGTTCTGTTCATTTCCCTTCATAATTTCATGTAGATCTTTCTATGTTTTTCCAAAATTAACCTATTTGTCATTTCTTACAGCACAGTAGTATTCCATCACAATCATATGCCACAACTTGTTTAGCCATTCCACAGTTGATGGACATCCCTTCAATTTCCAGTTCTTTGCCACAACAAAGAGAGCTGCTATAAAGATTTTAGAACATATAGGTTCCTTTCTCTTTTTCCCCTGAGTTTTAAGGAAGCCAAAGATTCTATAAGTTGATGTTGAGAGGGAGATCATTCCAGACATGGGAAACAGTCAAAATAAAGTCACAAAAATGGAAAAATGGATTGCCCTATACAGAGAAAAGGAAGTGGACCAGTATAGCTGAGGAATAGCATATGTGGAGGAGGATAAAGTTTAAGACTAGAAGCAACCCATTTATGAAAAGTTTTAAATGTCAAATAAAAGATTTTATATTTGCTCCTGGAGGTCATAGGAAGCCACTGGATTTTATTGAGTAACAGAGTGACATAATAATAGCTACACATTAGGAAAATAATAGCTACACATCTGTATGGAGAAGTGAAGGCCCTGATGTAGAAGTCTTTTTTAAGGACTTTAACTGAGAAGGGAAAGAGAGATAAAGGTAAGTGTTTAACAAACATCTTTCAAAAAAAGTATATTGTACATACTTTTAGGTTTAAATATATCATAAACATTTTCTCCATTACTTTCTTTTGTTGTCTTTAACAACAAAATAATAATTAATAAAGATGTTCTTTCATTGTCTACTTCTGTGGGGATGAATGCTCATCCCCATTGAAAATTTGACAACTGGCTCACTAGCTGGGTTGAGCTGGCCCTAGCATATCCCTGGATATATAAAGAATAAAACATATAGTCTCTAAATCAGGAAACTTCCAATCTAGTAGGCCATATAAGACAAAAACACAATTTGCAATAATAACATAAAACTACAATTCAAGTTGATTGATATGATAAATACATAGAAGAGTTTCAAATATAAATTTATATATATATATATATGAGAAATACTATTTACACTTGGAAAGAATTAGACACTTCAGAGAGAATCTGACCTCTGGGATGAATTTCAAAGAAAAAACAAGGATTAAAACAGGAAGGTATAGAAGGAGTGGGTTTTAGACAGATAGGAACAGCTTATGGGAATGTGCAGAGTCAGAAGCAGGAGGATTAAAACTTGGGTACAGTAATTAGTCTCAAATGCTTGGAACATACAAGGGGAGGAGAATGAAAGAATAATATAGGGAAATGTAAAGATCATAGATTCATTATGTCTGCATTTTGCTCTGGAAAACACTTTGAGATACTTTTGTTCCCCCCTTCCAGTTTTAAAGTGAGGAAACTGAGGCTCAAGGAATTTAAAGGACTTAAAAAATGTCATATAGTTAGAAAATAGTGAGCTAGGGATTAAACCCAGTTCTACCAACTCATTTTATCCATTTAATATCATTTTAGGTAGTGAATTTCATGCTCTTATGACCTCTCTCTCCAAGCTTAATATGCTTAAGAAAACATTCTTTTATCTCCCTTGTCTTTAAGTCCCCTGCAATTCCCCTTAGGTGAGCTAAATGAAGTTATTTAAATTACTTAGGATTGCTTCCAAAATATCTAGGATAGAAAAAAAAAAAGGAATTCCATACTGAAACTAGGTTAAAGTCCGGAGATAAAAAGTGTTGTTAGTAAGCATTACAAATGTTACAAATGTAAGGATTCTAATGACGAGGTTTGAAAGAGTGTTATTCCAGTAGAATGTAAACTCCTTGAGGGAAGAATCTACGTTTTGTTTGTGTATTGCCCTTGGAGCTTAGCACTCTGCCTTGAACAAGATAGGCACCATCAACACTACTAAAATAAAAAGCACACAACTTCATTAAACTCTAATCTCCAAAAGTAGGGACAGAGGAACAAGTAGAACTAGAGACAAGGTATCAAATGGGCCTGAAAAGGTAAAGAAAAAGCAGAAATGCAACATGAGAACCTGGAATAGCAATGGATTTTAGCTTGTTGGAAGGGATAGAGAAAAATCAAACAGACCTGGGCTTTGGTATTAGCAAATGCATCTTGTTGACACCACATTAATATCGCTCGATTGTTAAGGTACTTGATACTCCTCAGGAAATAGAATTTCTCTTTCTTTAGTTTCATTTTATGCTGGGAAGTCTGGTGTTTCTGAAATTTGTATTAAGAATTATATGAAACTATTAAAAAAGAATTATAGGGGAAGGGAGGTGGAGTCAAGATGGCAGCGTAGAGGCAGCAAAAGTTCAGACTTCTGAAGACCTTTCCATACCAATTACAAACTGAATGCTTCTAGGGGACTGAAAATCAAACCTAATAACAAAACAGAGCAAAGGAACCCTCCTACTGGACTCAATTCAAAAGGTATGCCCACCAAAAGCCGGAATTCAAGAACACTTGGGTTTAAGGGGAAGGAAGAAAGAAGGTCCCAGGACACACACACACACACACCCCTAGAGTGCCAAGCAGGAACCAATGGGTGGGCAAAAGCATTGGTCTTGAGGGCAGCACCTTGTGGGAAAGGCTGTCCCAGGCTCAGAGCTTCGAACACAGGAAGTGGGGAAGGAGTTGGTGAGGGAGCACAGAGCAGGCAACCAGGTCACAGCAGTGGAGACCCTCCATATTGCTCCAGCCTTCCAGCAGGTTTTGGCTTCTGGGCACATCCAACCCAACCAAGCTGAACTTAATCCCATCAAAAGCCTTCAGAGGTCAGGGAAGCTCAAGCTCCAACAACCCTCCTTCACAAACTATTGGATGTTCATCCAATCAAAAGCCTACAGAGGACAGGGAAGCTCAAGCTCTAACACCTCTCCCCCTCAGTGCACAGACTGCACTGAGAGATCTCCTGACAAAGCTCCAAGAGGAGAACTGACAGAAGACCCCAAAACCAAAAAAATGAGAGAAGAAAGAGCACAGACAACTGTGGGGAGTAAAGAAGGGTTAAATATGAGCAAACAACAGAAAAAGAAGAAAGAAATTACAATAGTCAGCTTCCATATAAGCAATGAACAAAGAGCAAATTGAACAGTGGAGGATCAAGGAACTTCAAGCAAAAACACAGAAACTCCAGCAAACTGGACACAGGCTTTGGAAGAACTCAAAATACAATTCAAAACACAATTAAGAGAGACTGAAGGCAACTGGGAAAAGAATTTATGGAAACAGAAAATAGTGTCGTGAAAGCCAAAATTAACCAGCTTGAAAATGAGGCAAAGGAGATGAAACATGAGGCAAAGGAGATGAAATATTAGGTAAATAGGATGAAAGATGATGCAAAGGAGATGAGAGATGAGATAAAGAGAATGAAAGATGATCTCCAAAGGAAATAAGACCAGAAGAAGTATGACTAAAAATCCAGGGATGAAATTCAGTCTTTAAGAAGCAGAATACAACAACTAGAATTAAGTGACATCATAAGACAGCAGGACACTATAAAATAAAACCAAAATAATTAAAAAATTGAGAAAATATGAAGCATCTCATTCACAAAACAGAGGATTTAGAAAATCATTTGAGGAGAGAAAACTTAAGAATCATTGGTCTACCAGAAGACCATGACAAAAGAAGAAAACTGGACATAATACTACAGGAAATTATCTAAGAAAACTGCCCCTATATTCTAGAACAAGAGAGAAAAGTGGAGTTTGAAAGAATCCACAGATCACTTCCTGTACTTAATCCCCAACTGACAACACCCAGGAGTGTTACAGCCAAATTCAAGAACTATCAGAACAAGGAAAAAATATTACAAGCTGCCAAGAAGAAGTCATTCAGATACCATGGAACCACAGTGAGGGTAACACAGGATCTTGCTACATCAACACCAAAGGACCAAAAGGCATGGAATATGATATTCTGGAAAGAAAGGGAACTAGGTCTACAACCAAGAATCAACCACCCAGCAAAACTGACTATCTTTTTACAGGGCAAAGTATGGTCATTCAACAAAATAGAAGAATTCCAAGCATTTGTTAAGAAAAGACCAGATCTGAACAGAAAATTTGGCACCCAAACACAGAACTCAAGAGAATCATCAAAAGGTAATTTAAAAGAGAGAAAAAAAGAAAAACAAAACAAACAATAAAAGCCAACTTTTTTAAAAGAGACTCAAAAGTTAAAATGATATACATCCCTATAAGAAAATAGGTCATCAGAAATTCTTAAAAATTGTTATTATTGCCTGGATAGCTAGAGAAATTACACTTAGATTGAACAGTGACAAACTGTATAGGATGAAATGACAAGATATAGATATGCATGTAGTTATATGTATGGACAAATACATATACATGTGTTTGTATATACATATATATATATGCAACTAGAACTAAAAAAAGAGGTTAATACTAAAAGAAATGGGAAAAGAAACAAAAGGGGGTAAAATTATATCACAAAGAAGCTCATGGCGGACGGGGGGAGAACATCAATACACTGGATGGGTAAAAAGGTTGGAGATAGGAAATACTCAACTCTTATGTGCCTTGAAATTGACCCAACAAGGGAAGAACAATCCAATCCATTGGGGCAGAGAATAGATTTGCTCCCTATAGGGAAGTAGAAGGGTAACAGACTGGAGGGGAGGGAAGCAGTACAAGGGAGGAATAGGGTGGGGGGTAGTTTTAAAAAGACTGCAAAGAAAATAATGAGGGGGAATAAGAAGGTAGTGGGTAGAAAGGGAAGAAAAATAAGGGTGGGAACTAGGGGAACTGATTGAAAACAAACATTGGTATAAAAGGAAATAGTGAAAGAAGAAAAGGCAGTTCTAGGAGTAGAAATAAAAATGCTGGGAAAGACAGAGCTGGTAATCATAACTCTGAATGTGAATGGAATGAACTTGTCCATAAAACATAAGCAAAGAACAGAGTAGATTAGAGTCCAAAACTCTAACATATGCTGTCTACAAGAAACACACATGAGGAAAATAGATCCACATAGGTTAAAGTAAGAGGATGGAGCCAAATATACTAAGCGTCAACTGATAAAAAAAAAGGCAGGAGTCATAATTCTGATATCTGAAAAAGCCAAAGTAAAAATAAATCTAGTTAAAAGAGATAGGGAAGGTAATTACATCCTGATAAAGGGCAGTATAGACAATGAGGAAATATCAGTATTCAACAATTGTGCACCAAATAGCATAGCATCCAAATTTCTAAAGGAGAAACTAGTGGAGCTCAAGGATGAAAGAGATAGAAAAATGATGCTAGTGGGAGACCTGAACCTTCCTCTATCTGAAGTAGACAAATCAAAGAACAAAAATAAATAAGACAGAGATAAGAGAAGTGAATGGAATCTTATAAAAATTAGAGTTAGTTGATATGTGGAGAACAATAATAGGGACAAAAAAGAATTCACCTTCTTTTCTGCAGCACATGGTACATTCACAAAAATTGACCATGAATTAGGGCATAAAAACATTGCAAACAATTGCAAAAGAGCAGAAATAAGAAATATGACCTTCTCAGATCACAATGCAATAAAAATAATAATTAATAAGGGTACATGAAGAGATAAATAAAAACTTAATTTGGAATTAAACAATACAATTCTCTAAAACTGGTTAAAGAACAAATCACAGAAACAATAATTTTATTGAAGAAAATTATAATAATGAGACATCAAAACCTATGGGATGCAGCCAAAGCAGTACTCAGGGGGAAATTTATATCCTTGACTTCATATATTAATAAACTAGAAAGGGCAGAGGTCAATGAATTGGGCATGCATATTAAAAAACTAGAAAGTGATCAAATTAAGAATCCTCAGATGAAGACTAAATTAGAGAAACTAAAAATCAAAGGAGAAATGAATAAAATTAAAAATCAAGGAAGTATTGATTTAATAAATAAGACTAGAAGCTGGTACTTTGAAAAAACAAATAAAATAGACAAAGTACTGTTCAATCTAATTAAAAAATGGAAAGAAAAAAAAAACAAATTGACAGTATCCAAGACGAAAAGGGAGTCCTCACATATAATGAAGAGAAAATTAAGGCAATAATTAAAAACTACTATGACAATTATATGGCAACAAATGTGGCAATCTAGGTGATATGGATGAATACTTACAAAAATATAAATTGCCTGGACTAACAGAAGAAGAAATAAATTACCTAAACAACCCTCTATCAGAAAAAGAAATTGAACAAACCACCAAAAAACTCCCTAAGAAAAAATCCCCAGATCCAGATGGATTCACAAATGAATTCTATCAAACATTCAAAGAACAACAAATGCCAATATTATACAAACTATTTGACAGAATAAGCAAAGAAGGAATTCTACCAAATTCATTTTACGACAAAAATATGATACTGATTAAAAGCCAGGCAGGCCAAAAACAGAGAAAGAAAACTACAGACCAATCTCCTTAATGAATATAGATGCAAAAATCTAAAATAGGATACTAGCAAAAAGACTCCAGCAAGTGATCACAAGGGTTATTCACTATGACCAGGTAGGATTCATACCAGAAATGCAAGGATGGTTCAATAAGGATAAGGAAAAACATCTACATAATTGACCATATTTATAAGCAAACCAACAAAAATCACGATTATCTCAATAGATGCAGAAAAAGCCTTTGACAAAATACAACACCCATTCCTATTGAAAACATTATAAAGTATATAAAGTAAGAGGGAATTTCCTAAAAATAATAAACAGCATATATCTAAAACCATCAGCAAACACCATCTGCAGTAGGGATAAAGTAGAAGTCTTCCCAATAAGAAGAATGAAACAAGGATGCCCATTATCACCTCTATTATTTAACATTATACTAGAAATACTAGCTGTAGCAATTAGAGAAGAAAAAGAAATTGAAGGTATTAAAATAGGCAATTATGAGACCAAGCTATCACTCTTTGTGGATGATATGATGGTCTACATAAAGAATCCTAGAGAATCAACTAAAAAGCTAGTAGAAATAATCAACAACTTTAGCAAACTTGAAGGATACAAAATAAACCCACATAAGTCATCAGCATTTCTATACATCTCCAACCCATCTCAGCAGAAAGAATTAGAAAGAGAAATTCCATTTAAAATCACCTTAGACAATACAAAATACTTAGGAATCTATTTGCCAAGACAAACACAGGAACTATATGAACACAACTACAAAACACTCTCCACACAATTAAAACTGGATATAAACAATTGGAAAAACATTGATTTCTCATGGGTAGGATGAGCTAACATAATAAAAATGTCAATCCTACACAAATTAATTTACTTATTTAGTGCCATTCACATTGAAGTACCATAAAACTTTTTCACTGAATTTGAAAAAAATAATGAAGTTCATTTGGAAGAACAAACGATCAATGATATCTAGGGAAATCTTGAAAAAAATGCAAAGCAAGGAGGGCTTGCATCCCAGATTTCAAACTATACTATAAAGCAGTGGTCATCAAAACAATTTGGTACTGGCTAAGAGACAGAAAGGAGGATCAGTGGAATAGACTTGGGGTAAATAACCTAAGCAAGACAGTCTATGATAAATCCAAAGATCCCAGTTTTGGGAACAATACCAACTATTTGATAAAAACTGCTGGGAAAATTAGAAAACTATTTGGAAGAGTTTAGGCTTGAATAAACATTTCACACCCTACACCAAGATAAACTCAGAATGGGTGAATGACCTGAATATAAAGAAGGAAACTATAAGCAAATTAGGTGAACACAGAATACTATACTTGTCAGATCTTTGGGAATGGAAAGACTTTAAAACCAAGCAAGAGGTAGAAAAAAATCACAAAATGTAAAATCAATAATTTTGATTATATCAAATTAAAAAGGTTTTGTACAAACAAAAGTAATGCATCCAAAATTAGAAAGGAAGCAACAAATTGGGAAACAATCTTTAGAACAAAAACTTCTGACAAAGGTCTAATTACTCAAATTTACAAAGAGCTAAATCAATTGTACAAAAAATCAAGCCAATCGCCAATTGAAAAATGAGCAAGGGACATGAATAGGCAAAAGTGTTCTAAATCTCTTATAATCAGAGATGCAAATCAAAACAATTCTGAGGTATCACCTCACACCTAGCAGATTGGCTAACATGACAGCAAAGGGAAGAGATGAATGCTGGAGGGGATGTGGCAAAATCAGGAAATTAATGCAGCAGGTAGAGTTGTGAATTGATTTAACCTTTCTGGAGGGAAGTTTGGAACTATGCCCAAAGGGCACTAAAAGTCTGTCTATCCTTTGATCCATCCATAGCACTGTTGGTTTTGTACCCCAAAGAGATAATAAGGAAAAAGACTTGTACAAGAATATTCATAGTTGTGCTCTTTGTGGTGGCAAAATATTGAAAAATGAAGGGATGCCCTTCAATTGGGGAATGGCTGAACAAATTGTAGTATATGTTGGTGATTGAATACTATTGCACTCAAAGGAATAATAATGTGGAGGAATTCCATGTGAACTGGAACAACCTTCAGGAAGTGATACAGAGCAAAAGGAGCAGAACCAGGCAAACAATGTACACAGAGACTGATACACTGTGGTAAAATCGAATGTAATAGACTTCTCCATTAGTGGCAATGCAGTGATCCTGAGCAACTTGGAGGAATCTATGAGAAAAACCACTATCCACATTCAGAGGAAACACTATGGGAGTAGAAACACTGAAGAAAAACAACTGCTTAATACATAGGTCAAGGGGATATGGTTGGGGAGGTAGACTCTAAATGAACATCCTAGTGCAAACATCAATGGCATGGAAATAGGTTTTGATCAAGGACAGAAGTAATACCCAATGAAATTGTGGTTGGCTGGAGGAAGAGTGGGTGGAGGGGAGGGAAGGAAATATTGTGATTATTGTAAGCAAGGAATAATGTTTAAAATTGACTAAATTAATTAACTTTTAAAAAGAATTATAGGGATATGGATAGAGACTAGGTTTGTTATTTCATTTGTAAAAGGAGCCTCCAATAAGGAACTTATTTTAGCAATGTAGGTTGGTTCATTCTCTGCAACTAATATTTTAAGAGAGTATTTAGAGCATTAGGAGGTTGTGACATGTCAAGATTCATAACCAGTATATATCAGAGGCAGGATTTGAACCCAGGCCTTCCTAGTTCTATAATGATAATTTTAGTGCTTTGACTTAAAATCTAAATAATTGATTGCCAAGGATGATTCCCAAATAATAAAATACCCAACTCAGCTGGGAATTATGGAATTTTAATTAATATAGAGAGAAGGAATTAAGGAAAAGAGAGAAGAGAGAGAGAGAGAGAGAGAGAGAGAGAGAGAGAGAGAGAGAGAGAGAGAGAGAGAGAGAGAGAATAAATTTAAACTGCTCTGGCTCAGGCTGAGCCAGGAAGTAGTTAAAGACCTTGGCCAAAGTGGCCTTCCTGAGTCTAAAGGAAAGGGAGTCAGTCTTATCACTCACCAGGAGACCATATCCAAGGAAGCTCCAGTCCTCCACTGAACTCAATCTCCTGAACTGAGTTCAGAATTCTAAACTGACTTTTAACCTCATTTAAAAGAGAATTTTCTTTTATGTTAGTTACCTCCCCTAAATTTTTACGTCTACCAATCATAGTAGACATTTTTTCCAGGACTGCCTATTCTTTAGTTCTCACCACTCTTCAGTTATCACCTTCTCTGGCTAGATTACATCTTCTGAGGTACTTCACACTTCTTTGTTAAGCTCATCTTTTGTGAGTTATTTGACCTTTTTGTGATTAATTTAACCTTTACAGGTACTTAATGCCTTTTTGTATTAGATCTAAAAATAGACTTAATTTAAGTATCTAGCTTCACTATAAGGTATACGTTAAGTACCTTCAGGAGATTACAATTTTATCTTCCCCTAAAATATGTCTAAGTATGGGTGGAGTAATATAAAATTCCCAAGACATTCCTGGTTCTGTTAGACCAAGTATCTACCTTGTTACAATAAGGAAATAGCTAAATCAAATCTTCTAATGTACAGTCTGAGTAGTTTTTAAGATTCACAATTGCAAATACAACTCTCTATCCATTATGTCAACCTGGCTCTTATTTGTGTTCTAAACAGTTCTGGACCCCCTCAGAATAATTCATAGACACACAGTCTCATCATAATTCAGACACTATTAACATACTGAAAAAGTTTGCTTCACTTCTATTTGAATACAGAACCTTCAAATAGCCAAACCTCTTTCTATATGTTTTGTATTTCTGTTCATATGTTTATTATCTTTCTAATCATTTTAGAATAGGGAGGTTTAACATGTATATGACTAGTTAGAGAACCAAGGGTTGCTACATTAACAATCACACTTTCTTCTTTCATTCCTGGTTTGTCTTATATAATTAAAATATAATTTAATTAGAGTGTAATAAATTGTAATGAGATAAATTCTACAAGTGTAAGTAGCATATCTTTCCCTACAATCCCTACTTAAACTAATTTACATCATCATGGTCAATCTGCTACAACCTTCTCAAATCTACCATCCATCTTTCTATTGCTTTAGGATGATATAATTTTTAAAAAATTGTTATTGCTGGTTGTTGTTCCCTAAATGTACGTTGTTCCATAATGAATAGCTAAATAGTATAATTAGGAGGATATTATTATTATTACTAAAAAGGAAAGTTTTTGGAGCATGATCCAGCTTGGTATCATTGAAAACATCATGCACTTTCCCAAGTTCAATTCAGCTCACTCTCTGTTCCATTTTCAGTCTACTGTTGCAATTAAAATATTGATTAACTATTGATTACAATAAGATATTTGATCAAGAGATCTCTGAGGGTAAAGGAAAGGCAGAGTGTTGGGCATGAGACCAGAACTTGGAAGGAGGAACATAGGAAAAGGTTCTGACAGTTGGTGAGGTCCACTCACTGACTGACTAACTTTTCTCTCTGACTGTTGGTGGAGGCAGACATCTGAAACTTTGCTCTGTGCTAGTGAGAGGGAAGAGAGAACTCTGAAATCCATCTGAAGAGGTTTTCTACTCTCCTGACCAAGAGAAGTCATCTCTAAGAAGCAGCTAGTAGATCTGTTTTGCTGGAGAACAGTTTTGGAGAAAGAAACGAAGAAGGCTGGTTGCCTGGAATGTGGGATGGGCTATATATACCAGGATTACCTTATTGTCATTTAGCAGCTTCCATCTTGGCTGACTAAATCTATATGTACTTGGAAATATATTTATCAAATTAAGTTAATTGAATGAGGATTTTAGTTAGATTATAGTCAGATAGCATTTGGAGTTTTTTAGTAAATACTAGGTAGTTTTAGTGTAACTGGAAGAAGCAAAGGCTTAGCTATGAGGCAAACTTAGATGGTGAGTGAAAAGTTAGTTCCCTATTAGTGTTAAGGCATACCTTGTTTTTAATCCTTATATTTATATCTTTTAATCATAAATAAATATATTTTGTGAATTTATAGTCTCCAAGTAAAGTATATACTGGCCTGGTAAAGGGAAGTCATTTCTGTCTTTCCTTCTGAGGGAAAAACTGAAAGATATGTTTATGACCAACCACAAAGTATCTTACCACAGTCTCCCCTTCACAACAACACAGATAATCTTAATACCTCACTGTCCACCTGAATTGCTTATTCTATCTATCTATCTATCTATCTATCTATCTATCTATCTATCTATCTATCTATCTATCTCTATCTAGTTTTCTATCCAATTATCCAGAAATGACAAATTGACTCATTTGGTTGCCATTTCAATTGTCTACACCTAAAGCAATAGGCAAAATTTCATAAATGTTTAACCATCTTCACAGCTACACAAATTACTAAAATATAAAAAGATAGAATTCTACTATATTGATTATTTATTAAATGCAAAAAGAATCTGACTCTCTTTCAAAATGATGCTTTGCATGCACATGAAATATTCCTTGATAGAAACAACTAAAGACATGGTTTTGTTAAATGATCTTCTGGATATAATTATTAAACAAGACATGTAACATGGATATATTTATCAAGCTACCCCCTTATCAGAGATATTCACTGCTGTTCTATATGATATTCTGTACCAAAACAAAATAGAAGGAAGATTCCTTATAGATGGTAAGCTTTTCCAGATGTTCCTGATAATGTCCATGGTTATACTCCATGGCCATGAAAGGAAATAGAACATAACTCCTTTTAATTTATAGATGAGCAAATTTGAGACATAGAGAATTTAAATGATTTGCCAGGGTTAAACATTTTCTGTCTGTGGTAGGATCTGAACCTAGTCTTCCTTTACTCCCAAGTTCATAGTTTTAGACAAAACACTATACTGCTTCTTCCTAACATATATGTCCAGAATGTGGTTTATGATACTTAGAACATTTTAGTAACACTTTTTATCATATATTTTGGACATAGGAAGTAAATTTAAAAGAGATCTCATAGACCATCCAGTCCAACTGCCTCATTTTTACACATGAGAAAACTGAGGCTCAGGCAGGTTAAATGTCTTGTCCAAATGTCAGATAAATAATAAGTATCAGAAGCTTTATTTAAACTCAGCTCTCCTTTTTGACTATACAACAGTATGAGCATCTTATTCACTCATAAGTTAACATTGGTAATATGCTATATTCTTTCTGTGTTCCCCATTCTCCTTTCCATTGCCTTTGGGCAACATGTTTCTTCTTAAACTTCAGTGGCCCATATAATGTTTTTTTTTTAATTTTATTACCAAGAGATAGCATTTTAATGAGATAATTATTTCAGCATTAAAAAGTTTTGGATCATCTAAAGCATGGTGTAATTTCCTAAATTTATGGTTATTTAATTCACTGAATGACTGACTCTATGGCTAATCCCTTTAGCTACATGTCTAAACTATGTGCTTGTTTCATCCACTTGAGGGTCTAGGATAGATGATTAGATAAGTGTTTCATATTCCTGTGAATAAGAGCATTTGAAACCCACACATAAGTGATGGAAGTATGCATGGTGGAATTTTCCAATTTTATACCACTGAAAATCAAAGGTGTGCTATCATCTACACCATGCTATTAAGGATGTTTCATTTCCTTCTTTCTAGCTGATTTGTGCTATATAAGATGATTGACAGTTGTTTTGATTCTCTGTAATGAACTGAAATTTTCAATTAACTTGAACAAGGGAGGGAGGGGGAAGTGCAATAATACGTATCATTTGCTTTTCGCCCTGTGTTTAGCTGGAAGCTTTTGAAATTGAGCTTTGATTTTCTCTTCAGGCTAATGGTAATGTAGATGTTCATCCTAATGCATCAGGAAACTTTGCATTGTAGTGAGCAATCAGTCACTGCAAAGTATTTATTCTCCCAACCCACCATTAACCCAGACACAGACACAAACACAATCATATAAATACATGCACACACACACACACACACACACACACACACACACACACACACACAACCTCTTGAGAGCAAAGCAAATATATTGACCTTCAGTCCTTTTCCGTTTTAGCTTTCTTCTTATCAGAAGATGTCAGCACTTAGTGCAAGGACAAATGCCTGCATTTTTGTGAGAAATGCAGACAATACTGTCATGAGACAAATAGCTATAGGAGGAAAAAATGGGAAACTTTCAAAAGATTTAATGTGAAAAGGAGAATGTTTCAGTGGACCCATCATCATATGTCAAATGTTTAAATTTTTAAAGGTTGCAGGGTGGGGTGTGAAATACAATGATAATAATGTAGGTTTTTTTATTCTGCTGAGGCCAAGAGTTTTTTTTTTTTATTTTCATAATTGTAGCAAAAATAAAATCTTCAAATGCTTCTCCTAATGCAATGTTTGCTTTCCCTCCCTTGGATTATTATCACTTATTTCTTTATTTATTCATGATGCTCAATTTATATGGTACTATGACTCAAAATAGAAGCCAATCTCTTTTCAAACTATAATCCCAAGGACTAGTTGTTATTTTCTTTTCTTTTCTTTCTTTTTTTTTTTGCTTCTCCTCCCCCAAGGCTTTACTTTTTTTGAACAATTTTAGTTTACTCCAACTAATCACTTTTATTTTAATCTGTTCAGATCAAGGTAAAATGTGTATGCTTCTTCAATGTTGCTGATAGAACAACTTGATACATTGCTACTAGGATAGGGATTTTCATTACCCATATAATTTCAAAATCTGATTATATCTTTTTAAAGCTCTAAGAAAGTTGATGAGATAGTTGTTGGGGATATATCTGTGTATGTACACACACACACACACACAAACATAATTGTATATAAGGCTGCCCTCTGATCTATTTCTATCCAAACAAAAATCGTTGATCTCCTTTTGAAATTACTAAGAATCATAAAACTTCCAAAAGTGGGGCCAAGTAAGGGTGACAGACAAAGAGGAGGGAGACATAGAGACAGACCAACAGACAGAAGCAAAGACAGAAACAGAAAAACAGAAAGATAAATAGAAAGATAGGGAGAAAGGAGGGGAGAAGGGAAAGGACAACATACAGAGAACAGCAGAGAGGGGGAGAGAGGGAGAGTAAGAGAGAGAGACAGAGACTGAGAAAGAGGGAGAGGAAGAGCGGGGGGAAGGAGGAAGAGAGAGACAGAGAGAGAGAGAGAGAGAGAGAGAGAGAGAGAGAGAGAGAGAGAGAGAGAGAGAGAGAGAGAGGAGGGAGGGAGGGAGAATTCTTGGCCTTCTTGTTTCACAAGATAACCATTATTGCTTCAGCAGCTTCTATTGCCATATGTGTACAATGAGTAAATGAACATAAAATTGAATGAACACATAAAAGAAGGATAAACCCACCCAGCTTAACAAATCCACTCTCCCACCTGCTGTGCCCTGAAACATGAAGGAAACGTCATTTGGGATGCTAAGGATTAGTAAAATAGCAGTCTCTGTTAACAGCAAAGTCATGTGGGGGAAATGATAATTTTTTAGTCTAATCTCCAGGGCCACCAGTAAGGGCTTTTCCCTCAAAACACTGCACCTGGAGATAGCAAAATGTCTCTAATTGGCAGACTTGGCAAATATAGCAAATATACCTTGGAAGAAATCAAAAGTCATTAGTCCAAATGAATTTTTCTCACTCTGGGTGGAAATGAAATGTCTGAGTTTGCCTTATCATTCACTTAAATAGTCAAGGTGGGGGGGGGGTCGACTATGCTAATACAGTGTTATGGTTGTGAATTTAAATGCACTAAAATAAGAAAATTTAAAGTTCTTTTCTCTGCATCATCCATAACTCACCAATATTGCATATACTACTAAAAATGTAGAGGGTGCTTTTGATATTCCAAGTACTTTACAAACATTAACTAATTAATCCTCACTACCTTCCTCCTAGATAGGTGGGAAATTACTATTGCTGTTAAGATCTAGCTTTCCTAAAGCACTTAATATTTGTAAATGAATAAACATCCATTTATTTATTAACTCACACTGTTGTGAGGCTGTGCTTGTTGACTGGAAATCGCATTTTAGAGCTGGTGTAATGAGGTCATTGGTGTGCTGCATTTCTGTGCTTGTGCTGTTGATTCATTCATTGAACACACTTTTTTAAGGCTCTACTATCCAGCAGACACTGTGCTAGACCCTCAGTTTATAAGAAAAAGAGAGGCAGCCCTTGCTCTCAAGGGCTATATGTTCTACTGGAACTTATGGAGGCGTAGGAGAGAGGAAAAACCAAACTGATATATCTTACTTACAGTCAGCTCACAAGCATTTATTACTCATATACTTTGTGGCAAGAATTAGATTAATAATAAATAATATATAATAATAATAATTGTTATATAATATATAATTATATATAATTGATAAATAAATAAAGATACAATGAAAAGCAAAAACAGAGAGTGTATAAATAATGAGGGGGACAGCATATAAATAGCAAGGGACCACACACACACACATTTCATGTATATTTAAAACAGAAGATAATCTAAGAGAGAAGGTACTATCAGGTAGAGGTATGTGTACCTAGAAAGGTTTTCTGCTTAAGTGGGAATTTGAACTGAGTTTTGAAGAAAGCCTAGGAAGGCAGCAGTGACGAAGAAAGAGGATTTAATATATTATATACTACTTAAACTTCTCATTTCCACCATCAGCTCCTTCTGTTTCCTAACCCAAGAACTCTTATTCTCCAATGAAGCCCCAGCTACATTCCTGAAAACCCAGTGACTTTCCACATCATTCTCCTTGGCTTTCCAACCACTTAGTTGGTTTCAGCTATCATCTCCATGTGAATGACTGCTAAATTTCTATCCCTGATTTTTTTATCAAATACTAAACCTGATTTTTCAACTACCTACTTTTTATTTCTACTTGGATACCCCAACTAGCAATGTAGTAGAAGAGTTCTAATATGGGGGTCAAATACTAGCCTAGACCAAAGAATCCTAGGGCTACTCCTTCATTAACTGGCTATATGACAACTGACAAGTCATCAAATCATGCCTGTCATTTTTTTAGTGTAAAAAATAGGAGGGCAGAATAACTGACTCAGGAACTTTTCATCTCTGATATTCTATGGTATGAAATGTCATTTTATTTGAAAAATCTGAGGCTACTCTTGACTTTCCTATTTCTTTTAGTCACCACTGTTTTCTCATATTACTTCAGCTAAACCCTCCAAGTTACTCTTGAATTCTCCTCCTTTTTCAGAGTTTTAGTACCTCCTCAATTTTTGTTTTTATTTCTGAGTATAGAATAAAGCAATTTTTATGGTAACCCTGCAGTGATTTTCAAACATTGTCATACAACTTAGAATTAAGTATATCATTGACAAGATGCTGTATGAAACCTTTGCTTATATGTCCATTTTTTTCTTATGATGTTATGTTGTGGCATAAATAAATGTCTGTATGGTTGACCTTTATATAAATATTCTTGGTTTGTCCCCCTAAGTGGTCAGTCAAATTTGCACTAAAACATTTTTATTCAGTAAAATATTTATACTTCTCAATTATTCTGCTGTATCTTGTATGCTTGTCATACCAAAAGACAATGGAGAGCTACTCTTTCTGCTGTCTTCTATGCCAAGTTGGTCAAAATGATGCTTTTGAATAGGGTTAGCCTATATCTTTATGTTGCTCTGTTTCTGGGCATTTAGATTATGTCTAAGGTGAAAGCTCAATCAGAAGTATTGTCAGAGGCCATTGGGAAAGCATTTCAGAATTAATTTTAGGTCTTCACAGCTGCCATATTGGCCTCATAGACACACAGGTTTCTAGCTGTAAATCACCCTGAATGATATCATAATATTTAATCTTTGATCCTAAGATAAGTCTCTATCTTATTACTATTATTCTTTATTACTTTAAAGTATGAAGTCTGGTTTAGGCATACAAAAATGAATAGAAATGTTCATATAGGGTAATAGAGCTTAAAGTCTTAAAAATCAATCACTCCAACTATAAGTACAACCCAAGTTCTGGGCCTATTATTAAAACCCTCATTCCTATCAGCAGGCTGGATTCCAAGAAATTTGATGGCTACTTTTCTCCTTTAGTTTCTAGAAAAAACGAATGGTTTTCTCTTGCTTTACCTCTGTAAAAATAGATTTGAACTCTGGACTTCAATCCCCAGAAGCCCTTGCTCTACTTCCCCAAAATGCTTTGTAATCTCACTGAATTCTCACGTGGGTAGAGATTGAGAAGGTATTTAACCTGATTGCAAAGGCTTTTGGGAGTCTTTACTTCCTGTCTCGGCTGGCAAACAGATGTGTCTCATGATGTGAGTGAAATTTTGGGCCCACCTGGCACGTGCCTTTTCTTACTTGTATATTTTTAAATCCTTAACCTTTAATAAACCTCTAAAAAATATAATACTCCTTGCAGAGAGAAACTAATTTCTACCTGCCTCAGTCTCCCCCTAAATTTTAATCTTTATACCTTACCAGCCCAAAGGCCTTTTAGGAATGATGTAATTTTCTTCTGAGGTCCATTTAGAGTCCTTAAACCACATCCCCCAAAGGCTTCCAATTGATTTTGGCTCCTGACATCAATATTTGAAGGTTTTGCTTGGACACCAATGGTCAGTCTAAGTACTCTACTCTGATCCTTCAAAATTCCTAACCTCCTCCTACTCTGCATGATGGGGGGTGGTGAACAGAAGGGTTTTTTTCCCCCTTTCCTTACTCCAGTGATTCCCTCTCAGGGCTTTGACTGGACTACTCTCTCCTCTAGACTGATCAGATACTTGAGTGCTCAGGTTCTGAATGAGCTGATTACTTTATGCAGTAGCCACAGGGCATGACCCTACTACCTCATGGAGTTACAACACACTTCCTATAGAGTACTACATTTCATAAAATGACCCAGAGAATTCTATTCTTTCCCTAAGAGATAAACCAGGTTGGTGGCAGCTAGTCTTATGCCTTAGAATGACTGAGTGGAGACAATGAGTGATTCAGTGGAGATGTCTGGGCCTTGTTCATAGCTGCTTCTTACCTCTTATTGATTGATTCAAGTTCTAGCTTTTTATAATTACTGAGGAAAATATATCTGAATATTCCTCTTACACAAATAAATATGGAAAGTATTATAGTCCAAATACCATTAAAATATCTTTAATAATGCTAAATGTATATAAAAATGAAATGCTAATTTTATTTATGTATGTCTATATATTCTAAATATACATAATAAATACTAATTTTATTTATGTATGCATATATCTCAATGATTGATTGGATCTCTAGCAAGGTCAACTATTGAGATAGATAGACTAGATAGTTCTAAATAGAGTTTAGCTGTTTTAAAAAAAGGGAACAAAAAAGGAGCAAAAGTAGTTCCCATTTTCAAGGAGTTTGCATTTTAATGGGGTAACCATGTAAATGAATAGGTACATAAGGAACTTTTACGAACTAACCATAAAGGACTGTGTTGGCAAACCAATGGCACACGGTGGGGAAGAGCATACCAGAGTCGGCTGCTCTCTTCCTTCTTTCCATGTGCCCTTGAGGACATTTTTCCTATCATCCTTCCCTCTGCCCATCAGCCCAATTCAAGTGCTTTCTCCCTTCCCTATCTGGGGTAAGGTGGGGAGCTCACATGTGGCATAAGAGTTGCCGTTTGGGCACTCAGTATCCAAAAGGTTTGCCATTACTGATATAGGGGAAGACTTCAATGGCTAGAAAGGATTGGAAAAATTCTCCACTGAAGGTGTCATTTAAGTTGAATATTGAAGGAATTCAGAGATAAGAGACAGAGAAGAGGAAAGAAAACCTTTCAAGAATACCTCCAATGTAAAAGTTATTTAAAAGTTATAATTTAGTACAAACTATAGGGTCTAACTATGTCTTTAATTTGTTCCTGACAAACACTGTTAAATAAGGATCAAAAGACAAGGCCAACTCCAAGATAGTTCATGAAGAGAATAAAGATTATAACTTGGCCATTTCAATCAAAAGTATAATCACAATCTAAGGATAGTTCAAGATCCTTTAAAACTCTCAAATAAATTGTAGAAACTAACTCTCTTCCCCATGACTAGTATTTAGTTATGACATTGATTGGGAGACACATTTTAAAAAAAGCCAATGGAACTCCTTGATATATTATTAGAAAGAAAGAAGCTAACTTTTAAACTGAAATATTAGATTTGTTCTCTGGAATTCTCATATTACTCAGAAATCTCTAGCTTCCTGAAATTCTTAGTAAAATTCCCAAAGGTAGCCACACTAACTTTCAAACCCCTTAGTTTTTGTTAGTATGCGTTCTGTTCTGCACTATTAACTACATTTCACTTCTCTTTGCTTCCATTTCCCCATAAGAAGAAAAATAAATTTATCTCTCTTGTCTCTTTCCAGTTGTTTGTGATTTTACTAATAACATTCTGATTCTGTATTAATTATTTTAGGGATTCTTTTATTTTTATTAATAAAAAAGTATGTATTAACTACCAACCAAATATGCTAGGCATTAATGTTACAAGTACAAATCTGAAGTTGACTGATTCCACACCTCAGAGAGTTTGCGTATCTTCCACTATTCCTAATTATGTGGGTATGAACAACCTGATTCTTTTTTTTAAAACGAAACTCAATTCAATTTGGACTCCCTATTGACTCATTCTTGAGGTAGGCAGGTAATATAGTGGATAGAAGACTAGTCTGGTATGGCAAAGATCTAATTTCATGCCCTGCTTCCGTTACCTATTAGTTGTGAGACCTTGGGCAAGTCCCTTGCCCCCTCTAAAAGCTTTGGTTTCCTTTTCTCTAAAATAGACATAATAAAAAGACCTATGACTCAGCATATTTTGAGAATAAAATGAAACAATATTTATGAGATATTTTGCCATCCTCAAAGAACTATATAAATACTAGTCAAATCAATAAGGCTTCATGGCATGTGTATTCTGCTTGGTACATAGCATTAGATGCATGAGGTTGGGGCAGGGATAGAAAGGGAGCCTTTGAAAGGTTGCCCTGGCCATTAGAGCTGAAGTTAAGGCACTTTTCCCTGCTGAGAGCATCACTGGATGATTCTGTGGCATTTATTGAACAGTTCAGCAGGTACATCTCACTGGCCTGCTCAGTGTTCTTTTTCTCTATGAAGCATCTTTCTCAGCCCTGCTCCATTTGAACTACTGCTGACCAAATAGCAGGTGGTTCTTTTGTCCATACGGTTATTGTACCCCTAGTATCTACCTCATTAATCTGGAAAGTCCTTGGGGATATATAGAATATGAAATTATTTTATTTTGCATGGTGCCTTTTATAGTCAAGGCTTCCCTAAGCACTTTACAAAGTAATTAATTAAATTAAAGGCCTGGCTTGTATAGGCTGATGGAATGCCCAACCACAGCAGTGGTATACACAGAGCTGGAACAGTATAGCTGATTTGTTTCTGGGGTAGAACCTGTGAGGAGGGCAGTTGTGGATAGAGGAAGTATTGGTTTAGAAATGGGGATGAGCTCTCTCCCTCTGGATTGTGCTATGGCAGAGTTATTAGCTTCCACCTGGAATGGTAAAGAAAAGGGAGTTCAAAGGAAAATACATTGAGGGTCACGATCACCTATTAGTCTTTAAACCAGACTAAAGCCAGGAATGTGGAATTCTGACCATGATTAACTGTGTTGTAGAGAACAAGCCATTTTGTCACTCTATTTCCATTTCCTCCTGCCCCACAGAAATAAGAGAATGTTGCTACTCACCTGTGTGGAGCCTAAGAAGGATTCAGGTTCAGTGGGCATATCAAAAACCCTAAATTTCCTTTTGAGATGGATGCAAATGGTGAACAAATTACTACTTCAAAGCTAACCTGAACCTGATCAAATAATAACACATTTATTTTAACTCAAAAGGTTTTCAACTAAATAAATATAGTTTGGTTGACAAGCTGTATGATGCAATGAATAAAGAGTCAGTCTTGAAACCAAGAAGACATAGATAGGTTCGGGCCCTGCCTCTAATACGTATACCTCTTTGACTCCAGGCAAATCCCTTAGAGCCTCCAATAGAAGATGCAGAGAAAGTGTAGAGGTAATTTCTTTACTTTGGAGTTTCCTAGGTCATTGAAATCAATACTGTATGTGCAATCCCTCTCTCTGTTCTATGATGAAGGTGTACAATTTCTAGAAGAAAGGAAAGGAAGGAAGGAAGGAAGGAAGGAAGGAAGGAAGGAAGGAAGGAAGGAAGGAAGGAAGGAAGGAAGGAAGGAAGGAAGGAAGGAAGGAAGGAAGGAAGGAAGGAAGGAAGGAAGGAAGGAAGGAAGGAAAGAAGGAAGGAAGGAAGAACCAGATTAGATATGATATTCAACAGATAGAAGAATACAGAGCAGATTGGGATTAAAATAACAAGTTTTTTAATCTGAGAAAACTTGAGAAGATCCAAGACACTTACATAATTTAGAATAAATTTTCTCAGTTACCATGGAAATCTTCATATTTTCCCCCTGTACAGTGTTGATACAATTACAGGTTAACCAGGATGTTTGGAAACATAAACCACCTACTTCCAAACAGAGGAAGTAGGTGTTTGGAGGGAGGCCCACCCAAAGCATTAAAACCAGTAACATTTTCAATTCAGTTTCTAACAGTTCTGTCCTCTCAATAACTTGCAGGGAAGAAGAGCATGGATTCAGAGTGACTGACCAAAGTTACTCCACATACATGTATGATTTTCACTCTGTTCCATAGATAAGTCATTTCTTTTACTTGAAAGAGTTCTCTTTGATGCTAGAGAACATTTGGGTTTTTTTTGAGTTAATATTGGACCATCATGACTAAAAAGTAGATAGGCAAAAAAAAAAAACAAGACTACATCTAGCATTAGAGGATCAAGGTTTTAACCCCAGGTCTGCCACTTATTTTTTGCCTGTGTGACTTAGAATAAGTCACTTAAGAGCCCTAGTTTCCTTATTTGCAAAATGGGAATAATGACTGTACTACTTACCTCACAGGGTTACTATGATGATAGTGCTTTGCAAACTATATTGTAAAATTTGAGTTATTATCATACACAAAGGAGTGGTATTAAAATTTAACAAATCCAGAGTCAAGCAGGGACTCAGCACTTACATTTGACCTTAAAGATATTTTAAAGAATGGACAATTTTAAATACACAAAAATTGAAAGGGTTTTGCACAAACAAATCTAATATAACAAAAATTAGAGGGGAAAATGGTAGAGAACTCTTTTGCAAAAGTTTCTCTGAAAAAGGTGGAATTTCCAAAGTATGTAAGGAACTGATTTATATTTATTAGGCTAGGAACCATTCCTCAATAGACAAATTATTAAAGGATATGAACAGACAATTTTCAAAAGAAGAAATCCAAGTTATCAACATTAATATGAAAAAGTCCTACATTTTTCATAGAAAAATGCAAATTAAAGCAACTCTTAAAGTCCTCTGTCATAAGTACCAGACTGGCAGAGATAACTAAAGAGGAAAAAGAAATTTGGGGAGTGGGGCGCTATGGAAAAACAGGCATAGAGGACACTGTTGGTGAAGCTACTCTTAAAAGCAATTGATAATTGTGTCCAAAAATGTACCAAATTGTGCATGCCCAGAAATACCACTAGTAGGCCTACACCCCAAGGAAATAAAAGAAAGAGGAAAAGGATCCATAAGTAGGGAAATATCTACATTAATTTTTCGTGGTAACCAAAAATTGGAAATAAAGGAGATGTGACAATAGCTAAATGAATCATGGAATATGAATGCCTTAGAATATTATTGTATCATAAGAAATGATGAAAAGGATAATTTCAGAAGAAATTGGGAAGACCTGTGTGAAATGATGTGGAACAATGCACATAGAACAAGGAAAACACTCTATATAAAGGTACAATAGGCAAAGAACCAGGTCTGGAAATAGGAAGATCTGAGTTCAAATGTGGTCTTGGATATTTACTAGTTAGATGATTCTGGGAAAGTCTGTTAACTCTGCCTCAATTTCTCATCCTTAAAATGTTTTGAAGAAGGAAATGTCAAACCACTCCAGGATCTGACAAAAAAAAAGAAAAGAAAGTCCCAAAAGGGTCACAATAAGTTGAACTCAACTGAAAATGAACTGCACTATAAAAAACTACCTTGGAAATACATTAGAGCTTTGATCCTCACAATAATGAACCACAATTCCAAAAGAACAAAGATGAAACATGAACTCCAAGTAGAGAAGCGATGAACCCAAAATGCAAAAAAATACATATTTTTATACATGACATATATGGTGATTTCTTCTTCTGGCCAATGCAGATGCATATTGAAGAATTTGTTCTCTCAATGTGGGGCAGGAGAAGAAAAAGAAAAGATTAATTTTCTAAAAGGCTTTAAAATACATTTTAAAGAGAGTCAGTGTTGTATCCTATGGAATAAGAGATGAATTGGGGTTCCTATTCTAGATCTGCTACTATTCACTCAAGTGACTAGCTTCGGTCTCCTTATTTGTAGAAAGAAAAAGTTGGACAGAGTCCTGGATTTGGAGCCAGAAGGTGTGGGTTAGAATCCTGACTCTAGCCCCTAGCTTTTTCTTTTTTAATTGTATAATGATACGGCTGTAGTAGATCATCTCTGAGGTCTTTCTAAGTCTAGACCTATGATCCTATGATATAAGATGTAGCCTTCCATAATGACAAGTATAATAAGCAGAAAGTAACATACTCTGCCTGTTTTGATACATTTCAAATGGGGAAAATGCACGTAGTTCATTTAAAGCAATGTCAGAGGCCCTACAACAGCAGCTAAAATCACATGAGATGTACATCTGGTATATGGCTTATAGGGAAGACGACTGTATTTATGTAAGAACTTTGACAGAAGAGTGTGCACATGTAAGAAAAACCATCAGGGAGATATCTGATTATTACTATTTCATTATAATTTATTTTATTTAAATCATCAAGGGGGGGGCAATTATAGTTCAAACCTGGGTGGGGATATACATTTGTATTTATTTTGGAGCTCACGGGGAGGGTTGGTTACACATGGATCTGGGGGTGGCTGTTGGGAGCATTTCAATTCTTAAGCATTTTGTTTTGTAGCCCCTGCCGACTGAGAGCTCTGCCATTTACCAGACCCTCTGTCTGAGTTTCTTGGAGTGATACCAACACAATGAGATCTTTTTATTATAATACTCAAATTTCCTTCATCTTGCCAGGTTAAAATAGCCTTGGCTGAAAAACATAATTCTGCCTCTTTGTGACCCTGAAAAAGTCAGCTGACTTCTCTGGGATTCAGTTTCTTATAAAATGAGGATATTAGACAAGATTGATCAACAAACAAGTATTAAAGTGTGCACTCAATGCCAAGAACTCTCCTAGGCACTAAGGTTACAAATACAAAAATTAAAAAGAAGCAATCCCTACTTACAAAGAGTTTATATTCTAATGAAATGAACTGGTGAGTGTTGATATCAATTTATTCTCTGACATTCTATTCTATTTTCAGTTATGATAATAATATCATATTAAGATCTACCGATATATCATTTTATATTCGCAATAACTTTGGGAGGTAAGTGGTATTGTTCTCTTCATTTGGTAAATGAGGAAACTTAAGAACACAGAGGTTAAATGACATGTCCAGGAACCCACAGCTAGTAAGTATCTAAGACAGGACTTAAAGTTAGGGCTTCCCAACTCAAGGTTCAGCACTTGATGCACTGTGACATATAGACAGCTGATAATATATTATTTTATGATTTATCATTAAAATTCATTTTTGCACATCCATTAATTCAACTCATATTCATTGAGCCTATAGTATATTAGCAAAATCCTACTGGACATTGTAGGTTATAATGAAAAATTCAAACAAGAATCCCTCTAGGAGTTTATGGTGAATCTGGAATGGGGAAGGGGGTATATATACTCTAATATTTCAATGACTCTTATTGGGTACCTCTAATATTAGAGGTGACAACTCATCTTCTCCTCATTCTGGTCTATTTTTGGTCTATTTTTTTGGTCTATTTTTTTTTTATTTTGGTCTATTTTTCCCTATGAATTCACAAGAGAGGATCTACACATGTTAGAGACCTTCCTCTAGTTTTGTGAATGCAAGATATACTACCAGGCTACCAATTCATTAGGGCTATAGCTCTTGCTAAATAACCAGCCCATCTCTTTTCCAATCAACCATTTCCTTGGCATTGTTTTTAGCTCTCCTTATTGTATAGGAATCAAGATGGACAATATGATGCAGCCTATTTACACCTACTCAGTGTCTCTCCATTGCCCTCTTTCTCTGATAATTTTTATTCTTCCAAGATAGTGCAGTTACATATCTCACAGAATAACCGAGAATACTGATGCTAAAAATGCATTTCCTTTCAGAGAACAGTTTGAAATCACTGAAAGTGGAACATAATGTTCCAAATGCATTGTAGCATTCTTTTTTCCTCCTAGTTAATTCTGACCCCAGTTCATCATCCATGAAATAGTTAAACACATAAATTCACAGATCATAGGACCAGAAGTTAAGAGCTGAAAGGAAAATCAAAAAGACATCTAGCAAATATGCTCATTGAAGAGATAAGAAAATTAGCCCAGGAAAGTTAGCTGACTTGTCCAAAGCTATGCAAATAGTAGTCAATCCAGGATTAGAACTTGGGTCCACTGATTCCAAACCACGTTTCTTTCCATTATACACACCTGCTCTCGCTAAGACAATGGCAACTTCAAATCCTTCACCTAAGGAATAAAAACATCTGTTCCTGAGCAGCATAACTTATTAGATTGATTGTTTTTAAAAGTTATGTGCTATTTAAACATGTAATGTTAAGAAAGATGCTTTGGTGATTTAAGCAGTATTTCTTTATCGTTTTTCTCTTAATATGAAATTGTTAAGTTTCATCACAAGACAATATAACAAATGCCAAATGAGTAATAGAAGTAGTAATATGAGAAGAATGCATAAAAATAGGAGAGATTAGTGTAGAATGGTTAAGGAAACCTAGAACAGCGAAGAACTCAGTGGCCCCTTGAAAGATATTTAGTATTTTGCTAGAAACAGGGAAAAGAGAAAAACAGACTAGCAGAGGCAGGGGACAATCTGAAAACCAGAATTTTCAACATCTCTGTTCGTTTTCAGAAGTATTATTCAAGTAATCCCAAACCCCCAGATTATGGTGGAGTTTAAGAATAGTGATGGCTGTGGGAAATCTTTGCTGGACAACCACCTAGTTGTTGATCTTCAACTAAAAAGAAATTAGAAAGCTGAGTATTGCCAACTAAATATTTTGAAAAGGGGCACTATTTAGCCCATCCACATTAAAATGTGGGTTCTGTACTAGATGAGAGCATTAATTCTCCAGCATCATTCATATACTTTTTCACTTTCTTATCAGCTAAATAAGGCCCTGTCTGTGAATGCTTACCAGGCAAGGTTAAGCTAGCAACAATCCAACCAGATTTTTGGATAATATACCTAGGTGAGGGCTGAGCCAGCTAGGGTTTAGTTTTTGATGGACAAAGTATGTTAGGAGTGATCTCTCCTCATGGGGTAAGCCTGGGAAGTTAGGGGCCAGAGGACAGAAATGTGACTATAACAATCCACATGTTCGAAAGAATTGGCTTTTGTATCTGAGGGATTGATTTTTTCCTGCGATTTTTCAGTAACCTAACATATGTCTTTATTCCCAACCCCAGAGGAGCTAATGTGTCAGAGAACACTGAGATTTCTTTAGTCCAGAGACACACATCCTTGATTTATTGTCCTTTCATAATAAAATGAGAGTTTCCCTGAAGACTGCTAAATATGAACGGCTGTTGTTATTTCTGAACCCTTTACTTCATTTTCATATGGGTGGTTTTGGCTTTAATCTTCTACCAAAATGCCTATTGCATATCCTCTCAAGAGTATTTTATTAATTGGAAAGCCTTATTCACTGTGTACAGCACTACCCTGAAACATCCAAATGACTTGGACATTCTATGCTCCCTGTGGCTAAAAGTCAGCACATTTTCAACTAAATAATCATCAGTTTTGTGCTAACAGAAAATGCTGGTGGAGATTTATATTCATTTTCCCCCATAAGGGACATATTTAATATGAGCTTTCTTCAGTGTGTGATCAAGCCCATATTTACTTCTTTTTTTTTCAGTAGGGTCACTTTCTAGGATGACATATCTGGAAAGACATACAATTCAATTTAGAGTGTTTTGTAACTATGAATGCATTTGGAACTGAAAAGTATCTAGAATGAAGTGTCTGGGGTTTTCCCCAGAGTAATAACTTCAGGGAGGTCTGATAAGCCTTAAAATTTGATCCCTGTGCCAACAGGTATAATTACTTCTGGGGTCATTAAATAAATGTTAGGTTACTGAAAATTTGCAGGAAAATATCAATTTTTCATATACAGAAGAATGTCCCTCCTCCACCATCAGCTTCATCACCTGACCCCAAGGTCACCCTACTCTCACAGGTTTCCAACGCCATCATTCCCAAACTTGGATTCCACATCTGTCACTGCTGATATAACTCAGCTAGGAAAAATTGCAGAAATGATTCCATTAGGTTTGGTAACAAGAACGATATAGAATGCCTAAGATTAGCAGCAGGATTAGCAGAAATGTTGGTCCCTAGCAACCGCCCCAGTAGTGGACTTACGGCTTCCATTTTTCAGCTGATTCTTAATTTATACTGAATGCCAGGATTCCTGAATGCAGCTCAGTTTCTAAATATTGCAGCTAATCAGACAGAAAAGCTTTTCTAAAAAATCAGTTTTCTAAAAATCAAATGGAATAACATATATTACAAAGAGACAGTTTAAAAAAAGTTTTGAAAGTCTCTGAAGTATAGAATACTACTAGGATAGGAATAGGATACTCCCTGGAAGAGGCATAGGGAGTCTCTCATCACTGCTTCCCAAATTTTCTTCAAGTCTTCCTTCCAAGAGCTTTTGTTTAAAAAAAAATAAAACATGTATCCTGTATTTGTCCTCTCCTCACTCTAGTTATTTTATACTTCTGCATATTCTTTATTTAACTTTTTTATTTACTCTTTACTTTTTTCCATTTTTTGTTGTTTTACTATTACCTACATTTCCTCTAGTACTTTTCCCTTCACATTCTCAGAGTCATGTTTTATTAGAAAGATAAAAAAGGAACAGAAAAAAATATTAAAATAAAAATCTAACATTATATAGAATGCTCCACAAACATTCTTTTCTGGATTTTATTCCTCTCCGCATTGCACTACTTGGGATTAGGGGAAGAGGGTGAACACTTATATAATTCCTACTGTATGCCAAGCCCTTTGGTAAAAGCTTTATAAAGATCTCATTTGATCTTCACAACACTGTGAAGTAGTTGCTATTATAATTCCTATTTTGCAATTGAATAAACTGAGGCACACAGAGGTTAAGGGGCTTGCCCATATAACTAGGAAGTATATGTGGATATATTTGGACTGAATCTAAATTTGAATTCAGATCTTCCTGACTCCAGGTTCTGCACTCCATCCATTATATAACCACCACCTCACTGTCTAACTGTTGAGTCTCCCTACTTCAAGGCTTTTTCCACTCTAGTCTGTCCTCTACTCAGCTGAGATCTTCTAAAAGTGCAATTTGGACCACTGTCTAACACCTCCTACTCAATAACTCCAGAGGCTGAAGTTTATTACCTCTAAAATAAAATATAAGCACATTGTTGCTATTTAATCTCCTTTGGAGCCTTAATACTTTTACACCCTTCCTTGCATGAGACCTTCCATCTCCTGACTGTATTTTCCCTGGCTGCCCCTCATGCCTGGAATTTTCTTCCTCTGTACCTCTACCTACTGGCTATCCTGGTTTGCTTCAAGTTTCAGTTACAATCACACATTTTGCAAGAATCTTTTCCTGGTCCTATTTAATGTTATTGCTGACCCTTGGAGGTTAGCTTCTATTCTATTTATTCAGTGTCATCATGCACCACATCTTTTCAGGTAGTATCTCCCTCTTTGGCCATTAGATTGTGAGGTCCTAGAGAATAGGGATTTCTTTTACCTTTATTTCTATTTCCAGCACTTAACATAAAGCCTGGAATATAGTGAATGCTGAATAATAATTTATATTCACCTAGCAACTAGCTTTGTAAAGGAATGTATCTAGCATCATTTCACATCCTCAGGGAATAAGGACTTCAACATAAGTTAAATTTCTGACTAACAGAAAATAACCTATTTGAATGACAAAATATTTTATTAAAATAATTTTACACTAGAACTTTTGGGAACTTCCGGGCAAGAATGGCAGCAGTCTAAATATGGGTCACTTCCTCTCCCCAGCACACACCAACAAAGACTACCCCCAAAAGTCCTTAAAAATCATTTCAGAAGAATGGAGGAACTGTACAGTAGGGCGCACCATTGAAGGTATGTGGGATTGGGGATTTTCCAATCTATAAGAGGGTGAAAAAGTTTCCACCCAAACGCAAGCCTTCACCCTCCCCCACCATACCAAGGAGCCAGAGCCAGAACCAGCACACACCAAAGCAAGCAAGGGGCACCTCTAGAGTGAGCAAGGGGACACTCCTAGGTCCTTGGGAGCTGAGTAGGAGCACCTGGGACTTACCCCTGAAAGCTGTTAGGCAGGGAACCCAGGCGGGTGAGGGAGTGTAGACCTTGAGCGCCCCTGGGAAGGTAGCACAGGGAAGAGCTGCAAAGAACTATGGAGATTCCATAGCTTGCCTCTGGCAAAATCCCTGCTCCTTAACTCAATACACAGAGAACGTGCCCAGCTTACTCAGATTTCTGACTAAAGAGGCAAGGGAAAACATCCAAGAAAATGGCTAATTGTGCACAGGAGCCTCAAAATACTTCAAAAAAAAAAAAAAAGAAGACAGTCACCCTCAAAAAATTTTACAGAGAAAAAACCCAGGCTACAGAGGACAGAGGAAATAATGGACAAAATTCAAACAAAGGCAAAACCTAAAAAAAAAAAAAGGAAATTGCCCACAAGCCCTGGAAGAATATCAATTGGAGCTTAGCAAAAAGATGGAAGCCTTCTGGTTACAGAAGTGGGAAATGGTCCAAAAAAAATTAAGAAATCATAGCTGAATATCAAAAGGTTAAAGCAGAAAACCAAAAGATCATAACAGAAAACCAGGCCTTAAGGACCAGAATTGAGCAACTGGAAACCAATGATCTTGCAAAACAGCAAGAATTAATAAAGCAAAGTTAAAAGACTGACAAAATAGAAGAAAACATAAAATAACATAGAATAAAGGCATAGAACATAGAATAAAAACATAGAAAAAACATGGAATAAAACAAAAAACAAAATTAAAAAAAACATGGTGATAGATCAGGAAAACAGAGGAAGGAGAGACAATTTGAGAATCATTGGTCTACCTGAAAAGACAGAAATAAACAGAAACTTTGACACCATACTTCAAGAGATCATCCAAGAAAACTGCCCTGAAGTTCTTGAACAAGAGGGCATAATAGACATTGAAAGAATTCATAGAACACTCTTTACACTAAATCACCCCAAAACAACTTCTAGGAATATAATTGCCAAATTCCAGTGCTTTCAAGCTAAGGAAAAAATCCTACAAGAAGCCAAAAAAGAAGAAATTCAGATACCAAGGAGCACCAATAAGGATCACACAAGACCTGGCAGCTTCCACACTAAAGGACTGCAAGACCTGGAACACGATATTCAGAAAGGCAAAAGAACTGTGTCTTCAACCAAGAATCACCTATCCATCAAAACTGACTAAGTACTTCTAGTGGAAAGTATGGGCATTCAACAAAATAGATTTCCAAGAATTTGTAAGGAAAATACCAGAACTAAGTGGAAAGTTTGATATCCAAACACAAAGATCAAGAGAAACAAGAAAAGGAAAATATGAAAAAAAGGGAAAAGAAAAATAATGCTTTTTTATTCAAACTCTCTTCTTTAAGGGCTACAATTAGATCAAATTATATATATATTAATATGCGGGGGAAATTATTTGTAACTCTCAAAAATGTTTTCATTATTGTAGTAAATAGAAGAAGCATTCATAGGAAAAGATTGGGGCATTAAAAACTATAAAATGGAATGCAAAAAAGGGAGGGGGGAACTAATGATGGTACCAAGAGATACTTGAAGAAATAAAATAAATAGAATAATTTTTGTCACCCAAAGATACACATGGATAGGGGAGGGGAAGAATACTCTTAGAAGAGGGAGAAGAAGAGAGAGCTAATAGGTAATATTCGAACATTACTCTCAGTGAAATCAATTCTGACAGGGTAGAGCATCTAGATCCATTGGAATCTTGAAGTCTATCTTATCCTACAGGGTAAGGAATAAGGGAAAACTAAAGGGGATAGGGGAGAGGGAGTTCAAACAAAGGGAGGGAAGGAGAGGGGGAGGGAACTTAACGGACCCTAAAAAAACAAGAAGGAAACGAAAAGGGAGGGGGCAGAAAGGGAAGCATATCAAGGGAGGGGATAGGGAGATTGAATGAAAGTAAACCACTGGATTAAAAGGATATAGCGAAAGAAGAAATGTCAGAACTAGGAGAGGATATCAAAATGCTAGGGAATTCAAAAGCGACAATCATAACTTTGAATGTGAATGGGATGAACTAACCCATAAAATGTAGGTGAATAGGAGAGTGAATTAGAATCCAGAATCCTACCATATGTTGTCTACAAGAAATACACGAGGCAAATAGATACTCACAAGGTCAGAATTAAAGGGTGGAGTAAGACCTATTGGGCTTCAAGTGAAAGAAAGAAGACAGGAGTTGCAATCATGATATCTGACAAAGCCAAAGTAAAAATAAACCTTACTAAAAGGGATAGGGAAGGTAAATACATCCTGATAACAGGGAGTATAGATAATGAGGAAATATCACTAATCAACATGTATACACCAAATGGTATAGCACCCAAATTTCTAATGGAGAAACTAGTAGAATTGAAAGAGGAAATAGAGAGTAAAACTATACTAGTGGGAGATATAAATAAAATAAAAATCAAATAAAAAAACAAATGAGAAAGAGGTAAAAGAGGTGAATGAAATCTTAGAAAAATTCAAGTTAATAGATATATGGAGAAAAATAAATGAATTTTGACTACATCAAATTAAAAAGGTTTTGTATAAGCAAAACCAATATAATCAAAATCAGAAGGGAAATAGCAAACTGGGAAACAATCTTCATAACAAACCTCTGACAAAGGTTTAATTACTCAAATTTAGGAAGAGCTAAATCAATTGTACAAAAAATCAAGCCATTCTCCAATTGATAAATGGGCAAGGGACATGGATAGGCAGTTCTCAGATAAAGAAATCAAAACTATTAATATACACATGAAGAAGTGTTCTAAATCTATAATCAGAGAGATGCAAATCAAAACAATTCTGAGGTATCACCTCACACCTAGCAGTTAGCTAACATGACAGCAAAGGAAAGTAATGAATGCTGAAGGAGGTTTGGCAAAGTAGGGACATTAAATCATTGTTGGTGGAGTTGTGAATTGATCCAACCATTCTGGAGGGCAATTTGGAACTGTTCCCAAAGAGTGGTAAAAGACTGTCTGCCCTTTGATCCAGCCATAGCAATGCTGGGTTTGTACCACAAAGAGATGATAAGGAAAAAGACTTGTACAAGAATATTCAGAGCTGCGCTCTTTGTGGCGACAAAAACAGGAAAATGAGGGGATGCCCTTTGATTGGAGAATGGCTGAACAAATTGTGGTATATGTTGGTGATGGAATACTATTGTGCTAAAAGGAATAATGAACTGGAGGAATTCCATGTGAACTGGAACAACCTCCAGAAAGTGATGCAGAGTGAGAGGAGCAGAACCAGGAGAACATTGTACACAGAGTGACACACTGTGGTACAATTGAATGTAACAGACTTCTCCATTAGTGGCAATGCAATGTCCCTAAACAATCTGCAGGGATCTAGGAGAGAAAACACTCTCCACAAGCAGAGGACAAACTGTGGAAGTAAAAACACTGAAGAAAAACAACTGCTTGACTACAGGAGTTGCGGGTACATGTCTGAGGAGAGACTCTAAATGAACACTCTAATGCAAATACCAACAATAATAGGTTCTAATCAAGAAAACATGTGATATCCAGTGGATATGGGAGAGGTGGTGGGAGAGGTGGGGGGAGGAAAAGAAAATGATTTTTGTATCCAAGAAATAATGTTTGAAATTGACCAAATAAAAATAATGTTTAAAAAATAATTTTACACTAGATTTTGCTAAAATATAATCATATTTTTTCTTCTTGTATAAAGAGATTATATTGATGTCCAGAAGGATAAGTTAGTATCATCCTTTAAGAATAAAGGCTAATCATTAAGGATATTTCCTCAGAGGGCAGGGAACCATGTTGAACTGTGTTTCCCTAGATTAAAAGATTTTTTAAAACCACATTATGTTTTCACAGCATATAATTGACTGAAATGGAGGGAAAGCAAGATTTTATAATGGAAAGAAAGAAAGAAAGGAAGGAAGGAAGGAAGAAAGGAAGGAAGAAAGGAAGAAAAGAAGGAAGGAAGGAAGGAAGGAAGGAAGGAAGGAAGGAAGGAAGGAAGGAAGGAAGGAAGGAAGGAAGGAAGGAAGGAAGGAAGGAAGGAAGGAAGGAAGGAAGGAAGGAAGGAAGAAAGAAAGAAAGAAAGAAAGAAAGAAAGAAAGAAAGAAAGAAAGAAAGAAAGAAAGAAAGAAAGAAAGAAAGAAAGAAAGAAAGAAAGAAAGAAAGAAAGAAAGAAAGAAAGAAAGAAAGAAAGAGAAAGGAAGAAAGGAAGAAAGGAAGGAAGAAAGAAAGGAAGAAAGAAAGGAAGGAATGAAGGAACAAAGGAACAAAGCTAAAATAAAAATATCTTAACCTCATACATAAACTGAAATGGAATGGTCTACTCTGAATATGAATTTTGAATCTCAATACATAAAAATAAGCAAGAATGACTCTCTGGCTTTCAAATTTCTATATATTATAGATACAAATGAATTTTCCTGTGTACAATAGGGAGAATGAATGCTAGTAAACATAAATCATAGATCCTCAAGCTATTTAGCTATGAGGGACCTTAGAAGATACTATTTTATAGATGAGAAAATTGACATCCTAAACTACATTTATCTAGTAATAGGCTCTGCTTTACCAAGGCCTAGAAAATAGATTTTATAAGTATTTTTACTAAGTGGTTCATAACAACTTTTTTGAGTATTATAGATCCCTTTGGCAGTTTGGTAAAGCCTTGGTAAAGTTTTAAAAACATAAAATAGGATGCAGAGATTTCCAAAGGAAACAAAAGATCTGTGAAAATCAGTATATTTTCTTTTCCCATCCAATGTGAAGACCTTTTAAAATCTATCCACTAACAGATTAGAAAAGCCAGTGGACTCAAGATTAAGACCATCTTCTAAAACTAAATTCTAAATACTCCTCTTAATCCACTGGATAAAATGGTTCAGTGGTCAGTTTGATAATAAAATTCAAATTGTCAAGTCAATATATTTTTGTTAAATGCCTACTATGTGCCAAATATTGAGCTAAACTTCAGGAAGGCAAAGGACAAAAAAAAATCTGTTTTCAGGGAGTTTGCAGCCAAATGAGGAAGATGGATATACACAAGATACATTAGAGATAATCGACAGAGGGAAAGCATTAGTGTTTTGGGGATTCAGCTTTGAGACCTGAAGGAAACCAGGGAAGTCAGGAGGTGTTGATGAAGTAGAAGAACTTGGAGAGTCATGGAGAGGAGAGAGAAAGGTCAGTGAAATTACCCAGTCAAAATATGGAGTATCTTGTTAAGGAATAACAAGACCAGAGTCAGCTTGAAAGTAGAATACTTTGAGAGAAGTAAAATGTTAGGAGAATGCAATATAGAAAAGATTCAGGTTATAAAGGGCTTTAAACACTCAGCAGAGGATTTACTATTTGATTCTAGAGGTAACAGGAGGCACTGTAGTTTATTAAGATAGGCATGGGGTTAGGAGAATAACAAGGTCAGATCTGCACTTTTGAAAAGTCACTTTGACAGATAAATTCATTATAAAGAAGCATCAACTGATTAGAGGAAAGGAAAAGTGGAGTGAATTGTCTGTATCTGGCCAGTTAGAAACCTTTCTTGTTTTCCCGACTTTTGTTGCTATCTTCTGCGACCTACTGAATATCCAATCAGCTGATGCTTCCTTTTTTAAGGAGTTTTGGGAAATTCCAATCTCCTGCTTCCCTAATCTCAGAGATTCAGTATTGCCATCAAAACAAAGAAAAATTTACAAAAAAAATTAAAAAAAAGTATTTTCCCACTACATTTTTCTAGGCTTTTCATTTTTTTCTTTATCTGGTACTGTTCTAGCCTTGCCAAATAATTCTTTCTTTTATTGCTGCCTATTGAATCATGTATAACTCACCCTTCCCCATTCTATCAGTAATTAAATCCTTTTCATAGATATTTTTCCTCTAACCATCTTTATATCATGCAGTCAGAAAACCTGCTTCTCTCCAGATGAACCTTCCCCCTAACCAGCCCCTCCTATGCTAGTCAGTCAATATGAATTTATTAAGCACTTAACATTTGCTAGGCACTGGGTGCTAAACTCCAGTGATATAAAGGAAGGCAAAGGACACTACCTACCCTGCAGCAGTTTAGATTCCAATGAGAGACTCATCATGTAAATAAATATGTGTAAACTATGTTCAGGAAAAAATAACCCACAGAATAAGAAAATAGAATTAAGAAAGAATTAAGATTTTCTAAAGGTGGAAGAGGGGCAGTTACATGGCACAGTGGATAGATAGGCTTGGATTAGGGGAGACATGGGTTCAAATCTCACCTCACATACTTCCTAACTGTGTGACCATAGATAAATCATTTTATTCTGTTTGTCCAACTCTTGCTTTTCTGTCCTAGAGTTGTTACTAAGATGATAAGTAAGCATTTTTTAATTAAAAAAAAACATTTATAAGAAGGAAAACATGCCTTCTCTCATGTTCCTTGACACAGTGATCAAGCAGAAGTAGCATACTTCATGATCTACACTGCCTCTTTCAGCTCCTCCTTTTGCTACCATTTAATCAATAATCTCTCATCCCCTGAGGTCCATTCCATTCATCTGCAATGATGTCTAAATCCTGGTTACTGCCATTAACCTTTGTCCAAGGTTGCTTCACAAACTTCCTAATGTATACTGAAATTTGAAGACTTTATTCTTCACAGTGATGTCCCCTAGAGCACACTGGAATTCAACTAAATGGTTCAGTATGACTGGAGTCAGGAAGACCTGAATTAAAATTTGGCTTCAGATACTAGCTGGGTGACCCTGAACAAGTCATTTAATCACTGTCTTAGTCCACCATAGAAGGAAATAACAAACCACTTCAATATCTTTACCAAGAAAACTCCATGAATAGTATTTGAGTGCTATGACCCATGGGGTCACCAGGAGTCAGACACAACTGAAGAACTGAACAACAATGGCAAAGAACACCCTGGCTGCTCAACTGATCAATCAAATGACCTCCATCTTGAATCCACTTCAGTCACAGGGAGTGGTACTTACTCTTTAGCTTGCTAACAGCAATAATTCTGCCTCCTCCACGGTACTGAACTACACATTTCCCTCTAAAATCATTAATTTCTTTTTTTTCATCTTTTCTCCTGAACCACATCTTTTAGAATTATTCTTCCTTATAATATCTTAGGATGTTAGGGTCCCGGAACAAGACCTAAAAGGGAATTTGTAAGAAGTGCTAAATTCATATCACTGAATTTGGAGTCAGGAATATTGGAGTCAGGAACCTGAGTCGGAATATTGAATCAGTCACTTATTACCTATGTGATCTTGGGCAAATCATTTGTCCTCAAGGGATCCCTCCGATTCCTCATCTGTAAAAAGAAGAGATTAGACTAGATGCCCTCAAATCCTTCCAGCTATAGATTTATGACCTTATTCTGATATCCTAATTTGACAGTTAAGGGAACTGAAGATGGGGTACAGAAGAAGACTATGAACGAGGCACTGTATTCCTTGAGAGAACATGATCAAGAGAGTTCATCCCTGTTTGCCCCAGTTCTTGCTGTTCCCTATTTTCTCAAGTTCGTTAGGCAGTCAACAAGCATATGTTAAGTGTTTACTATGTGCCAGGCATAGTGATAAGTATACTAGACAGACCCTCAAGAGGACAAACATTATCTTGTACTCATTTACTTGTCTCCATGCGATTTCTTCATCAGGCCAGAGACTGATTTTTTTTTCTCTGTTTCTCCATCAACCAACATTGTGTCTCTCATGTAGTAGATGCCAGAAATGAATTTGTTGAATGGAAATTATTTTCTTAACTCTCTACAGGAAGAAGATATCTCTACTCTATGATATGTCTCAATCCCTGCCCCCTCACTTTAAATTAAGTCCCTAAATGCCCCTTCCACCATCAGAATCCCCTGTTGATGAAAACAACTGAAACTTCTTTTAGTCAGTCACTATCTTTTAATCAGAATAGTCAGTGCTCTAAAGACACATTCCTCAGGTGCAGCTACAAAGAAGACCTAGAGTTGGAAGGACCTGGGTTCAAATTGGACATCAGACACCTTCTAACTACACTACCCTGCCAAACCACTTAATCCCATTAGCCTAATCCTCGTTCTTTTGCTTTAGAGTTGTTACTAAAAGAGAAAGGGTTTAAAAAAAAACAATAAGAATCAGACTTGGGGGCAGCTAGGTGACTCAGTGGATAAAGAGACAGATCCTAGCCCTTACAGCTCTTCTGCCTTGGAACTGAATTGATTCAAAGACAGAAGATAAAGGCTTAAAAAAAGACATTCTTCTGCCACTCAGGGACTGAGTGGGCTTGCACAGTGTTTCTGAAGACTGGCAACAAGGAGGAAGCCTAGACAGAAATGAAACTCATTTCCTTCCTAGGGCAATTTGTAGCATCACTGCTAGACTAGGTTGATTTATTGGTAATCTTAATGAATGTTCTGATTCATTCCCTGTGGTCTGGTTTTGATGATCTTATTAGAAAGGACCTAATACTTTACAGTAAATGTTCTAGTTTTAATTCTTTCCCCTACCTATACACACATACACACACACACCACCCTCTCTCTGCACACAATCACACAATCCCCTTTCTTCTTAAGGAAAGTTTTAGATGTCATTTTACCAGCTCAGGTCCACTAGCTATGATTTGTTTATTACCAGAGGTAGACAGACAGAGGCCCTTGTAATAAAAGGCAACAAGGCAAAAAGTTACAGTCAGTGTCAAAGAAAAAGAAATGTTCTGGGTCTAAACTGCACCATTGTTATATATCAATCCCCAGTCATTTGTGGAATAGAAACAGCATTAGAAATTAGTATAGTCCAGGAGTAGCTGGGTGGCTCAGTGGATAATCAGGCTTAAAGATGGAAAGTCCTGGATTCAAATTCCTAGCTGTGTGACCAAGGGCAAGTCACTTAATCACCAATGCTTAAGCCATTATCATTCTTCTGCCTTGAAACTAACACAGTATTGATTCAAAGATAGAAGGTAAGGATGTTTTATATATATATATATATATATATATATATATATATATATATATATATATATGGAATGTAAGGATTTAAAAATTAAAAAAGAAAAGAAAGGAAAAATTAGCACAAGCTATCTAAGTGAAGGAATTAGGGAAAAATATGGAGATTGTAGCAAAAATAAATAAATGCTGTTACTAGGAAATGAGCTATTTTATTACCATGACCAAAAAAAAAAGAGCGAAAAAGTAGTTCAGTGTAAAAAAAAATACACCTTAACATGACAAGAGAATAACTGGAATACCTAGAGTTGTTATCTCTCCTATATGTTACATGGGATTAGAATTACTTCAACAGTATAAAGCAATATCTTTATTTCAGTGTAGTACTTCTGTTCTCTCCAGTGAAAGATAGCATTTCATAATGGAGAGTGAATTAGCTTTGGAGAGTTTGGATCCTTCATTCATATTTTTAAAAAAAGAATGGAGGAGAAAAAAATGCATTTGAGGTTAAATGTTGCTGTCATTGTTGTTGAGGTGTGTCTGACTCTTCCTGACTCCATATGGAGTTTTCTCAGCAAAGATACTGAAATGATTTGCTATTTCCTTCCCAAGTTCATCTTACAGATGAGGAAATTGAGGCAAACAGGATTAAAGGATTTGCCCAAGATCACAAATCTAGTGAGTATCTGAGGCCAGATTTGAACTCAGATTTTGTTTTGTTTTGTTTTGTTTCTGACTCTAGGCCCAGAATTCTATCTATCATGCTCTCTATGGCCAAATCTCAGCTTTATAATTTAGTATCTGTATGACAACCATGCTTCTTCAGTTTCTTTGTTTATAAAATAAAACAGTTGGATTATGTTACAGAATAATAAAACTTCATCATTGGAAGGATCTGGAAAGTACTATTCAATCATATCAATATTTGAGCACAGTTTGAAAATTCATTCTACAAAATAGCCAGTGTTTTCACAAAGATGGTTTTCCTTAAAATTCTCTAATTATATTGGTTATTAAGTTGTTGGGGAGATTTTCAGGATATATCTGCAGTGCTTCATGCTGTCAAAGTAGTTAATGAACCTTGCTATTCATCAGGTGTTAGTTCAGCAACTTCATCAGTGTGGAGTTTTTAATCAGAGACAATCATAAATCAGTCATCAATAATTAATTAATATACAACTTGTATATAATTTCTTACCTTGAAAACATAAGGGCTTTTAACTGGCCTGCTAGCTGGAATTTTCATCTTTTTTTCTTCAATCCATCCAACACATAGTACAATAGTTAAAATAACCTTCTTCAAGTGTTCATCATAGCACTCCATTTTTCAGGAACCTATGGTGACATTTTATAATACATCACATAAAAAGTAAACTCCTTATTCTAATCTTCAAAGGCTTCTAACTCACCAAGTTCATACCTTACTTGATACAGAGCTTTTGTCCTAAGCCAAGTCAATATTCTATTGATCCTTCATGTAATTCATGTTTTCATCTCTGTGCCTTTGACCAGGCTCTTCTGCATGCCTAAAGAATGCACTTTCCTTTCCTCCCTAGTAATCCTAATCTATCCTTTCCCTTAAACCTGTTTTATAAATCTCTTCTTGAAAGAATTTCTTCATTGATCTAACCCAACATTTGCTCTTCCTTTGCTTCCTGTCCACAGAAATACTTATAAGAGGGATAGTCATCTTTAGCATAGAATAAGGTTATAGGATCATGAATTTAGTGCTGGAAATCATCCTAAAGGAAACGTATTCCATACCTCTCATGAAATTGAGAGCTATGGGTATCAAATGGTTTGTCCTGGGTCACAGAGGTAGCAAGAAGTAATCCTGGAGTTCAAAGTAACATCCTCAGGCTCCAAGCTCTAAGCCTTCTTTCCACTGAAGTATAATACCTTTAGGAATTTTAGGAAGAACCTTCCCAGTTTACACACCTCCACTCCTTTAGTGTTTCTAGTACTCTGTGGAGAATTATGAGAGTTTCAGAATCATTTGCATTTAGTATATGATAAAAGAAATAAAGAACCATTATAGGGAAAGAGCCCAGCACCCATGTGGGGTCAGTTTTGTTCCTCCTCAGACAAGTCCATTGAGACAGAGTTCTAGGCTGGTGACTATGAATTAATTATACAGCTATGGGAGGTGGTTTGGATGCTTTGATATGAGTACACAGAGAAACCATGATCAGAAGGGAGAGAGTCAAAAAGTGAATATAAGGGAAAAGAAGAAGAAGAAAATAAAAGGAGTTTGAATTTACCAAAGATTGCAAAATCTTGAAGACTTTGAATATAAACAAGTAAGTCAATAGGGAAAATGTTAACAGCAAAAGGAGATATAACTTTTGGATCTAATAAATGAGTTCAGGTATTTTTTTAAATTTAATATTGCAAATCAAAGGAAATCTTAAAATTTTGGCATTTGATGAGATGGTAGACCCTGCAGAATTTGGGTAGACAACAGTGGACTGTTTCTGAGTGCTTTAAAAGAGAAATTAAAATTATGAGAGAAGAATGTATGAACTGCACACACAAATAATTGACTTGAATTTGGAATGGTAATTCTCATCAAAGAAACACAACAGAAAACAGTGGTTAAGAAATGCAAAACACAAAAGTAAAGGAAAATCTAGAAAAATGGAAACAAAATACAATAACATTAAAAAATTATTGCATTCAACTAAGCAAAACATACTGACTGAATTCAAAGACACAATTATAGGAACAATCTAAAGATTATAGCTCTCTGTAGAATACATGTAAAGCAACCCAAATGACATAATGCAAATGAATAATAGAAAGAAAACATTGAATTTCTGAACACATAAAATGAAATAACAATTAAATGAATTCATAGATCATCTCCAGAGGGAAAAAATGCTTGGGACATTGTAGACAGGCCATAGTAGAAAGAACCTTTAGATACTCTACCTATAGGTGAATCATTGTTCTTTGTGGGATTACATTACAAAATGAGAGGGTGCCTTAAGGGGGCAAGAGAAGCAGGAGAATACTGGGGAGTATCTGATATGCCCAAGTAAATCTGAAGACTGGCTACTAGTAAAAGTGACCCCTGCTGTCTCTCAGAAAGAAAAGAGCCTACTGGGGAGTAAATAAGGGAAAATGGGTAAGGATTGAAAGGGGGAAGATGAGGGAGGCTTTGCTTTGGGGATGGGAAGGTGGGTTTTATTAATGATTACTTCTATGGGTGAAGAGAGAGATTATTTGAGTGGAAATAAGGTCTTTTTGCAGGTCTTTTTGCCAGGTATGATCTGAAGGATGTAATGTTTGAAAATACCACTCATAATACCTTGAGAGAGAAAGAGAGTTAGATTTTCTTTGGGCAACTGACAAGTAGGGCAGTGAGAGAGCATGGAACCAGGGGAAATTTTTTGAGACAAATGAAAAAGAAATTAACTAGAGGGAAATGACAAATCAGTGATGAGACTACATAATCAAGGATAAGATGATGAAGAAAGTGGGTACCGATATGGAGCACTGTACTTTTCATTCATTGTCCTGAAGAGTGAAATCTATGGGACAAATTCTGAAAGGCAGTGATAGAAACTGTCTTGAGGAGAATCAGGAATCAAAACTCATTAGTTTTGTTTTATATAAGGAATGCAGAGAACAGAGAAAGAGTAAATAATTATAGGGGTCATGAATAAAGGAATGAGGGCCTAGACTAGACAGACAGAGAAGATAGATAATGAAGAGATTTAAAAAAAAGCTTTTTGTGGGGGAGAGGTACAAAAATAAAATTTAAAGGAAAAGTGAATCTATTTGACTAAGGAAGGAAAAAGAGGAAAAACCTATATAAACCTTGAGAAAACTGTTTATTAAGACCATATACAGTCCAAACTAAGGTGAAATGGCTATTCACATGTCCTACTATGTAATGTTTTAAGTTGTAGCCTCTGGGAAAAGTAAAATGGGAGTTATGGGTTACTGTTTCTTGTTTTGTTTCTTTGTCAATGCATGTTTATGAGTCTTTGGTGTTTTAGTATTTATTTTCCACAAGAGGAATAAATACCTGTCAGATACTTGGTTTACTCTGAAAAAAAAAAAGAGGGGGCAAATGGGTCGCTCAGTGGATTGAGAGCCAGGCCTAGAGAAGGGAGGTCCTAGGTTCAAATCTGGCCTCTGACACTTCCCAGCTGGGCAAGTCACTTAACCCCCATGATTCCAAGATGGAAGGTATGGGTTAAAAAAAAAGCCAAGAGAAAGGAACTAACAAACAAAACTCAAAGGGAAAAAAAGTCTAACAAATGAAAAAGAAGATGTCAGCAATGACATAAAATTAATGAAAACAGAGGTGCTTAGGAAAACATTAAGGTAAAGTAACTGAAGAGATATTATAGTACTGTGCTTTCAGTAAAAGTGGGAAAGAATCATAACTTAGAAAAAATAAATATTAGAGACAAATAAAAGGAAATAAAAACTTTGCTCTCATAATTTTAAATATGAATGGATTAAACATTCCAATAAAATGAAAGATTGATTATTTATAAAATAAAATAAAATACTATACTTTGTTCCTTATAAGAAATACATTTTAAAATGAGACACAAAATAAAACAGAAGGAATAGAACCAAGTGGAGATATGAGATCCTAATTAACAAGTGATTCAAAGAATCAATAACCAAAAAAAAATAGAATACTTATTTGAAAGAAAATTAAAATAATTTTTATTATATATAATAAGTCAGTCCTTGGAGGAAAGAGACAACAACATCTTTAAAAATATCATTAACATCACATACATTATTTCTTACAGCACAGTTATATTCTTTTGCATTTATGTACTATATTTTGTTTAGTCATTGTACTACAATTTGTTTGGCCATTTTCCAGATGATGGATATTTACTTTGTTTCCATTTTTTTTTTGCTATTGCAAGAAGTGCTTCTAAAATATACTTGGCTATCTAGAGATTTTCTTCTTATTGATAACTTCCTTGGGGCATAAGCCGAGTAATGGAGTCTGTGATTCAAAGAGTATGGGTATTTTAGTAATTTTATTTACAGAATTCCAAATTGCTTTCCAAAATGGTTATTTAATTTAGCATCTCCAACAACCATGCATTAATGTGCTTATAATATTCCATAATATTGACTATTGCTAGTTTTTGTCAAACTGTAAATTTTAAAGAGGTGAAATAAAATTGCAGTTATTTTAATTTATATTTCTCATATTATTGATAATATTGAATATTCACTTATGGTTTTTGAATATTTTTAAATTCTTCCTTTGAGAATTATTTTTTCAACTTGTTTCAATATTTATCTATTGGTAAATAGCTATTAGTCACATAATATATGCATATATATATAAATGTGTGCATGTATATGTGTATATATAAGCATGTGTATAAATGCATCCTTTTATACACACAGGTAAATGGAAAGAACAAACACACACAAAAATGCTCCCATTCTACTCTGTTTAGCATATAATTTGCTTGACAATATGTCTCCAACATGTTTCTCCAGAATGCTTACACATCATCACCTCTTACCCTACTATACTTCCACCAGACCAGCCTACTTATTTATCCTTACATACAATCAATATCCCATCTTCTTATTTCATGTCTTTGCATAAGCTATTTCCCATTCCTAGACTCTTCTCTTTCCTCTTGGAGTGCAACTTCTTTCCCAAAATTTTTCATAATCTCCTAAGAAAACAATCTCTGATCCCCTTCCTGTAACATATAATATGCATTTACTTTAAATTTTGTATGAATTTGTATGTATGAATATACACAAAATATATAAATTATTTCTATAAATACATCTATATATACATAATGTACACACAGAGTAGAAACCAAATTCAGCAAGTAGAAAATATTTATATTTTTCATTGCATCTATAGCACCAAGTATAGTCCTTTATATATCACAGACCCTCAATAAAATCTTTTTGAATGGATGAATGAATCTCCATGGTCATCTAGGCTAAATGGAACACTTTTCTTGTATTCTATTTAAAAAAAGAACAGGACAGAGAAGAGAATGTGTTCACACTTCAGCTCAATGAATTATAGAAGGCCTTTTCCTTAAGTGTGTGATTGAGTTGTTTATTGAGTACTAGATAAGGGGATGACATAAATTGAAAAATGAACATGTATTTCACATGTAGGTGAATAGATATTTGTCCAAATAGATGCAATATAATGTGTAGGGTCTCCAGAAATAACTATGTAATTGAGTAATGACAATCAACTTTTTTTTCTTTTCCCAAGGCCATGTTGAATAGGGAACTACTTACCCAGGCAGCAAGTTTCAAGAGGGCTAGTTTGCTATGAAAACTAAGAAGGGATTGATAGAACAAGGTTTTCTTTATTCATTGATGGTTCTCCTTTTCTTCTTAATGCATTTATTTTTAAAATCTTGTTCCTAGCTTACCTTCCACACCTTACATATATAATATATATATATATTTATATGCAAAGTAAAAATGTACATAAAATTAAACTCTGTTTCAAATGTGCATCAATTAAACTCAATCCTCAAAATTGCCATTCATCTGCCAAAGGTAGAAAAGGGAGATAATGTCATGAAATGATGATTAAGTAAAAAGTCAAGAAATATTTACTAATCACCAATGATGTTCCCGACACTTTAAGCACTGAGAATGTAAAGGAAGGCAAAGTCTAATGGTGATTAGTTTGTTTAGGGAGAAACTTCACTGAGTTTGGTAAAAGAAAAAGAACTATTTACTTTTAAATCCTTTTAAAATAAAAGTATTTCAAGTATGTTTTCTCACTTCAAGTAGCAAAATAGAGAAGAATTAGATCACTGCCTCTAAGAAAAGTATTTTAAAAGTATTATGATTATTGTTTCATAGGTGGACTGAGTTTAGGTTCCATGGATCATAAAAATTCCACTATTATTGTTGAGATGCATGCATATGAGTTCTGACAAGCTCTCATAAAAAACTTTCCCACTCAATTTGCTACTGTATTACAAAGAATAAAAAGCAAATGCTTGCCTTATCAGCTCTCCAGCATCAAAACTATAGGACTCCACCACCAATATAAGAGGTTCAAATTAAATGGGAAGGTCTTTAAGTTTGGTTTGGGAAAGAGAGATCAAAGTGGAAAGACATTGTCCACTTGTTGAAAGGAGCCACCATTGTATTAGAGCCCAAGAGATTTGGGTAATAATATTTCTTTTGTCTTCAACTATCACTGACAAGTCTTTTAATCACTCTGGACCACAGCATATTGATTTATAAATTGAGGGGATTGAACTGGCAGATTTTAAAGGTCCATTATAGCACTAAAAATAAAAGTAAAATAAATTTTTAAATAATCAAAAATTTTTTCTCTGCTCTCACAATATACTGTTCTTATGTCACTAGGTCCTTATTCCAAATAGAAAGTGAATTAGATGGAAAACAGATTCTATAAATACACATACATGCATGTACATGTATATAATGACACTGAAAGATAATCTCTCCATATATGAAAATATATTGTTTTTAAGTCTGTTCAGTTGTTTTTCAGTCCCGCTCTGCTCTTTGTGACCTCATTTTGAGGTTTTCTTGGCAAAGAAAAGGCATTTCCTTCTCTAGCTCATTTTGCAGATGAGGCAACTGAGGCAAATAAGGTTAAATGATTTGTCCAGGGTCATACAACGAATGTCTCAGACCATATTTAAACTCAGGAAGATAAATGTTACCAACTCCAGGCCCAACACCATCTAGCTTCCTTATGCACACACACACACACACACACACACACACACACACACACACACACACACACAAGCATTATAGTACAATGGGTAGAATTGGCTTCAGAATCAGGAAGATCTGGGTTTCAGTTCCACCTCCAACAGTCATTGCTTGGGTAACTCTGGCCAAGTCTTTTATACTTTCAATGTCCCAACAAAATTTCTTAAGATTATATTGTTTGTATTTGTAAAGGGAATTTGCCACAGGAAGCTTCAGAATCAGAGAAAATTGTAGATTTTATCCAAGAAAAACCAGACAGATAGCTGTAGATAGAATTTTTTTAATGGCGGACACAACATAAATAGCACCATAACTCTGAGTATGATGCATTTTTGATGAACTTTTAGTCTCACTACCAACATAGATCATGACCCCTACAAGAATTAATAGATAGTCTTAATGAAGTGTTGAGATCTACCTAATGCTTCCTGCCCTCACTAATCCCCACTGTCCCTTAAAAAAAAAGATATTTTCTGATGATGAACTTCTCCAAAATAAGCCAAAGTGGTCCTTGGATAAGACACTGACAATTGGCTGCCAAAAGCATACACAAAGATGCCTTGATAATTAATATCTGTTGGAGCTTATATTTTCTAAATAGATAGTAAATTATGTCCCTGAGATAATAATTATAAATATGTCTTTAAAGTTCATGAAGCCCCTTACAACCATTAATTTGATCCCCACCCCTCTATATCAACCTTATGAAGTAAGTATTGCTATCTCTAGTTCACAAATGAAAAAACTAAAGCATTAGCGTTTAAGTGACTTGTCCAGTCACCCAGCTAGTTAGTGATCGTGGCTATATTTGAATTCACATCTTTCTGACTTCAGGCTATATCTATTGTATACCTCATACTCTATTAAGTATGAGTCATTGTACTAAATTTTTAGTGGAGATTGAATTAAACTATTGAAACATACAAACAAAACCAAAAATAACTAATTTCTTTATTAAATCTCAGCTATTCTTAATCTCTTTCTTTTTCTTCCTTTCAAGTCTACAGATGGTGTGCAAAAGGGATTTATTAAAAAGTCTGACATTTTGCTTGAAATCAATCTCAGAACCTCTGGCTCTTTCACACTTCTGGAAATCACTTCCAGAAAATGCCTATCCAATTTCTTCCAATCACAAAGAAAGCATTCCTTTTCCTAAGCCCTCCTCCATAAAAGGGCTACACATAGACCACAGACACACACACATACACACACTCACACACACACACACACACACACATTTAATTTCACTAACAATGACTTTTTTTAATTGCCATATAAGATTGCATGTCATTTGTGCTGCCAAAATTTAACCCTAACATAGTAACAGAAAGATTCTTTGAATGATAATACGGGATGTTTAATAGAACAAAACAAATTCTGAAAAGAGTTTTCATTTGTTTTCTCACACTTGAGAAGGGTGTAAGATGCATATTTGTCAGAGTGCAGATGGAAGAAATCCTCCATTCACACCTACCTGGTCCTGGAGTCTCAGCTCAAATCAGATTTATCACAAATTGAGAAATAACTGATATGAAAGAGCTAAAGCAGAAGAATCTTGGCAGGGTGATGTTAGTGGCCTTTGGACAGTTGAGGGACTACCTTAGCAAGGTCTGGGATATCAAAGAGGCAAAATTGCACATTCAGTTGATAAAACTGCAAGCTTTATTGCTATGATGTAAAACAATTTGATGAACATACTAATATGGCAAGAATACAAGAAGATTTCTATTTCTACTTTACTTTCTGGATTTGAATTCAAGTCTTCTAGACTCTGTGGACAGCTAAGAATAATAGTGGATAGAGTGCTAGGTCTGGAGACTGGAATGTTCATCTTCCTGAGTCCAGATCTAGCCTCAGACATTTACTAGCTATGTGACACCAAGCAAATCACTTAAGCCTGTTTACCTCAGTTTCCTCATCTGGAAAAATGAATGGAAAAAGAAATGACAAATCATTCTAGTATCCCAAGTAGACTAAGAACTGGACATGACTCAACAAAAACAAATTCTCAACTGCAGATCTGGCACTCTATCCACCATGCTACCTACCTCTCTACCCCTAAAAAATGGGCTTGACTTTGCTTCCCATTTTCAGTCTAAGGAATAAACAATTCCAAGTTAAAGTGCCTCCTTCATTGTTAGTCTCTTGTCATATTGGTGAGCAAAAGTACCTCATTAACATCACCTGAGAGAGTACCTAAAATAAAACCTTAACTACTAGCAGCATGCAAGAAAAATGATGCCTATCTCCAATGCAATTTGTAATGAAAAATTCTTCCTATGAGTAGAAAAAGACAAGGGTGCCTCTAAAGAGATACAGAGAATATAATAAAGTCCCCCAGCATAACTCCCAAATTTGTCATTATCTTTCCACTGTCTCCACTGGGGAACCCAACAGTTATGACTCTCAGTGTACTATTAAACCCGATGCTAATACATTTGTTTTCATGGAAAGAAACTGGAAACACGGATGTTGATTTACATGGCTACATCATCTTAGATATCCATAGAGCACATAAGAAGTTAAGTCAGTTATTTTAATAAGCAGTCCCAGTGACAATTACCCATTTTCAATGTTTCCTGAAAACTGACATGCTACATATTAGCACAATTCCATATTTATGAGTAATGACTGTGAATAATGAATTGATGGAACGAGAAGCTGTTTACTTCTAAGATACAAGTGGGAATAAAGACCCGCTCCAAAGGAGTCCTATCCAGGATGAAGTTAGCGCCATCTAGCATAGTTCTTTGATTTGATTACTGTCCTTTTTTATCATTAACTATATGTCCTGGAAAACTCTGGTATCTCTCATCCAACCTGGTCTTAGAGACTCAAAAAAGAATGCACAGTTATTTATTTTTCGTAACCTGATCACTGAGTCTAAGACTAAGAAGTTTCTCTTCCATGGGAGTTGATATGAATTGAAACTTTTTCTCATTGTCATCTCAAAACATTTCTAGAGCTTTCATAATGTACCCCAAAGGTAAGGGATTGGGAGGCAAGGAGAAGGGAAGAGGAAAAGAAAAGGCATTTAAATAACACTAGTATGTGCCAGACACTGTGCTAAAGAGTCTTATCAAGATTATTCCATTTGATTTAATAGATAAGTTAATTATATAAAAAACATTTCAAAATACTACCAATAGGAATAAAGAGGGGCCATTTTAAGATGAGATGAGCACAATGGTGAACAAAGAAAGCCCGCAGTGACCTCTACTCTCTGCATTCTCTTAGTATTTACTTTCTAAATTAATCACTTAGGACTCAGCATATAATGTCGACTCTTATTGTGAGATAATCTATTATTTAGAATCTATTTCTGTGTGTTTCTTTTCTCCTCATGTAGCCTACAAGTGTCTTGAGGTCAAGAACTATCTTATACTTTTTATATCCCTCAGTGTTGAGTCCATAATAGTCACTCACAAAGTATTCAGACTTACATGAACTGAAGCAGAGTAAAATAAGCAGAACTAAGAGTACATTGTACAAAGTGACAGGAATACTGTACAATGAACATTTGTGAATAACTTGGCTATTCTCAGCAATGTAATGATCCAAAATAATCCCTAAGGATCCATAATAAAAAAAAAATGTCATCTGTTTTAAGAGAAAAAACTGGTGAAGTCTGAATCCAGACCATAACACACTTTTTTCACTTTCTTAATTTTTTCATTTTAGTTTCCTTACACAAAAGAATTAATATGGAAAAATGTTTTACATGAGTGAAAATATAAAATCTCTATGAGATTGCTTATCATCTTTAGGGGAAGATGGAGGGGGAGGGAAGGGAGGGAAAAAATTTGAAACCTTCTTTGAAAAATGTTGGAAACACTTTTTCATATAATTCTAAATATTTACATGTAATTTAAAATTTAAATTAAAAATAGTCACTCGCTCCAATATCCATAGAAAAAAATATTAAAATAATGGTAGTATGCTTTCAAGAAAAAGCATTGAAAGAGTTTATTATATTTTCACATTTTATCCAGATGTCAGATATTTATTTCAGCATAACACACAATGCCTAAAATTCACTCAAACTAGATTATAGGTCTTCCAGAACTTTGCAGAGAAATTCTACCAGTTTCTATTATTTATCTCTACTCAAGATTAGTATATTTATGATAGACTCAATTTCCCCTTGTCTAACTCAGAGTTAGTCACAAAAGAAGTCCACATTTAGCCATTTAGAGTCAGGCTAGTTATCTTAGCATTAATCTTCTAGGAACTGTTCTATTCACAATTTCATTTCCCAGGTCAGACCATAGTGAAGATGAGGCAAGCCAAAATCCATCAATCAATTAACAAGTACTTATTAATCACTATTATGTGTCTATCATTGTGCTAGGGAAATAAATACAAAAGCAAGAAAATCCTTGTCTTCAAGGAGCTCAAGATCTAGTGGGGGAAACAATGCATATAGTGGGATGGTGATCATAGAAGGGAATTTTGACCTAGTCAGTCTAAGCATATTAAAAATGGTACCAAAGGTAATGAATTCCTGTATATTTTCTATCACAGTGGTAGAATTAATTTGAAAATTATTTTCAGAGTAAGATCCTTTTGGAGACATATTTCCATTAATGGTTTTTATATCTCAGTTAACCCTGAAGTTAGACCAGTGCAAGGTGAGTGTGATTGTGTCTGTTTCTTGATATGAAAATCCTGAATACCTTGTTTGCATAGAGCTTGGAAAGAAATGGACAGCTGGAGTTAGTTTGTTGTTGATCTTTAAGGTCACTTAGCCTATTGATGAGTAACTTAATAGGGCAATCTCCTTGCTGGAAAAACTGATGAACCAGAAAATCTACAAATGAGGTACCTTCCATATGCAGTGATTTGAGATTGATTCATGAGTGATTCCATTCAGAAATCATCATCTTCTTAGTGAGGAAAAAAAGAATGTCACTTAAATCTTTAGAGGACAATCAAGCTGATAGATCTAGAGCTAGAAGGAACTGTTGGGGCCAACTGTTGTTTATCCTTCATTTTCAAAGAGGATCAATGACATCACAAGGTGATGTCTTGACTTGTTTGTGAATTGGGTTTGAAGTGAGGAAGAGTTGCACAAAGTCATCAACCTCACTTTCTCTTCCAGAATCTCGGGAGTCCAGTGGCCAAACACAATTCAGGATGACTGCCAAAGCCTAGGGATGCAGTGTATGACCTTAATAACTTTGATGTCTGGCCAAGCCGGTGCTTCCATTATCTTCATGGCCATTTGAACAAATTATTCTCATCCTCCCATTCCACCAGGGGAAGTCTTCCCAAGGTTGAGGTAGGCGTCCTCCTAACTCACTGCAGCTTCTTGGAGCCGTGGTTGAGAGTTGGGTGAAAGATGGACCCCCACATTGAATGAGCAGTTCTGAAAAGGGCTGGGGAAGCCCTACTCCCAGAGATGTTATTCTTTCCTGAATACCTCCTACAGTCTCCTCAATTTAGAGAGAGGGTAACTGCGATTCAGAGATGTGGAATGACCTGTCCACAGTCACCCAGAGATTATATATGAGAGGCTGAATATGAATTTGAACACAGCTCATCAAACTCAAGAGTTATCACCTTTTCCATTGTCCCATACAATCTCCCAACCATATAACTACCCTCTTTTACTTAGTTCATAAACATATTTTCAGTTCTTCTCTTTGGGGAGTTTCAGTAGGAAATCCTTTGCTTTTATCCCATTTTGTAAACTAGTGTTTCAAAAAATAGTTAAATAGGGAGGAAAATCCCAAGACCTTTCATTTTAACTCTGAAAGCTAAAAATATTGAGGTGGTTGTGAATAAGATTCAGTTGCAACCAACATATAATGATAAATCAGTTAGAGAGGTGAGAGCTCATGTTCTAAGCCAAAAAGAATAATATCATGCTATCATCACTAAAAACAAGTTATTGTTATTGTTATTATTATTATCTAATGAATTTGACCTGTTTGGAAATTCTTAACTATTTCTAAAGAGAGATTTTTGCACAATGAAAAGAAATTTATGAATATACTTCTTTGAAAAAGGAGAAATGGAAGAAAGAGATAAGATGATTGTAACTTTATGATTTCTCAGTCTAGGCAGTTAAGAGTTCTAGATCAACAGATAAGAGTTCTACAGCAGTAGGTGGCCTAGTGGATAAAGCCCTGGGTCTTGAGTCAGGAAAACCTGAGTTCCAATCTAGCCTTACATCCTTACTAGCTGTGTGACCCTGGGAAAGTCACTTAATACCTATTTGCCTCAGTTTCTCCATCTGTCAAATGGGGGAAATATTTGCATGTCCCTCCCAATATTTTTGTGAGGACCAAATGAGGTGGGTATTATTTGTAAAACACTGAGTACACCACATGGCACATAGTAAGTGCTCTAGAAATATTAATTATCATTTTTATAGAACTGGAGTCAGGAAGATTTGAGTTCAAATACAACCCCAGGCACTCTATGTATGATCCTAGGCCAGTCGTTTTACCTCTGTATGTCTCAGTTTCCTTGTTTATAAAATGGAGATAATACTAGAACCTATCTCCTAGGGTTGTTGTGAGCACCCAAAAACATAATTTATAAAGTGTTTGGCAAACGTTAAGGTGTTATGTAAATTCGAACTATTATTATAACTATTGTCAAGCTGGAACCCTGAAATTAGAACTTTGGATACTTAGAATGTATATGGTGTACTTGAGACTCTAGCTCTTATTCAAATGTGTTTTCAATTGAATTAAATTAATTCATCCATGCACCTTTATCTATTGAAAAATAAGTATAGCATGATGATTCTTTCTCCTTTCTGTTTAAAGTCTTATATCTAGTGTTCTGTAGCACTCAGAAGCCAGGTTCTCAGCAACTACGTAATGGTGCTGATTATTTAGACTATGGCAACTACTTTATGATATTGTTTATATTAAATTGACTATAATCAATATAAAAAGCTAACCCTATTATGTAAAAGGGATCCCAATACAGCATGGAGCCAATTAACTTTCTGGCACCTGCAACTAGCATTTTAAATAACCATGAAAAATAATGGTTACTGATGATTTTGCAAAACCAGTTTGACTACAAAGACTCTTACATTCTTTCCAGAAAAGTATAGCATAGGAATTAATTTGCTAAAGATTTCTCCTCCCATATTTTTTACCGTAAGAATCCATCATTGTTATAGTACACAATATTTATTAAGTATTTTCATGTTTCATATGAAAGACAGTGTAGTGTAGTAAATTGAAGGCTGGATCTGAAGTCCGGAAGACCTAGGGTCAAATACTACCTATTGCTGATCATGATTATCTGTGTTATATCACCTTTCCAAGTCTCGATTTCTGCATCCACAAAATGGTGACAAAAACACTTGTAGCACTAACAATACTTTTTCTTTATAAGGCTCAAAAAGATCATGTGTGAAAAATAGTTTGTAAATCTAAAAGTTCTATATAAATGTTGGTTATCATACTAATCCAATTTCTTTAAGATTTGATTTAACAAATGCTACCAATATTAAAGGAAAGCAGAAACTGGGGTGATGGGTTATTTTATAGACAGTCTCTCTGATCTCATATCTAAAATATAGAGAGAACTTTGTCAAATTTATAAGAATAAGAACCATATTCCAATTGATAAATTGGCAAAAGACATGAACACAATTTTCAAATGAAGCAATCAAAGCTTTAATATAGTTATATTAAAAAATTCTCTGTCACAATCGATTAGAGAAATGAAACCCAAAACAACTCTGAGATATCACTTCATACCCATCTGATTAGCTAAACTAAAAACATTAGAGGTGATGTGGAAAAATGGGGACACTAATACCCTGTTGGTGGAGTTGTGAACTGATCTAACCATTTAGAGAATGCTTTGGAATTACACACAGAGTTATAAAGCTACATATACTCTTAGACCCGGAAATATTATTGGTGAGTCTCTTTCCCAAAGAGATCAGGGAAAGAGGAAAATAATTTATATATTAAAAAATATATATGGCAGCTCTCTTTGTGATGGCAAATAATTGAAAATAGAGGTGATGCCCATCAATTAAAGAACTAATAAATGTATATTATTGTGATAGAATGCTGTTGTGTAATAAAAAACGATGAACAGAATGATTTTTTTAACTTGGAAAGAACTACATGATAATGATAGTGAAAAGAATAGAACAAGGAGAAAATTATATACAACCACATAATTAATATTGGAAGATATTAATGTTAATATTACTAATTAATTATTACCTCCAGGCAGTGAACAGGAAGGTAAAACATGAAAGACTTAATTTATATGAAGTTATTGCTTTCCTGGAGATACAGGAGGGTAGGGAGGAGCTGTTGTGACAGCTTGAGAACAAGATTTAGTATCTAGATATAAAGAAAAGTAAGCTAAATATATAAGAGATTGGTGATTTGATTCATGTATTATCTTCTTTTTATTTGTATATGGAACTATTTGTTTTGTGAAATTTGGTATAATAAAAAATAATTCTTTTAAAAGGTAGGTCCTTTCTCCTTTTCTGAGGCTGTCTTTTTCAGTGGTGGGGTACTGATTTATTTATTTTTCTTATTGTATAGTATGTCTTTGATAAATGCAAAAAAAATCCAATATCCAAAATCTCTATAAATAAGAAAGTATACAAATATGCTGACTCTTCCTCCTTGCATATATAAAGAAAATTAAGGCACAATGATATCCAACACAAGTTTTGAAATGAGCATTTCTACTCAGCCACATTGTAGAAAATATCCTTGGGTACAGTGGAGGATGAGGGAAACATATATTCCCTATCTATGTTGAGGTATTTACTCAAATGAATGGCTTTTGTCTATACATCAGTTTCCAAGAAAATTTTCCCACTACAATGGTCTGTTTAAACTATTTCTAAAGGAACTTCAAACCAAGGACCAGGTAATTTTTTGGAAGACATTGTCCTCTTCCCATAGGTCCAGACCATTGTCACCCTATGTGCCAGAGGCAAAAGATTAGCATTAGGGGAAATGATTTGTAAAAAAGAAAATAGAACAGTAATTCCTGGCTTAAAATGTGATTCAAAGAGGCCCCTTTCCACAAGAATATTTCTCAATTGAATGACATTATCCTACCAATATATTACATGTACTCTGCCCTCTCTCTCTCCACTCATCATAAGACTAAAAAGGATAACAACACTCTGAATTTGCCTTCAAGACTCATTTTATTCAATATGACATTGCTCCAAGTTTTTATATCATTAATAGGTAATGGGCACATTTTCCACCCATTAGGATATGTGCTTCTAATGAATGTGGGCAAAAGGTGGATTAATTGCTAACACATTACAATTTAAAAGTTAATGATTTAAAATATAACTGACATACAAGTGACAAAAAATACAAAAAGGTGACACCTTTAATTGAGGGTGGGGGAAGGAAGCTTTCAAAGCCTATTGGATTTTTTAAGTGAAATTCTTCCTATGGAGTCCTAAATTAGAAGACATCACAACTAACTTAGAACTTAACAGAATTCTTCATAGGAAAAATAAATTGCATCCATTGCCACTACCTAATTTTAGTTTGCTGAATGATCTGTCATTTGTTACTTCTCAAGAAATTATTTCCCAAGAAAGTGATTGCCTTATTAGTTTTTGCTTTCACAATAAAGAAAACTGGAGACCTGCAGGATACAAAAATGCAATTAGAGAGAACAATAAGAAGACAGGGAAGGTTTGTTGGTACATAGATATATGTGTGTGTGATATAAGTATGTGTGTATGTATGTATGTGTGTATACTTCTATACGATCACATCATATAGAAAATCAAATATATGTACCTTGAAGAAACTGAACTTACAATCATCATAAAATAATAATAACCAACATTTGTATGCAAAACTTTAAAGTTTGAAAAGAAATTTACATAATTTCCATCTCAATTGAATCTTACAACAATCATGCAAGATATGTGTATATGCATAAGTGCATACACATATATTCAGAAATATATGAGATATGTGTTTATATGTACATATGTGTGTATAAATAGATGAATAGATGGATGGATAGATAGATAGATAGATAGATAGATAGATAGATAGATAGATAGATAGATAGATAGATGGATGGATGGATAAATCCTGATTCTAAGTTTGTCACTATTCACTGCATCACCTCGCTGCTCTCTCTAAATATGTAGTGGATAGAGTGATGAACCTGCAGTCAAGAAGACTCATCTTCCTGAGATTAAATCTTGCCTCATATATTTACATGTTTTGTGTCCCTAGGCAAATCATTTAACCCTTTTTGCCTCAGTTTCCCTATATGTAAAATGAGCTAGAGAAGGAAGTGACAAACCATTGCAGTTTTTTTTTTTGTCAAGAAATCTTCAAATGGAGTAAAAATAGAGCCAGACATGACTAAAAGCAATTGAATACAGAAAAGTGGGTATTTAGTTATACATATATACATAACATTTTTATTCACATTTCTGCATATAAGTACATAAAATAGCTATCATTTTGCTAGAATGAGGCATTCTCTTAACCAGTATAGACTGTAATCGGCCTACTACTTAATATAAACATTTATATTTAATACAATATAGAGCATCACACAGATAGTAAATGCCCAATGCTGGATTTGAAACTGTTTTCTTGACTCCAAAAATAGCATTCTATCACCAAAATATATCTATACAAATATGCATCTAAATAAAACATTTATTGTTGTATTACACATGTGTGTGTGTGTAATATGTGTCTATGATTCTCAGTGGACTGTATCTTTGCTATCACACAACTGCCTAAAAGATGTAGAGAATGCAAGATCCCTTTGTATGTACTGTTTGCTTACTTTAAAAATAGCATTTTTTAGCACAGAAAAAGGATACTTTGAAGACTTTCTTTGAAAAAAGTGTTACTTGTCCATATATCAATATATATCAATATGAATATATATATGATTCCTTGAAAGATAAAGCTAGAGGGATCAATTAATTTAAAGACACCCTGGACTTTGATCATGAGGATTAGTCAAGGCATAAGACAAGGAGACATGAGCACCAAAGAGGTTTGATCAGAATAAGAAGACAGTTTCCCTTTCAATGGTGGAATTCTCTTATTACTCCTTTTTGTAGATGGCATTGATCTGGTTTCATTAAAACCTGGAAAATAATAACTTATGCTGGAACAAATGCATAACCACTCAAAAGAGTTTGGTTATAACATCCACAATGGAAAAATAAAGTGGATGAAAAATGACTTTTATCCAGGTTAAATAGCTTGATGATCGATCGATGCAGAAGCAAACATAAATGGGAAATCAATTGAGGTTGTCTTAAGGAATTAATTACAAAGCTCCTTTAATGAGCCTGAATTTCTCCCAGTAGCAAAAGTTCATCTTTTTTACTTAAATTCCAATTTTTTTGTATTGCTGTAAAACATGGAACACTATTCTCTCCAGAGAATTAAAAATAGGCTTCAGTTGGAGGGCAATGGATAGGGTTCCTAGAGTCTGACTGAGTAGGTTGCAATTCATAATAAATAAAAAATTGCCTTGAACTGGAATAAAAGCAGTCATCCAGGAAATCGAATGCAGAAAACAGGCTGACTAGAGCAAAGGATAATTGTTGGACAGTTCTTGGGCTTTTTCTGAATGTTCAACATTAAAAGATGACAACGAAGAAAGCTTTTAATGTGTTGGGTAGGCCCCTTACCTCAAACTTATATCTAAATGTATGTATGATAGCACCCACATTACTGAAGATGAATATCTATTTGAGCATATGTCTACTTTCACTCAAATTTATATGTAAATGTTTTATATATGAATTTATGTGTAATATAGACATGGGCACATTTGTACACAAATCACAGCAACTGATGGTCTAAATAAACAGGAAAAATTATGTTTAATAATAGTTGTGCAAAATCAACTTGCCTATAAGATCTTTTAGTCTATCTCAAAGAGTATATCAAAAGAATTATATTAAATTGTTCAGCATTTCTCTTCCCATGATTTAATTGTAAGAATCCATCATTATATCAAAATACATTAAATTATCACTTGATTTATGTAAAAGACAGTGTGGTACAGTGGATTTGTGCAGAAAGATTTCAGTGTAGAACCCCCTTTATCACTTCAAATCAATTACTTCTCTGAACCTTAAAGTCTCAGATAGTTGTCTAGGCAACTGATATTTCAAGTGACTTTAATAGGGTCAAAATCCTTGGTTTTGTATATAGAAAAACAGGTCTGAGTTCAAGTCTTGCCTCTCACACATACTCTCTTTCGATCCTGGGAAAGTTATTTGCTCTCTCAGGGTCTCCAAAAGACTCTCATTTAAAAAAAATGTATTCACTTGTTTATTTTTAGCATTTATTTATTTGAGTTCCAAATTTTCTCACTCCCACATGCTTTTCCCCCACCCATTGAAAAGGAAAGAAATATAATATCAATTATATACGTAAAATTATTCAAGGTATATTTCCATATTAACCTGGTTATGGGAGGTGGGAAAGCAAAAAAAATTTAAGTGAAAAAATTATGTTTCAATCTTCACTTGAACTTCATCAGTTATCTCTTTGGTGGTGTAATATATAATCTAATTAAGCAACCTTAATCAATTTTATAGCTTTTTAGAACTATATCCACTGCATATAATTCTACTCCACACCCACTATTATAATGATAAATATTAACCAGAGATTTAATAGTAAGTAAAAATCTTAATTGTTGATTGAATAATTATGTGAGAATCAGTAATTAATAATCATATTGTTAGTAAATAACAAATAAAATCTTCTAAAATGCTTTGGTAAGATACTTTTGCCAAAGGGAGTAACGTGCATGCCTTCAGCATCTTAGAATGTGTTTAAAAGTTCCTGGAAATTTTTGACATCTAATTTGGCTTTGAGGCTACAGAGTGACCTTGGCATTTTACATATGTAAAGCCTGAATGAAGTGATTGGCCACTATAAGAAAATTTTAATTTTTTATAAAAAGAAGCCTTCTAGAAGATGAAAACTTTGGTTGCTTGCCCAAAGAAGAAACATTCAGCTGACTGCTCTACCACCCTTTTGGGAGAAGTTTGTGTAATCTGATTCTTTTGTGTAGACCATAAAAGCTTGGGTGGTTCAAATATCAGCATATAAGGCAGAGCTGAAGTGAGTTTGAACCCTGATATTTTGTGAGTTAGAGCTTCTACAATAAAATATCAATTTGAACTAAGAAATTTGCTTCCCTGTAGTTTTTTTGTTTATTTTCAACAGAGGTGCATAACATTTTTCATCATCATAAGACCTTTGGAATTGTCTTGGATCATTTCATTGATCAAAATAACCAAGTTACTCTCAGTAAAACATTGCATAAAATTGTTCTTACTAAGTAAAGTGTTCTCCTAGTTCTGCTCATTTCACTCTGCATCAGTTCATGTATGACCTCCATTTTTTCTGAAACTATTCTGCTTGTTATTTCCTAAAGCACAATAGTATTCCATAATGATAATATATTACAACTTGTTTAGCTATTCTCCAATTGATAGGCATCCTCTCTTGGTTTCCAGTTCTTTGCTAGTGTAAAAAAAAAAAAAGCTGTTATATTTTTTTTACACATAGGTCTTTTTTTCTTTTCCTTTTATCTCTTTGGAATACAGGCCTAGTAGTGGTATTCCTGGGTCAAAGGATATGCATAGTTTTATAGTCATTTGGGCATATTTCCAAAATTTTTTTGAATTATGGTTGGATTAGTTCACAACTCCATTAACAGTGGATTAGCATCCCAGTTTTCCAACATCCCTTTTAATATTTGTCATTTTACTTTTCCATCAGATTAGCCATTCTGATAAGTGTGAAGTGGTACCTCAGATTGTTTCAGTTTGCATATTTATATTAGGGAGTAAGATAATTTTTTTCATATAACTATAGATAACATTGACTTCTTATTCTGAAACATCCTGTTTATATTCTTTATCAATTCTCTATGTATTTCAGAAATGAAGTCTTTATCAGAGAAACTTTCTGTGAAATGTTTTCCTAGTTTCTTGCTTTCCTTCTTGTCTTGGCTGCAATAGTTTTGTTTGTGCAAAATTTTTGAAATTAAATTTATTCAAAATGATCTGTTTTACTTCCCATGATCCTTCTATAGATCTGAGAAGTAAAACTTTCCTGCTCCCCGAAATTTCTTATGATATCACTCTTTATATCTAAATCATGTACCCATTTTAACCTTTTCTTGGTTTTCCATGGGAGCTGTTTGTTCTTATCTAGTTTCTGCCAAATTGCTTTCTCATTTTCCCTATAATTTTTTCAAATAGTAACTTCTTTTCCCAAAAGCCTGTCTTTGAGTTTATAAAATGCTAGAATACCCTGCTTATTTACTATTGTTTACTGTATAACTAATCTATTCCATCAATCTACCACTCTATTTCTTAGCTAGTACAAAATTATTTTCAAGATTACCACTATTTTGACATCTGATACTACTAGGCCACCTTACTTTATTGTTTTTCATTGATTCTATTAATATGCTTGAATTTTTGTTCTTCCAGATGAATTTTGTTATTATTGTTTTCTGGCTTCCATTTGCCCAATTCCAATTTTTAAAAAATCATTTTCCTCACTGAACTTTTGTATCTCTTTTTCCATTTGGTTGATTCTCTCTCTCTTTTTTTTTTAAGATTTTCACTTCAGCAAATTTTGTGCCTCTTTTGTCATTTGGCCAATTCTGTTTTTAAAATGTTATTTTCTTTAGCATCTTTAATGTCTCTTTTACCAAGCTGTTGATGCTCTTTTCATAATAGTCTTGTTTTACTTTCATTTTCCCCAATTTTTCCTCTTCCTCTTTTATTTGATTTCTGAAATCCTTTTAAAGCTCTTACAGTAATTCTTGTTGAGCTTGTGACTAAGTCATATCTTTTATTCTTCTTCTGAGTTTGTGTTTTGATCTTCCCTGTCACCATAGTGTTTTTATTATTTTGTTTTTGTTTGTTGGTGGTAGTGGTGGTCACTCATATTTCTAGCCTAGTTATTGACTTTTTAGTTTATTTTTAAATTTACTTCTGGTCCTAGGATGGTGTGGTGGAGGGGCTTATGCCAAATTAAAGGATTTTGAGCTGCTATTTTCAAAGCTAATCCACGTAGTGTGTAAGTTTTCTAGGTGGTATAATCCAAGAAGAGAGGTGGTCACTTCTCTCCTGCCCTATGCTCTGGTCTTTATCCAGGAAGGGATCTTACTCTCTTATAGCTACAAGTGCTAATGTTCTCTTTGGCCCTAGAACTACAACTATTGTTGAACTGTGTTGATTGAAAAAATAAGTAATATATATGTACATATATATACATACATACACACACACACATATATATGGTTGGTTTTATGTGAATGTATACTCCTCTAGTATTGCAATGTCAATATCATTGGTAATAAGAGTACTTAATTCTTACAAACAAAATTTTAGTTAGAAGGAAGGATAAATTAACTAAGAAGAATATTTATTTCTCTTGATCTGAAAAGTTTAAAAACTGACTTAAGGGAAGTAAAAAACTATATCACTAAAGAAAAAGCTATAATTAGTTGTTTATTATGCAATTTGATGGTGGTGACAATAACAATAAGAATTTCATCCTATTATTGACATTTTAAAACATATAGACTGTTTGCTTATACCTCTTAACAAAAATGTTTTCTTTTTTCTTAAATAATATTGAGTCCTTATCCTTTTGAAATCTGGGGTCGCCATAGAAAGAAGATACTTTTTTTTTCGTTTGTGTACATTATAGCAGATTTACAATTCTATATAACTGGAAAGCACTTACTTCATTAACTGGCAGTTACATTTCCCACGCCTTCAATTAACACTGGTTTCATTTTAAATGATATCAGTTAAGACAAGATATGATCAGAAAACATCATTGCCAGCCAAGCATCCCTCAAACACAGTTGATTTATCTCTTTGGCACTTCATTAAAATGCAAAATATATTGAAATTGATTTTCAGCACTTTCAGGCAGGAATGTTTGTAATAATGTTAATTTGTGAATTTCCTCCTTTTTTTATTCTGTGTGCTGCAGTTGCCATGTTCAGCCTCAGGCTATTTGTATTGTGCAGACAGAAAATGAACAGCGAACATTTATTTCTCATATCTTTCTGAGGAACCTGAGGCGCATGAAGATATTTGTGCTGTAACAGGCATAGTCAATCTCCTTCACTCCCTTTATTCACTATATATCAACAGCAAACTCCCAGCTAGTCTTGCTGCAGCAATTAACCTGCCAGAGCTCTCTGCTGTCAGACTCAGTAATAATAAACTCCCCCCAGTGAGAGATAGAGCTATAGATCCTCGCCCTGTAACTTCCATAGAGGCTGAATTATTCAGAATCAGCATGATTAAAGAGATGACATGGTATTAGTTAAAAAGACATACTTTTTTTTTTCCTTGACTGAGGTTTAAACCTATTAAGGAATAGCAGTGAAAGCACTGAGCTCTCCTTCATTGGTCCACAGGTCCTAAAACAGGAATTTTAGAGAGTATTTACAATGTCTTGTCATTTTTGAAGTTTATAGACAAAATGTATAAATACCAGGAAGGCAGTGGGATAGTTAAAATGTACAATTCATGTAAATTCAGGAACTAGCTAAAAATAATGTTTTTGCCAGACAGAGACAAAAGTATTAGACTAATTTCTGCATAACTGGTCTCATTTCAACAGCTACTTTTAAAAGAAAGAACAAAAGCACCATGTTTGATTTGCATTGTTGATCAAATTGGAGTGGGCTAAATGACAATGAATTGTAAATTTTAACTGGGGCTATACAATCTGTCAGATAACCAGTTGGTGAAATTGGAAATAGCACCCTTAATAAGAAATGTGTCTTTGTGGAAGTGACAATATTAAAAATGTCATGATGGATTACAAATGAAGTGGCTGTTTGCATTCTACTGTACCACACGTGTGGGGAAAAGAATGAATTAGAGGATCACAGATTTGAACAGAATTCACTAATACCAAATTATGAGAAAAGCCAACCCAATTAATATTCATTTTATCACATTTCTTCTCACTGGCCACTTTTGTAGGAAAAGTAGCCTCTCACAACTACCACAGTATTCCACTTTAAGATATATTCTGCTATTTTGAATAAGCCAACTAACATATATATTATTTTCTCAATCTCAAAGCCATCTTCATAATACAGGATTGGTTATCGTCTGAGTTCATTCAGGGCAGGATTTGAATGTAGCTTACAACAGAGAATCAGCATCTTCCAAAGGCTCTCAGTCAAAGATTGCAGGGTCTATGGCTCCAAAGGAAGGGTAATAGGATTGTTTTTCATGTCAAATTTCCCACCAAACTCAATAATTCAGCCACTGCAACAAGGTAAACCCAGTTGAGCCTGGTGTTTCCATGTAACTTCTATGCCAGGCACTCTGTAGGGTCTGCTATTTAAAATGGACATATCTGTTATCTTCTACGTTTACATATGGAAACAAGGGATTTCCCTAGAGAACGGAGACTATTTGCTGTCCCACGTGTGATTGAAGGTTGGTCCACCTATGAGCAGACAGCAAATAGCAGAATCTGGCGATTGATGCTTATTAGCTCATCGTTGCCTTTTGCCCAGCAGGCAGGAATCACACATGTTCCCTAATGGAAGACCTTGTTTCAACTTTTGAATCATCTTTCTTGAGCACACACCCCATGAAACAGAAACTAAAGCTTAGCAAAGGCATGATGGGGAAAGTACATTTCGATCTTATAAATAAATGAAGAGGGTGGCTTTAGGGCTATTGCAGAAATTCTATTTAAAATCCAATCCAGTATGTGACATTCCTACTCACCACTTTTGCATTTTTAGATCAGGGATATCATACCAAGTGAGAGGTTCCTCATTACTTCTATCTACTACAGCAATGGCATGGCAGATTTTTAACACACAGGCACACTGTGTAATTCTCTACTGCAGGAAAAAGCAGCAGAGGCAAACCTTACACAAGGATATATTTTTAAAGCCTGGATGATTTTGTTACTAGTGATGCCACTGTTAATGTTATTTGACAGATGAGATGAATAGATATCACAAGTCCAAGCACACACAGAGGATGACATGATACACAAATGTCTCCCCCACTCCTGGCTATTTATGAAGTTAAGCAGCAATAGAAAAAACAAAAACAAAAACCTCATTTTGTCTTCTTTCATTTGTCTTTCCCAGAAGTCACAGAGTGGCATAAGAGGATGTGGGATTTTAGCTAAATCAACAGAGAAAAAAACCTTTTGTTTAATATAAAGAATTCTAATCAGGGATTGAGGAAGCCTTGGTTCAAGTTTTAGTTCTAAGACTAATTGTATGATCCTAGGCAAGTGAATTAACAGTCCTATCTTAGTTTTTTTTTTTCTTTTCTGATTTTAAAGTGCTAAGAATAATAGCGACCCTCTTCTGATGGGAAGCAGTTTGAAAAACAAAAAGCCCTGACTGACCAAACAAATTTTGGTATAAGAAATGTTATCATTCAGTGAGAAATGGTGACTACGAGAAATTCAGAGAAACTGGAGAAGACTCATTAAAGACTGCAGCATAATCTAGGGGCAGAAAGCACCCCAGTCCAGGGAAGTCTTCCTCACAGAGTTGGTGTGGATCTAAATCTACATGACTTTCCTTTCCCTGTAGAAGAGAAAGGGACTGTGTGCAGAGTAACAATATACTTGCTGCCTATTCTTGCTGTGTTAATGCAAAGCAAAACTCCTTTATTGAATATTTTTAAAAGAAGAATATTATAGCATGAAATGAGCACAACCAGAAAAATATAGACAATGACTACAAAAGACATAAATGGAAAAAAATCACTAGAAGAGTTAACTCAATCTAAAAATAATTATTATAATTATTGCATGGCATAATTATCTCTATTTTAGAGATGAAAAACCAGGATTCAGAAAGGGTACATTATTTGCCCATGATTACAATAATATTATTAGTGGCTGTATTTGAATTCAGACCTTTCTGAATCTAAGAAAGGATTCTGCTCATGCAACTTCCCTAATTTACCATACAATTTTCAAATCATTGTTCAAATCTATCCCCTTTGCTAATGCAGAATCATAGAATCTTGGTTACAGAAAGCTATCCTTGAAGTATAAGTATTTAGACTGTGAGAATTTCTAAGAAAGAAGATTCTAAACTTCAGTACTTAAAAGAAAATCCATTCTAAAACCCCATCCCTTGAGGTATGCATTTGACTCTGAAATTTCTTAATGGGATTATCATATACAATTCAATATATATTGTGAAGCCATTCATTTAAAGCTCAAGCAATCTTTGGCTTTTAAGTTGCCAAAGCCATTTTCAAGAGAGAGATATTATCTCTTGTACCTTCTTCTCATACCTAATATACTACTGGGTTAAGTTGAAAGTCACAAATCTCCATGTGTTTGTCACTTGTCATATTTTTGTTCATTTTTAATTGCACATTTAACTATTCTTGTTTTTATTTATCAACCACTACTTCAGGCTAATTATAAAAACATGTCTCTGTTTTAATAGCAAATCAGCATTAGCCCAATTGATTCTGTACTTCCAACCCCCTCCCCCATGTTGAAGGAAAAGCCACTTTCTGTTATTGTTGTTGTTGGAAGCTCTGAATGAATAATTCATTGGGAAAAATCTTCTGTGTTGTACATGTTTAGAAGACAGAGCAATTCTCCTGTCAGTCACAATAGCTCTGGTAGAACTAAGTACTGTATAGTATATGCTCTGAGTGTACTGTCCATGGCAGACAGCTGAGATTGCCAACTGTGTTAATCCTGGCCCACCCTCTTTGTCTTTTGTGACAGGAAGATTAGAATTCTGGCTTTATCCAGGAACTGCTGCTCCATTCAACATTTAGACCCAATTTCACTTCATGCCTTGAGAGAGTTTCCTTTTAGACTCTTCTATAAAGGAGCCAATGGATTCTCCTCAGCCCCTCTGCTTCTTCTACATAAGACTGACTAACCTGTGGCTAAATTATTGAAGATTAACAAGTTGTGTAGTTAAGAAGAACCATGATTAAAACAAATATGGAGATGTCAATGAACCCTCAAAAGTAAGTGGCAGGAAATGTGAATTTCAGACCAAATTAGTACTAATTGAGTACTAAAAACACCAATCCAGACTAATTTAACAATAGAAAAATAATTTTAAGACGTATTAAAGTAGGTCAAGATGGCAGCTTAGAGACAGCAAAAGCTCAGACCTCCACAAACCCTTTCTCACCAATAAAAAACACAGTGCTTTGAGGGGACTGAAAACCAAATCTAAGAACAGGATGGAATTAGGGAAGCGTCCTCCTGGACCCAGCTTAAAAGGTATGTCCCCCCAAAAGCCTGAACTCTAGAAAACACAGGATTAAGGGGAAGGAAAAAGGAAGGTCCCAGGACCCCTCCCTCTGACAGCACTGATCCTCTCTCAGTGGCTGGAATCTCTGGGCAGGAAAGGGAGCTAGTCCAGAGGAAATACTTTGCCCGCAAAGCTGTGCCAGCCTCAGGGTGTAGAACACAGGCGGTGTAGAGGGTGGAGGAGAAGCACAGAACAGAAAGTCCAGTCAGAGTCAAGATGCTTCATTTTGCTCCCCACACACACACACACTCTGGAGGTTTCAGCCTCAGGGCAAATAAAGCTTTGAAGATCAACTTGTCTGCCCTGGCTCAATCTCATCATTAGGCCAGATAAGAAGCCTTCAGAGGGCAGGGAAGCTCAAGCTCCAAAACCCCTCTCCCACAGACTGATGTGAGAGTCTTGTTAATTGAGCTCCAAGGGACAAAGGCACCAACAAACCCTAGGCAACAACTTTGACAACAGGGGGAAAGAGCAATTCCTTCTCAGCTTCTGCTGTCACCCTGGAAAGATCTGACTAACCTGATCAAATAGGAGAACAGAAAAGAAGCACCTTTAGGACAGAAAAGCCAAAACCTACAGATCCAGTACATAATGAGAGGATCAAGACTACAGCCAACTATGGAGGGGAAAGAATGGGGAAATATGATTAAACAACAGAAAGAGAAAAAAAAATTTACAATTGACAGCTTCTACCCAAGCAATGAAAAAAGAATAATAGAAGAAGATCAAGGAACACCAAGCAAAAACACAGAAACTTCAATGAATTGGACACAGGCTTTGGAAGAACTCAAAATACAATTCAAAAAACAATTAAGAGAGGCTGAAGACAACTTGCAAAAGAACTTAAAAAGCAAAATAAATCATCTGGAAACAGAAAATAGTGTCTTGAAAGTAAAAATTAGTCAGCCTGAAAATGAGGCAAAGGAGATGAAAGATCAGGAGAATGACCAAAAAGGCAGGGATGAAATTCAGTCTTTAAAAACTAGAATCCAACAAGCAGAAGCAAATAACAGCAGTAAATTATTAAACAAAGTCAAAAGAATAAAAAAATTGAGGAAAATATCAAAAGTTTCATCTACAAAATGGAAAATTTAGAAAATAGGTCTAGAAGGGACAACATAAGAATCATTGGTCTACTGGAAGATCATGAAAAAAGAAAAAGTCTAGACATCATTCCACAGGAAATTATCCAAGAAAACTGCCCTCATATTCTACAGCAAGAGGGAAAAGTGGAATTTCAAAGAATCTACAGAACATATCCTGTACTTAATCCCCAAATGACAACATCCAGGATTATTACAGCCAAATTCAAGAACCACCAGACCAAAGAAAAAATATTACAAACTGCTAAGAACTCATTCAGATACCATGGAACTACAGTTAGGATAACACAGGATCTGGCTGCATATACACTGAAGGACCAAAAGGCATCGAATATGATATTCCAGAAAGCAAGGGAACTAGGTCTACAACCAAGAATCAACTATCCAGCAAAACCGACTATATTCTTACAGGGGAAAGTATGGTCATTTAACAAAATAGAATACTTCCTAGCATTTGTAAAGAAAAGACTAGACTTGAACAGAAAATTTTATGTTCAAATACAGAACTCAAGAGATTCACAAAAAGGAAATTAAGAAAATGGAAGCAAACAAACATTTTTAAGGGACCCAATGAGTTAACATGATATGTATCCCTAAAAGAAAAGAGGATATTGGTATATTGGTAATTATTAAAAGTTTTTATTATCATATTATCACCTTGGTAGTTAGAAGAATTATACTTAGAGAGAACAGTGACAAACTGTATAGGATGAAATGCCAAGACACAAATTATATATATATATATATATATATATATATATATATATATATAGAGAGAGAGAGAGAGAGAGAGAGAGAGAGAGAGAGAGAGAGAGGGAAAAAGGAGGTTTATACAAAGAGAAATGGGAAAAGAAACCAAATGGGGTGAATTTATATGTCATAAAGAAGCACATGGCAGGAGTAGGGGAGAATACCAATATACTAGAAGGGTAAATAGGTTGGAAATAGGAAATATATAATTTTTACATGCATTGAAATTGACTCAAAGAGGGAAGAACAATCAAATACATTGGGGCAGAAAATTCATTAGCACCCTATAGAGAAGTGGAAGGGTAACAAACGGATTGGTGGGGAAGGAAGCTTGGAGGGAGAGGGTGGGGGTAGTTTTAAAAGACTTTAAAGAAAATAAGAGAGGAATAAAAAGGGAGGTGAGTTAGAAAGGTAAATAAAACAAGGATGTGGATTAGGGGGACTGATTAAAAACAAAACACTAGTGTAGAAGGAAATAGTGAAAGAAGAAAGGGCAGGACATTGTGAAATACACAGTTGTCAATCATAACTTTAATGTGAATGGAATGAACTCACCCATAAACACATGCAAAGAAAGAGTGGATTAGAAACCAAAATCCTACAATATGTTGTCTACTAATAAAACACATGAGGAAGGTAGATATACATAGGGTAAAGGTAAATGGATGGAACCAAATCTATTGGGGATCAACTGATAAACAGAAGGCAGGAGTCCCAGTCATGATATCTGACAAAGCCAAAGTAAAAATAGATCTAGTCAAAAGAGATAAGGAAGGTAATGATTTCCTGATAAAAGGCAGTATAGACAATGAGGAAATATCAGTACTCAATATGTATGCAACAAATGGCATAGCATCCTAATTTCTAAAGGAGAAATTACTGGAGCTCAAGGATGAAATAGATAGAAAAACTATACTAGTGGGAGACCTGAACCTTCCTCTATCCAAAGTAGATAAATCAAACCAAAAAATAAATAAGAAAGAACTGAATGAAATGAAATATTAGAAAAATTAGAGTTAGTACATATGTGGAGAAAAATAGAGACAAAAAGGAAGGCACCTTTTCAGCAGCACATGGCATATTCATAAAGATTGACCATGTACTAGTGTATAAAAACATTGAAACAAGTGCAAACAGCAGAAATAATAAATGCAACATTTTCAGATCACAATGCAATGAAAATAATAATTAGTAAGGGTGCATGGAGAGGTAAATAAAAAATAAATTAGAAATTAAATAATTTGACTCTCCAAATCTGATCAGTTAAAGAACAAATCATAGAAACAATTAATAATTTCATTGAAGAAAATGACAATGATGAGACATCCTTTCAAAATCTATGGGATGCAGCCAAAGCAGTACTTGGGGGAAAATTTGTATCCTTGAGTTCATATATTAACAAATTATGCAGGAAAGAAGACAATGAATTGGACATACAAATCAAAAAACTAGAAGGAGAACAAATTAAAAATCATCAGATGAAAACTAAATTAAAGATGCTAAAATTAAAAGAGAAATCAGTAAAATAAAAAGTCAAAGAACTATTGATTTAATAAATAATACTAGGAGCTGGTACTTTGAAAAAACAAAATAGACAAAGTACTGGTCAATCTAATTTAAAAAAGGAAAGAAGAAAACCAAATTAACAGTATAATAGATGAAAAGGGAGACCTCACCTCTAATGAAGAGGAAATTAAGGCTATCATTAAAAACTATTATGCCCAATTATAAGAAAATCTAGAAGATATGAGTGATTATCTACAAAAATATAAATTGCCTAGACTAAGAGAAGAAGAAATAGGATACTTAAATAATCCAATATCAGAAATTGAAATCAAACAAGCTATCAAGGAACTCCCTAAGAATAAATCCCCAGGGCCAGGTGGATTCACAAGTGAATTCTATCAAACATTTAAATAACAACTAACCCCAATACTATACAAACTATTTGACAAAAAAGCAAAGAAGGAGTTCTACCAAATTCCTTTCATGATACAAATATGGTACTGACTCCAAAGCCAGTCATGTCAAAAACACAGAAAGAAAACTATAGACCAATCTCCTTAATGAACATAGATACAAAAATCTTAAAAAGAATACTAGCAAAAAGACTCCAGCAAGTGAACAAGAGGGTTATGCATTATGATCAGGTGGGATTTATACCAGGAATGCAAGGATGGCTCAGTATTAGGAAAACCATCCACATAATTGACCATATCAAAAAACAAACCAACAAAAGTCACATGATTATCTCAATAGATGAAGGAAAAGCCTTTGACAAAATACAACACCCATTCCTATAGAAAACACTAGAAAGTATAGGACTAGAAAGGCCTTTCCTAAAAATAATAAGCAGTATGTATCTGCAAGCATCAGCAAGTATCATCTGCAAGGGGGATAAACAAGAAACTTTCCCAATAAGATCAGGAGTGAAACAAGGAGGCCCATTATCACCTCTATTATTTAACATATTACTAGAAACTCTTGCTGTAGCAATTAAAGAAAAAGAAATTGAAGGTATTAAAATTGCCAATGAGGAGACCAAGCTATCATTCTTTGCAGATGATATGATGGTCTACTTAAAGAATCCTAGAGAATAAACTAAAAAGCGAGTAGAAATAATCAACCACTTTAGCAAAGTTTCAGGATACAAAAATAAACCCACATAACTCATCGGCATTTCTATTTATTTCGAACATATTTCAGGAGCAAGAATTAGAAATAAAAATTCCACTTAAAATCACCCTAGACAATACAAAATACTTAGGAATCTATTTGCCAAGACAAACACAGGAACTATAAGAGCACAACTATAAAACACTTTCCTCACAATTAAAACTACATCAAAATATTTGAAAAAACACTAATTACTCATGAACAAGCTAACAATAAAAATGATAATCCTACCCAAACTAATTTACTTATTTAGTGCCACACCCATTGAACTACCAAAAAAATTTTTTTTACTGAATTAGGAAAAACAATAACAAAGTTCCTTTGGAAGAACAAAATATCAAGAATATCCAGGGAAATAATGGGAAAAAAATGTGAAGGAAGGGGGCCTTGCAGTACTAGATATCAAACTATACTATAAAGCAGTGGTCATCAAAACAATTTGGTAGTGGCAAAGAGACAGAAAGGAGGATCAGTGGAATAGACTTGGGGTAAATGACCTCTGCAAGACAGTCTATGATAAACCCAAAGATTCCAGTTTTGGGGGCAAAAATCTACTATTTGATAAAAACTGCTGGGAAAATTGGAAGACAGTGTGGGAGAGATTAGGCTTGGACCAATACCTCACATGCTACACCAAGATAAACTCTATAAGTAAATTAGGTGAACACAGAATTGTATACTTGTCACATCTTTGGAAAAGGAAGGATTTTAAGACCAAGCAAGAGTTAGATAAAATTATAAAATTTAAAATAAATAATTTTGAATACATTAAATTAAAAAGATTTTGTACAAAGAAAACCAATGAAACCAAAATTAGAAGAGAAGCAACAAATTGGGAAAAATATTCTGACAAAAACCTCTGACAAAGGTCTAATTACTCAAATTCATAGGAGCTAAATCAACATGCCATTCCCAAATTGATAAATGGGCAAGGAACATGAATAGGCAATTTTCAGTTAATGAAGTCAAAACTATTAATAAGCACATGAAAAGTGCTCTAAATCTCTTATAATCAGAGAGATGCAAATCAAAACAACTCTGAGGTACCACCTCACACCTAGCAGATTGGCTAACATGACAACAAAGGACAGTGATGAATGTTGGAGGGGATGTGGCAAAACTGTGACATTCATGCATTGCTGGTGGAGTTGTGAATTGATCCAACCATTCTGGATGGCAATTTGGAACTACACTCAAAGGGAGATAAAAGACTGTGTGCCCTTTGATCCAGCCATAGTACTGCTGGGTTTCTATCCCAAAGCGATAAGAAGGAAAAAGACTTGTACAAGAATATTCATAGCTGCACTCTTTGCAGTGGCAAAAAATAGGAAAATGAGGGGATGCCCCCCAATTGGGGAATCACTGAACAAATTGTAGTATATGTTGGTGATGGAATACTATTGTGTTCAAGGAAATAATGAACTGGAGGAATTCCATGTGAACTGGAATGATCTCCAGGAATTCATACAGAGTGAGAGGAGCAGAACCAGGAGAACATTGTACAGACTGATACACTGTGGTACAATCAGATGTAATGGACTTCTCCATTAGTGACAATGCAGTGATCCATAACACCATGGAAGGATTTAAGAGAAAGAACACTATCTACATTCAGAGGAAAAATTGTGGGAGAGAAACATAGAAAAAAACAAAAAACAACTGCTCAATTACATGGGATGATGGGGATATGACTGGGGATGTAGACTCTAAATGATCATCCTAGTGCAAACATCAACAACATGGAAATGGGTTTTGATCAAGGACACATGTAAAATCCAGTGGAATTGTGCTTTGCTATGGGAAGGGGTTGTGGGAGGGGAGGGAAAGAATATGATTCTTGTAATCAAGAAAAATTTTCTAAATTCATTAATTAAATAGAATTTTCAAAATATATGTATTAAAATGGAAAATTTCTAAATGGAGTGTTCCTTGCCCTTTAAATTTGTCTTTTTTATTTTAAAAATGGAATGAAATTAAAGTGTATTAGATATTATTTTATATTCTATAACTCATAATTATATATTATACATAAAATAAATGCAATTAGAGTACATGTTATATAATATATTATTACATGTAGCTATAATAATATATATTATCCTTTTAATATATTATATAAATATATTTTTCTTAAATACCAAGACTTTCATTTTTATATTGTCTCTATTTCCTGCTATATTTCTCTTCCATCCACTCCCAAAGAGCCATCATATATAACAGAAAATGGTTTTTAGAGAAAATATAAAGGAAAAATGGGGGGGGGTAGCAAAACCTACTAATAGACAAAAATAATCTGAAAATTCATGCAATGTTCCACATCTGTGAAGGTCCCACTTATGCAAAAGAGTAGGGGGAGGAATCTTCTCTTATCTAATCTTTTGGGTCTTGGAAAGAGATGATTTAAAGATATTAGGTACCCCAGTACTATCAACTCCCACATCTGCTATACTTTCTGGTTTACTTACTAAATCTGTGTTGTAACCTCATTAACTGTAACTTATTATGACAATTCTTTTTAACCTTGTCCTTCCAGTGCTCAAAAATAGTTAAGCAATGCTAGTTTTTTTTAAGTTATTTTATTTATTTGTTTGTTTGTTTGTCCATTAAGGCTTCTCTTTGAGGGGCACAAATTTTTCAGGGAGGGTCCCTGCACTCTTTCTGTCTCCCTAGAGAGCACAAGAACTGTAATACAAAATATACCCTCTGCTCAGCCCCTTTGCACAAACATAGAATATATTTCTGAAGTGGAGCCCATTTATAATGGAGGGAATAGCTTTTACCAAATGATACCCACATGAATGAAAAGTAAGCTAAATTCCCGAAGGAATCTCTGTCTCTGTCTCTGTCTCAATCTCTGTCTGTCTGTCTGTCTGTCTGTCTGTCTGTCTCTCTCTCTCTCTCTCTCTCTCTCTCTCTCTCTCTCTCTCTCTCTCTCTCTTTCTCTCTCTCTCTCCTCTCTCATTTTCTCTCTCTTTCTCTCTGACAGTCTTTCTGTCTCTCTTCCTCCTGATTTCTTATTTTCACTTAAAAAAGAAGGTAAATACAATTTAGATGGGAAATATACATGTATACTCCCATAAATATATACGTATATACACATATTATGTATATACACACATATTCACATATACTATATATACCTACATTAAAAAAAATTATTCTTTAGCAGCTGAAAGTCTCCAAACTTAGACTGATCTACAGATAACAAATGTATAGACATTTCCCTAGGCTATAGTCAATCTCCTTAATATCTTTTAACAATCCTTAAAAGGATCTACAGAGTTCAGTTATTTATTGGTCTTACCTTCAACTACTTAAGATTATCTCCTCATCATGTTGATAGAGCCATGTAGAACTACAGTAGTGAGTCAGTCTACAGATTAACAAAAATTGCTGACTTTCTTCTTCTCTTCACACTTTAGAAGATGAATAAAACATGTAAACAACAATAATAGTTAGCATATTTGTAGCACTTACTATATGCTAGACATTATGCTAAGATCTTTATATCACTTGATCCTTATGACAGCTTTGGAAGGCAGTTGCTATTATTACCCCAATTTTAAAGTTAAAGAAACTGAGGCAAACAGATAAACACCCAGGACCACAAAGCCATTTAATATCAGAGGCTGAATTTGAATTCAGGACTTTCTGAATCCAGACCTATCATTCTAAGTACTATTGCCATATTTTGTTGTTGTTCAGTCATTTTTTCAATCAAGTCCAACTTTTCATGGCTCCATTGAAGTTTTTCTTGGCAAGGACACTAGAATGGTTTGTCAATTCCTTCTCCAGCTCATTGAACAGATAAAGAAATCAAAGTAAACTGGGTTAAATGACTTTCCAGAATTACACAGCTAGTAAGTGTCAGAGGCCATATTTGAACTCAAGAAAAGTTTTACTGACTCCAGGACCAGCCTTCTGTCTATTGCTCCACTTAGCTACCCCATCGTGCAACCTAGCTGTTTTTGTATCAGTTGGTCATCAGTCATTTATTAAGTGCCTATTTTGTGCCAGTTACTACACTAGTCTCTGGGAATCTTTTTGTTGTTAAGTGGTTTCAGTCATGTTTGACTCTTTGTAACCCCATTTGGGCTTTTTTGGCAGAGATACTGGAATAGTTTGCCATTTCCTTCTTTAGCTCATTTAATAGATGAGGAACTGGGGCAAACAGGATTAAGTAACTTGCCTAGGATCATACAGCTAGTGTCTGAAACCAGATTTGAAGTCATGAATATTAGTCTTCCTGACTTCAGTCCCAGGATTCCATCCACTCCACCATCTAGTTGCCCAAATCTCTGCTGATGCAAAACAAAAAATTAAATCATCTTGCCCCCAAGGAATTTATATGCCCTAAATGTGTATACTCTTCCCAGTTTAAATATTATCTATTTCTTAACTTTAAGGGGAGTTCAGAAGATAAGGATTGAGGTAGCAGAAGGGAAAACAGAGGATGTAGAGAATTAAGAGAATAATGAATAATTAACAAAAGTGATATAAATTTTTTTATTTCCACATTGTTTATTTTCGTAAGTGAATATTCATGTTCTTTATGCCAGAATTTTAAAGGTCAGTACCATCACATCTTTCAAACTAGGACTCACACATAAACAGACACCTATAAACATATGAACTTTTATGTGTGCATATGTTTAGCAGTCTCACTTAGCAAATGATGTAAATCTATTTTTTTTAATATGTAGTTCCATGATAGGCAGCCTAGCATAGTAGAAAAATGGTCTTAGAGCCAAGAAGATTCCTATTCAAGATGTACCTCTGACACATTCTAATTTTGTAGATTTTTGTAGATTCAATCTGCTGGTGTCCCTTAATATTCCAGTCTATAAATTGAAGAATAGGTGCTGCCCCGTCATTGTAGAAGAAATTTCCCCAGAGATTACTCTCTACAAATAAAATCACAAGACTTTTCTACCCCATGATGCTATACAGCAGTGCTTAATTTAATGTGTTTGGTTGGAAGTTAGCACAGGAAGAGAATACAGACTTGGCATTGCATAAGTATAAGACATTTGAGGTTGGGAAACCCCTTCCATCTGTAGAGAAAGGCACCTTATCTGTTATTTTCAATCTTGCGTGAGGAACTGAGAGGCTAAGTCACATAGGAAGTGTCACATGTGGGATTTGTACCTAGGTATCCTTAGCTCTAAGACCAGCTTTCCATCCACTCTATCAGACTCCCTTACCTACAGCATCAGCATCATATCACTAAATGATAAGTAACACAATAGCTTAAATTTATATAATGCTTACTATGTGTCTGGCACTGTACTAAGCACTTGAAAATTATTATCTCATTTGATCTTCACAAGAATCCTGGGAGGTAAGGGTTATTATTATTTTCTCCACTTTACAGATTAGGAAACTGAGGCAAACAAAGAATAAGCTGCTTGCCTGAGGTCACACAGTTGATAAGTGTTTGAGTCCACATTTGAACTCAAGTCTTCACATCCCCAGGTTGAGCTCTTTATCTGCTACAACACCTACAAATTCACTCTACAAATCATGAGAACTCTCAGAAAAGTTATCTGCTGAAAAGATGGCATGCCTGACTTTTTTGAAGTAGTTTCAATTCCATTCCCTATTCTTCTAAATGCTGACAAGGTCCAACCAGTTCCACATGTGATAAAATCAGAAAAGACCTGATTCTGTTCCTTCCCCTTCCAGGAGTGAAGGTAAGATCAGTAGTCAAGATCTGCATTAGATTTGCACAGTAGCTATTTGAACAAAGACTTGTCCCTTGTAGATAATCTTTTAAACTTGAAGGCAAAATCCCTTTAGCTCATCTGGAATATATGAGGCTAAATGTCTCCAAACTGCTTATAATCTGAGAAGAGCTCTATCTTTCAGCCTGAAGTTAAAAAGGCACTTCACCATTTTCTCTCTCTATCTATAGACCCTGTGGCTAGAACCAAGGAATTCAGGTAAGACAAAAGGGGTCACTTTGAGAGGACCATATTTTATTCCTAAACTACGTGACTCCTAAATATTCCTTAAGCGAATAACATATGTATGTCTCCCATATTCTATGTGATAAACTCTGAAAATGTTATTACCCTCCCTTTGTGATGGGAAAGTGAAGGCTGAGAAGGTTAACTGGACTTTACCACTTGGAAGACAGACACATGGTGTTATTGTTCAATTTAATTGTGGTTGAGACTGAATATATTTATATAGGTGGTTGCCAGGGATTTAATTTCTAAATCTCAAAATGAATTACTAAAGTAAATGGAATTTATGGTAGATTATTTACAATATTTATAATAGAAGGAAGATATTAAGGAGAGAGAGAGAGAGAGAGAGAGAGAGAGAGAGAGAGAGAGAGAGAGAGAGAGAGAGAGAGAGAGAGAGAGAGAGAGAGAGAGAGAGAGAGAGAAACTCTAGCTTCTTCTGATATCGGTTAGAATTCCTAAGCCCCAGCCAGGGTAAGAAAGTCTCAAGATGATGAGCCTTTCCTGGAGGCTTCAAGACTCAAGAAAGGCAGGGTCACTAAGTCAGCTTTTCACTCACCAATAGTGACAGACTAAAAGAAGTTTGGGTGTCTGAATTTTGTTGGCTCCTCAAGAGTCTGTTTTCCATTTGCTCCTCCGAGTCAGTGCCCAAATGAATCCAAATGATCTCCTTCTGCCTTTTGGTCCTCTTTTTAAAGATCTTTTTCTCTTGTGTCACTGCCCCTAAATTTTCAGGTCTAACAATCAAAGCAGATGCTTTTCTCCAGGAATGTCCATTCTTTAGTTCTCACCTTCTCTGGTTAGATTATATCTTTTGGGGTTACTTAACATCTCTTTTTGGTAAGTTCACCTTTTGTAGTTACTTAACACCTTTTTGTGGTTAATTCACTTTTTGTAATTACTTAACACATTTTTGTACTTAAAATTTAAAAATAGATTGTAGCTTACAATTCTAGCTTCACTATAAAGAAGAGCTAAGTACCTTCATTGTTACAATCAATAGATCACTAAATCCAATATTCACAGTGTATGATGTAATATTTATTGGGAAAGAATGGGGTGATTTAAAAAAAACAGGGGATAAGGAAGGTTTGTAGCAGGGTATGGAGGAGTTGAAGGGAGAGAGGAAATATGGCTGCTAGTGAGGCAAAAGTGAGAGATGCTCCCTGCTTAGAGACTATTTCTTGACCAAAATGGGGTGTTTGAGAAATGAGGCACTTATGATAGCCTGCAAGGAAGTCTTCTCTCTGGATTGCTGCCAAATTTGCCCCAAGGACAAACCTTTCCCCAGACTTTGGTCACCCAGCAGGGTCTGATAAGGAACATTTGTAATTGGATGACTGAACTGAGGTTCAGCTCCCTCTATGACCCAGAAAAGGTAGTCCACTTAGTCTTTCTCAGCTTTGTAGCTGAAGCCAGCCTTCACAGACTGGTGGAGGGTTTCTCCTATTCCTGTCTACACTGTATCTGTCCTAGTTTTCTTAAATTCAGAATCTTAGTAGTAGTCAGTAAGCAAGAAGAATAGTTCTGACTTTCAGAGCTGATTGGGCCCATCTCTTCTTCTGAAGCAAGTTGAGGCACCTCCATCCAGAGACTTGGAACCAAAAGCCAAGCTCCTCCACCTTCCCACACCAGGTACGAAGTGCTCTCGTCACAAGACCAACTGCCACTCCCAGTTGCCCTTTCCCCCATCAACTGTCAGTCTTGTCAATTGCTTCTCTATGGATATTCTTTCCACAATAACTAAAGAGCTCCTCCAAATACCAGCCAGTTACTGCCTTTTACACACAATTCTAGAGTAAAATACTCAGCAAGGGTATGCCCTGGCCAGATTCAACCAGCTTATCATTGTTAAATTTTTAGCGTGAACATTTACACCTCAGAAATCATGAAAAGTTATGTCAGCTTTGATGTTTACTTTATTTACTTTCAACTTATGAATATGATGGAGAAAATATTTTAATGCATCTCAAGCTTAGAAATATTAGAATATCTATAATATTAATATTAATATTAAATGATTTGATATAATAATGTAATATAATAATAATAATTAATAATATCTATACATTTCTTTTCAGAGACACCAATCCTTTGCCAGCATGCTGAAAGGATCATGGAAGAAACTTAGATGAGATTCCATGCCTTAGAGGGGGTTGCCACTCGAAGTTTTGTGCCCTAGGCATAAGTCTCACATCATTTCTACATCAATTTAAATAAATTTAGGAGGAGTACACAAAGAATATCATCTACCAGCACAATTATCTGATTGGCTCAAATGTGATTTTACTATCATAAAAAAAAGTGTCATTAAAAAAAAGAATACTGTATTTGACCTGGCATGACATAGACCCAGCTCCAAGTTCTATTTTGGACATTTACTTTGTGACCATGAAAAAGTCATTTGGTATCTCCAACCCTCAGTTTCCTCCTCTGTAAAGTCAGAATAATAATACCTATTGTACATTTGTAGTGAAGCTTTTAAAAAATGATACAAATGACCTTTATGAATTCCAAGATGCTATCTATAAGCTGCCTCTGGTGGAGGGGTGGGGGGAGATCAGTTAGTTGTGTCCAATTCTTTGTAGCCCCATTTGGGGTTTTCGTGGCATAGATACTGGAGTGCTTTCCAATTTCTTTCTCCAGTTCATTTTATAAATGAGGAAACTGAGGCAAACTGGCTAAAAGACTTGTGCAGGGTCACAGGACTAGTAAGTATCTGAGGCTATATATGAATTCAAATCCTCCTCACTAGAGCTGGCACTCCATCCATTGCACCATCTAGCTGCCCCTAGCTGTCATTCTTAATGTAAAGTGAGAAGCAATGAGACCATGGAAAAAGCACAAAATCCAAAGATGACATGTTCAACTCTCACCTCTGTCATTTACATTCTGGATGATCTTAGACAAGTCACTTCTACCTGCTTTGGCTTCTGTTCCTTCATAGGGAAAAATGAGGAGGTTGGGCAAGACGCCTATATATATATATATATATATATATATATATATATATATATATATATATATATATATATATGGAGAACTATTCTCTCTATGTGTATATATATATGTGTGTGTGTGTGTGCATGTATAGGAGTATAAATGTATATGTGTATATATGCATATATATTTATGTATATTATGAGCAAGAGAAAGAAAGAATAAAAGGGAAAAAGAAGAGAAGAGGGAGAGAAAGAAATAGAAGGAGAAAAAAGAAAGGGAAAGAAAGAAAGGAATAGGGAAGGAAAGAAAGAGGCAGAGAGAGACAAAGACAGAATCAGAAACAGACAGAAATAGGGAGACAGTCAGACAGACAGAGAGAGATGAAGGGAGCAACAGAGACAGAGAGAGAAGGGGAGAGAGGGAGGTAAGGAGGGAGAGAGGGAGGGTCTGGGAGGTGATTTAGAAGGAAAAACTTTCCTGTAGGTGACACTTATTTGGTTTCTATGTCAGGAGGAGACAATTCACTGATAACTACAGTTTAAGTAATATTACCATGTGGGTGCGCTGCAGATTTTACAACAAAGGCAAAGAGCCTCCTGAGGTTCAGAGATGATTTGAGTTGTTAATATGTGTCCTTTATGCTTAAATCTGATATTTCTCATGACAATTGCCATTTGTTATGTATTCTCATAAAACTCTACACTATTGTTAGCATATGTTTGGCTTATTTAGAAGGAAGGAAGGAAGGAAGGAAGGAAGGAAGGAAGGAAGGAAGGAAGGAAGAGAGGAAGGGAGGGAGGGAAGGTGGGGGAAAGTTAGAGAGATAATGAGGAAAGAAAGAAAAACCACAGATGTCAAATTGAAGTTAAACTGAGCCCCCAAGGACATATTTGCCACAAAACTACTTTTTTTGAAAGCTAAAATGAAGACTCAAGCTCAGTCTCACAATTTTACCCTCCTCTTCTTAAAGTTAAGTAACAGTAGTTGTTCAGTAAAGATAATTCAGATGACTTCTTTTTAAAAATATTATTAATAGGGAGCAGAGTGGTGGCTTGGTAGATTGAGAACAAGGCACAGAGATGGAAGATCCTGGGTTCAAATCTAAATTCAAATCTGACCTAGCTGTGTGACCCTTGGCCAGACATCTAATCCCCATTACCTAAACCTTACCATCCTTCTGCCTTGGAACCAATATACAGTATTGATTTCAAAATGAAGGTGAAGGATATATATATATATATATATATATATATATATATATATATATATATAATTGATGAAAAGAGAGGAATGACATTTTTAGTAAACATTTAAAATTCTGTTTTTCTTTCAAGTAAGGGATTGAAGCCAAGGTGACTGTATTCACAATGAAGGTGATAGGTTTATGCAAAGGCACAGTCCTTTCCTGGTTTCTCCCATAATTTAGAAAAATCTCTTTGCTTTCCACTTCTTATCTTTCCCTACTCCACCTGCCAAGTGCCTCAAAATTACTAAATAATTCTGTTAGTAAAGACCTGTGGTTTTGATCAAGTAATACTAATTTCTGTAGAATTGAATAAAGGCAATATGCTTTGATTGGGAGAGGGCTGGGTTTGGAGTTAGGAAAACCTGGGTTCAAATTCTGCCATTAACAGTTTCTCTGTGCTTCCACTCAAGTCATTTAAATTCAATGTTCCTCAAATAATTTCCTAGGGTTAATCTCTTTTTTTAAATAGGTTTCAAACTCTGGTGGAAGTTATCCAGGTCTGCAGAATCTTAGATCGTTCCCTATTATGCAGAATTAATGGGGGTATTCATGGACTTGATCCCAGTCAATGGCCAAATTGACTCCAAATCCAAGTCAATATTTTTTCCATGTCGTATAAACAAAAGTACAAAACAGAAGAAGCATATATGTTGGGCTACAATTTTTGTTTTTCTCTTTGTTTTCCAAATGTCAAAACAGCAATTAGATTGGATAAAGTTTGCCATCTGCACCCACCAAAGATTTGCCATCCTCATCCTCCTTTTTTTCAGGACCAGAAGACAGCTACCACAACCAAATCTCACAATTTATGATAAATACAAGTGGTTTCTCTTTCCCCTTAAATTTACATGAAAACCCAAAACTTCATGTTGGATTTTCCACCTAAAATATTTGCAGAAATTTCTCTACCCAAAACAAGGTTTCCTACTGAAATGGCATGGCCAGCATCCTGCTGCCATTTCCCTCTGATTCGTCACTTTATTCTTTAGACCTTCAATTCATCACCTATGATGTTTTGCAAATTTAAAGAAAATGTGGAACATATGATTACTTTTGTTTGATGTTGCTGAAGCTGGCCCACTATACATTTTTTAAAAAACACTGCATGCTGTGATGTGCTTTTTTTTTTCTACTCAAGTAAAAATTGGTGTATTTCTAAAAACTTTTGAAAATCACTTATGTTTAACTAAATGACCCTTCAGGTTGTTGGTGCTTTCTTTCCCATATTTTTTTTCCTTCTTTTCCCTCCTTTTTCTGATTTTAAGCCCATGAAAGGCCTTGAATTAAGAGCACTAGAAATACTTACTCTCACAATAGATATAAGAGGAAAGTGGCAGTGTAGCCTCCCCTATAGAGCTGGCCATGTATCTCACTACTATTTGCCCGTCTACCTCTTGTGATGAGAGAGGCATTTATTCAAAGGAAATTCAATATTTGGCCTCTTTGCTGAGACTGCCAACAAGGGAGCCAATTGTGAAGACAAATCCTGTTTATTTGACCTCTGCTCATTTCACATTCCAACACCTTATTTTTCATTCATTTGCAGCACAATCAGAGGAACTAGGCATAACTCTCACCTACCTTTAAAAATCAGCACTATAGGAACTAACTAAAAAACCCCTATCTTCCCAGCTGCAGTTTAACAAAGAAGCTTCAATCTCAGCTTTGAATGCACTTGCTTTAAGTTCTGTAACCTTATTTGGAACCAGACCTCTGTGTTTTCAAATCAGCATGTCAGATTTTAGTTGCATTATCCATTTACATTTAAAAAGTAATGGTTCTGTCATTATCCAAACAAGGACCTACTTGGAGATGGCACAGCAATAGGCTAAGGTGCTAGACAAAGAACTTTAAATAGATATCTAAGATCCCTTGTCATCATCCAGGAGTTTGTATGCCAAAATGGAAGATGGAAGGGGAAAGGAAGTGCAATCACACAAAGAGATGTTGTTTTAGCAATAATAGGAGTTTTTAACATTCTGTATATATAAGCTCTAGTGTCCAGGATTTTCATATTGGTTATGGGAGTTCCTGCAAGAATTAAAATGAAGGGGCATGGCAATCATCCAGCTTAACTTCCAATCAGTCAGGGAAAGGAGCCAAATAGTGGGAGCTCTGTTTTTCTATCTCAAAAAAAATTAAATTAAATCTAAGCCACTTGCTTTCATGGGCCTTACTGCAAATAGTGTGAGTGGTAGAGAGAGAAAAATCAGATCCAAATATATAATGAATTCCCCTTCATAGAGTAAAAACAATATAAGAAAGGAGATAAAGGAAAGGGAAGAGGGAGAAAGAGGGAGTGAGAGAGAGAAAAAAGAGAGGGGAAGGAAGAAAAAGAGAAGGAAGACAGGGAGGAAATAAAAAAGGAGAGGAAATAAAAAAGAGGAAAAGGGAAGGAAAGAAGAAGTAAAGAAAGGAGAGAAGATGAAAGGGGAGAGAAGAAGAGAGGAGAAAGGAGAACACAACCTTAGACTTATTATATTCTTACTCTCTGGCCATTTTCATGCAACGCCATGCTTTTTTCTCTTCCCCTATTTCTTTTTCATCTCTTGCTTTTGGAAAACACTCACCAATGGGAAAAGGAAATAAAAGAAATAGTCATAGAGCAGGTGAAATATTGTGGCATGGTCCAGAGAATGAAGCATGATTGGTCTAAGACCCTTTCCCAAAATATAAGTTCTGGGAATAACTTATCAATGAGGTAAGAAGCCTATAAGAATTGAATCAGAAAGCAACTGGGGTATAGTGGCATTATTGCTTGTTTTTTCCTCCCAACTTTTTATATATTTCAAATTGTTTAGTTCTAAAAAGAAAATAGAAAAAGTAGGAGAATCTCAGGTAATCCAGGCCAAACCAAATCACGTCAGCAAGCACCCAGAGTTGACAAGCAATTCCATTGGGTAACCTATTTCCTTGTTATTCATATTTTCAGTAAAGTGAACTTTTAACATCAAAAACCTAATCGTATCCCCATCAAAGTACATGATCAATCCTATGTTTTTCTTCTGCATTTCTATTCCCACAGTTATTTCTCTAGAAAAGGGTAGCGTTCTTTCTCATAAGTTACTCTGTGTTGTCCTGAGCCATTTCATTGATGCTAGTATTAAAGTCTATTACAATTGATTGTACCACAGTGTATCAGTCTCTGTGTACAACATTCTCCTGGTTCTGCTTCTCTCATTCTGCATCAATTCTTAGTAGTCTTTCCAGTTCACATCGAATTCTTCCAGTTCATTATTCCATCACCAACATATACCACAATTTGTTCAGCCATTCCCCAATTGAAGGGCATCCCCTCGTTTTCCAATTTTTTGACACCACAAAGAGTGAGATAAATATTTTTGTACAAGTATTTTTCTCTTTGGGGTAGAAACCCAGCAGTGGTATGACTAGATCAAAGGGTAGTCATTCTTTTAAAGCCCTTTGCACATAATTTCAAATTGTCCTCCAGAATGGTTAAATCAGTTCACAACTCCACCAGCTATGCATTAGTGTCCTGATTTTGCCACATCCTCTCCAACATTTATTATTTTCCTTTGCTGCCATATTGGTCAGTTAGCTAGGTGTAAGGAGGTCCCTCAGAGTTGTTTTTATTCACTTTTCTCTATCAGGAGGGATTTAGAATATTTTTTCATGTGCTTATTGATAGTTTTGATTTCTTCATGTGAAAAATTGCCTATTCTTGTCCCTTGACCATTTGCCAATAGGGGAATGGCTTAATTATTTTGTAAATTTGGCTTAGTTCCTCAAATATTTGGGAAATTAAACCTTTGTCAGAGTTTTGTTATAAAAATATTTTCCCAGTTTGTTGTTTCCTTCTAATTTTGGTAGCATTCATTTTGTTTGTACAAATCTTTTAAATTTGATATAATCAAAATCATGCACTTTATATTTTGTAATGTTCTCTATCTTTTGCTTGATATTAAATTCCTTCCTTTCCCACAGATCTGACAGGTATACCATTTTATGTTCACTTAATTTACTTATGATGTCCCTCTTTAGATTTAAGTCATTTACTCATTTTAAATTTATCTTAGTATACGGTATCAGATGTTGATCTAATTCTAATTTTCCCTATGCTGTTTTTCAATTTGCCCAGCTGTTTTTGTCAAATAGTGAGTTTTTGTCCTCAAAGTTAGAATCTTTGGGTTCATTGAACACTAGCTTGCTGAGATCATTTAACCCCTAGTCTATTCCATTGATCCATCTCTTTAGCCTCTTGTTTTGATGACCACTACTTTATAGTACAATTTAAGATGTGGTGCTACTAGGCCCACCTCCTTCACATTTTTAAAAATTATTTCCCTTGATATTCTTGATCTTTTGTTCTTCCAGATGAACTTTGTTATACTTTTTCTCTAATTCTATAAAAAAGTTTTTTGGTAGTTTGATAGTATAAGGACTGGCCTACAGTCCCTATATATTTTTACCTGTGGGTAATAACCTGAGAAGGAGAAAGGAGACAAAGGAAATAGGTGAATAATAAAGACTCAGAGACAACAAGTTAAAACACATGGGGAGTGACACGAACTCCCTAATGTTTCCCCTGGATAAATAATTAAAGGGAAATATGTGGAATAAGAAAACTCACTCATGGGGAGTAACAACTCCTTAATACATCCTACGGACAAGAGAGTCCGAGCATTAATAGGAAGCATGGAGGCAATAGCGTCGTGAGATCAGCAAGAAAAGATAAAGATAGGACAGAGAAGTCAGAAGATCCAGGAAAGTAAGAGGTGTTAGAGAAGAGAAGGGAAGAGAGAGATTCCTGCTTCTTCCCCAGTATTTATTGGGGGTTTTAGGAATGTGGATTGGGAGGTGATCAATGAATATATAACATGGCATAGGTCTTAACATTGGTTGAATTGACAATGACAAGATCAAAGAGGTGGAGATTAACCTGACATGTACCTTCAAAGGAACGTGGTCTGACAAGGTGTGAGCTAGGCTTCTGTGGCAGCTCAGGAATTCTCTTGCCCTTTGGATTGTAACTTCTATACAATGATCATTAACTGATATGAGCATGTATATGGTAAATGAATATATATGATACAATATCAATACATCAACCATATTTCCCAGATGCTAACATGCCTGGTATGCTACACAGATTTATAGAAACACTGATGACTTATATGGGATTATTTTGTATCCTGCAACTTTGTTAAAGTTGTTGATTATTTCCACAAGCTTTTTAGTTGATTTTCTAGGATTCTTTAAGTAGACCATCATATCATCCACAACAAGTTATAGCTTGGTCTCCTCATTGACAATTTTAATACATTCAATTTCTTTTTCTTCTCTAATTACTACTGCTAGTTTTTCTAGTACAATGTTAAATAGTAGAGGAGGTAATGGGCATCCTAGTTTCACTCCCGATCTTATTGGGAAGGCTTCTAGTTTATCCCCATTGCAGAAGATGTTTGCTGATGGTTTTAGATATATACTGTTTATTATTTTTTGGAAAGGCAATATACTTTCAGGTGTTTTCAATAGGAATAGGTGTTGTGTTTTATAAAAGAGATTTCTGCATCTATTGAGATAATCATGTGATTTTTGTCAGTTTGCTTGTTACTATGGTCAATTATCAGGATGGTTTTTTCTAATATTGAACCATCCTTGCATTCCTGGTATGAATCCTACCGGATCATAGTGAATAACTGTTGTGATCACTTGCTGGAGTCTTTTTGCTAGTATCCTATGTAAGATTCTTGCATCTATATTCATTAAGGAGATTGGCCTATAGTTGTCTTTCTCTGTTTTTCACCTGCCTGGCTTTGGTATCAGTACAATATTTGTGTCGTAAGAGAGATTTGGTAGAACTCCTTCTTTGCTTATTCTGTCAAATAGTTTGTATAATATTGGGATTAGTTGTTCTTTGAATGTTTGATAGAATTCATTTTCAAATCCATCTGGACCTGTGATTTTTTTCTTAGGGAGTTCTTTTATGGCTTGTTCAATTTCTTATTCTGATATGGGGTTGTTTAAGTAATCTATTTCTTCCTCTATTAGTCTAGGCAATTTATATTTTTGTAAGTGTTCATCCATATCACCTAGATTGCCAAATTTGTTGCCATATAATTGGACATAATAGTTTTTAATGATTGTCTTAATTTCCTCTTATTAGAGGTGAGGTCTCCCTTTTCATCTTGGATACTGTCAATTTGGTTTTCTTCTTTCCTTTTTTTAATTATATTGATAAGAACTTTGTCTATTTTATTTGTTTTTTTTCCAAGTACCAGCTTCTAGTCTTATTTATTAAATCAATAGTTCTTTGACTCAATTTTATTAATTTCTCCTTTGATTTTTAGGATCTTTAATTTAGTCTTCATCTGAGGATTTTGAATTTGCTAACTTTCTGGTTTTTTAATTTGCATGCCCAATTCATTGACCTCTGCCCTCCCTAATCTGTGAATATATGCCCTCATATATATATGAACTCAAGGATATAAATTTCCCCCTGAGTACTGCTTTGGCTGCATCCCATAGATTTTGAAAGGATGTCTCATCATAGTCATTTTCTTCAATGAAGTTATTAATTGGTTCTATGATTTGTTCTTTAAATAACCGATTTTGGAGAATCGTATTGTTTAGTTTCTAATTAATTTTTCATTTACCTCTCCATGTACACTTACTAATTATTATTTTCATTGCATTGTGATCTGAGAAGGTTGCATTTATTATTTCTGCTCTTTTGCTCTTGTTTGCAATGCTTTTATGCCCTAGTACGTGGTCAATTTTTGTGGATGTACGATGTACTGCTGAAAAGGTGTATTCCTTTTTGTCACTATTTCTTTTATTCCACATATCTACTAACTAAATTTTCTAAGATTTCATTCACTTCTCTTACCTCTTTCTTATTTATTTTTTGGTTTGATTTATCTAGTTCAGATAGAGGAAGGTTCAGGTCTCCCACTAGTATAGGTTTTCTATCTATTTCATCCTTGAGCTCCACTAGTTTCTCCTTTAGAAATTTGGATGCTATGCCATTTGGTGCATACATATTGAATACTGATATTTCCTCATTGTCTATACTGCTTTTATCAGGATGTAATTACCTTCCCTATCTCTTTTAACTAGATTTATTTTTAATTTGGCTTTGTCAGATATCATAATTAAGACACATGCTTTCTTTTTATCAGTTGATGCCCAATAGATTTGGTTCCATCCTCTTACTTTCACCCTATGCATATCTACCTTCCTCATGTGTGTTTCTTGTAGACAGCATATAGTAGGGTTTGGGATTCTAATCTACTCTGCTATTCACTTGCATTTTACAGGTGAGTTCATTCCATTCACATTCAGAGTTATGATTACTAGCTGTGTATTTCTCAGCATTTTGATTTCTACTCCTAGTCCTCCCTTTTCTTCTTTCACTATTTCCTTCTATACCAATGTTTGCTTTTAATCAGTCCCCATAGTTCCCACCCTTATTTTACTGCCCTTTCTACCCCTCTCCCTTCTTATTCCCTCCCTTATTTTCCCTGCAGTCTTTCTAAACCTACCTCCCCACACTCTCCCTCCCTTGTACTGTTTCCCTCCCAACCAGTCCATTTGTTACTTTTCTTCTTTCCTATATGGCACAAATATATTCTCTGCCCCAATGGATTGGATTGTTCTTCCCTCTTTGGGTCAATTTCAATGCATGTAAGAGTTGATTATTTCCTATCTCCATCCTCTTTACCCTTCCAGTGTATTGATGTTCTCCCCCATCCCACCATGAACTTCTTTGTGATATATAAATTTACTCCCTTTTCTTTCTTTTCCCATTTCTTTTAGTATTAACCACTTTTTTAGCTCTAGTTGTGAATATATACATATACACAGGTATATACATTTATGCATACATATATCTATTTACCTATTTATGTCTTGTCATTTCATTCTATACAGTTTGTCACTGTTCCCTCTAAGTATAATTCTTCTAGCTGCCCAGATAATAATAACAATTTTTAAGAGTTACCAATGACCTCTTTTCTTATAGGGATACATATCATTTTAACTTATTGAGTGTCTTAAAAAAGGTGTGTTTTTTTTGTTTTGTTTTGTTTTTCTTTTTTCTTTCTTTTTTAAATACCTGTTGATGATTCTCTTGAGTTGTGTTTGGGTATCAAACTTTCTGTTCAGGTCTGGTCTTTTCTGTACAAATTCTTGGAATTCTTCTATTTTGTTGAATGACCATACTTTCCCCTGTAAGAATATAGTCAATCTAGCTGGGAAGTTGATTCTTGGTTATAGACCTAGTTCCCTTGCTTTCTGGATTATCATGTTCCATGCCTTTTTGTCCTTCAGTGTGGATGCAGCCAGATCCTGTGTTATCCCCACTGTGGTTCCATAGTATCTGAATGACTTCTTCTTGGCAGCTTGTAATATCTTTTCTTTGGTCTGATAGTTCTTGAATTTGGCTGTAACACTCCTGGGTGTTGTCAGTTGGGGATTAAGTACAGGAAGTGATCTGTGGATTCTTTCAAACTCCACTTTTCCCTCTTGTTCTAGAATATAGGGGCAGTTTTCTTAGATAATTTCCTGTAGTATTATGTCCAGTTTTCTTCTTTTGTCATGGTCTTCTGGTAGACCAATGATTCTTAAATTGTTTCTCCTTGAATGATTTTCTAAATCCTCTGATTTCTGAATGAGATTCTTCATATTTTCCTCAATTTTTTTCATTCTTTTGGTTTTGTTTTATAGTGCCCTGCTGTATTGTGAGGTCACTTAATTCTAGTTGTTGTATTCTGGTTCTTAAAGACTGGATTTCTTCCCTGGCTTTTTGGTCATCCTTTTCCTTCTGGTCTGATTTTCTTTGGAGGTCATCTTTCATTCTCTTAACCTCATCTCTCATCTCCTTTGTCTCATCTTTCATCTTCTTTGCCTCATCTTTCATCTCCTTTGCCTCATTTTCAAGGTGATTGATTTTGGCTTTCAAGACACTATTTTCTGTTTCCAGATGACTTATCTTAGTTTTTAAATTATTTTCCCAATTGCCTTCACCCTCTCTTAATTGTGTTTTGAATTGCATTTTGAGTTCTTCCAAAGCCTGTATCCAATTTGCTGGAATTTCTGATTTATTGCTTGCCTCCTCCACTGTTCCATTTGCCCTTTGTTCATTGCCTGTACAGAAGCTATTGATTGTGATTTCTTTCTTCTTTCTTGTTGTTTGCTCATATTTACCCCTTCTTTGCTCCCTGTATTTGTCTGTGCTCTTGCTCCTCTCATTTTTTTTGGTTTTGGGGCTTTCTGTCAGTCTCCCCTCTTGGAGCTTTTTCATATCTCTCAGTGCAGTCTGTGTGGGAGAGGTGTTGGAGTTTGAGCTTCCCTGTCCTCTGGAGGGTTTTGATTGGATTAACATCCAGCAGTCTGTGAGGGGTGGGGTGTTGGAGCTTGGGCTTCCCTGACCTCTGAAGATTTTTGATGGGATTAAGTTCAGCTGGGTTGGGCTGGATGTACTCTGAAGCCAAAACCTCCTGGAAGGCTAGAGCAATATGAAGTAAAAACCTCTGCCACTCTGACCAGGCTGGCTGCTCTGTGCTCCCTCTCCAGGTCCTTCCCCTCCACCTGTGTTTGACACTCTGAACCTGGCACAGCCCTGCCTGCAAGGTACTCCTTCCAGACCAGTGCCTTTGCCCACCCAGAGGTCCCTGCTGCTTCTAGAGGCTTAGCGTTCTGGGGGGGGGGGGAGGCAGGAGGGTCCTCAGACCTTCCTTCTTCCTTCTCCTTAAACTCAAGTGTTCTCATATTCTGACTTTTGGTGGGGCGTACCTTTCAAATTGAGTCCAGTAGGAGGGTCTTGGCTGTTTAGTTGTTAGGTTTGATTTTCAGTCCGCTAGGAGCATTCAGTTTGTGATTGATAAGGAAGGGTTTTCAGAGGTCTGAACTTTTTTTTCTTCTACACCACCATCTTGACTCTCCCCCTTATGCATGCCTTGATGGATCAAATTCTGTCAGTCTTTGATTTTTCAAAAATCTTAGGTGGATCATTATTGCTACATAAAAGTAAAAATCTTTTGCCTGCCTTTCAAGATGCTTTATAGTCAGGTGCTCTCCTATCTTTCTAGCATTCATTTATATAACTTTCTTTTAACACACTCTATGTCTCAGTCAAGTGGCACAACTTTTCCCAAGAAGAGATATAGAAGATATCCATGATTTTGCTCAAACTATTCTTAGTTCTTAGAATATCTACCTTCCCTTCATCTACTTGTCAAATTCCCACTACTCACTCATAAAGTTCAGCTCAGATATCACTTTCTCCAGTTAAACATTTAGGATTCCCATCCTATCCCCAATAAATATCTTCACCATCTGAAATCACATAATGCATTACTACTGCTGCTTCATCTCCCTGGAAGGTGCTTTTGCCTATGTCCACCTGTTAAAGTCCTTCCCACCTTCCAAACCCCAGGCTTAAAGGTGAGTCTTCTACAAAGCCTCTTCTAGTCACCTCAAAAGTTAAAAGAATGTCTTTTGGCTCTGAACTTCCCTAATCCTTTGTATGTACCTTTCTCAAACTATTTCCTTCTAATTTGTATTTAGTATATGTGAAATACACTCCCTAGTAGATTGTCAATTTCTCAAGGGTAGAAATTTTATCTTATTAATAAAAGTAACAACAAATAGTAATAACTAGAATTTACATAGCACTTTTAACATTTGAAAAGAACTTCACAAATATTTAATCCTGATTTAATCTTTAGAGCAACTCCGAGGAGTAAGTGCTATTATTAGCCTTATTTTAAAGATGAACAGACTTGGGGAAACAGAAGTTAAACAACTTGCCCAAGATTGCATAGCTGGTGAGACTGAAGTCAAATTTGAGCTCATGTCTTCCAGACTCTGGGTCCAAAATTGTATTCCCCACCTAGTTGCCAATTTATCTAATACCACTTTATACACACTTTAGCACATTGTCTTACAGAGAATAGTTGCTTCATGACTGTTCCTAATATGAAGGATTTATAAAAAAATTTTCAAACTGTTAAAAATGAGGAAAATTCTCATCTTTTGGCAATATTATCAAACAGGCAAGCACACTTTCTAAAACAAAGTAAGAGTATTGTTGCTTTCAGCTCAAGTCCAGTGCAACATTAACAGAGTTCAGTAGACAAAACAAATTTTAACTATCAAAGCAAAACTGATAGGTCACAATTTCTTAATAAAATCTGTATAGAGAAGTGGACTGAACCCAGGACAAGGTTCAGAAGTCCTGGATATCAGCCCAGCTTTGCCATTTATTAACAATGTCACTTTGGGCAAGTGATTTTACCCTCTCAAGGCCTTAAATTTGACTAGGACATTCTTTAAACCTTTACCTTCTGTCAGAATTATTGTGTATTGGTTCCACGGTAGAAGAGCAGTAAGGCCAAGCAATTAGGGTTAAGTGACTTGCCCAGGATCATATAGCTAGGAAGTGTCAGAGGCCAGATTTGAACACTGGACCTCTCATCTCTAAACCTGGTTCTTCATCCACTGAGTTGGCTACTTGCCCCTGATTAGATGAATTTTTTTAAGTTTTTCCATCTTTAATATAATGTGATTCTGTTTTTCAGAAGTGGAATTGAGTGAATATATATCTGTGATTGGTGTCTTGATTATATTTTCTGCCATACCATTGCCTCTGGTTTTCTATGCAGTGAGATAAGATTCTAGTAAGTATAGGTTCAGAGATTTAGAGCAGGAAGGGACCTTAGAGGTCAATAAGTCCAACCCCCTTATTTTTAAAAATGAGGAAATTCAGTCCCACAGAGATTAAGTGACTTGTGCTTTATTACACAGCTAATACATGTCTGAGGCAGGACTTAAAGCCAAATCTTCCAGATTCCAGAATTCTATCTACTGTCCTTGATTGTAAAGTCTTTAAGGGCAGAGCTGTTTTTCTTTTTTTTAACCTTTCTTTGTATCTCAATCATTCAACAATAGGCACTTAAAAATACTTGTTGCATTAACTTGATTTGACTCTTACATACATTTTGGAGTCAAACCATCAGCAACTTAATTTTCCTAGTATTTTTCTAGAGCAGATATTGTCAACATGGAATAATAAACTTCTTTGTTGTTGTTGCTTTTATTTTAACATAATTTTATGTTAACATAATTTATGCTATGTTAACATAACATAATTATATTTTAACATAATTGATTTTTCTTATAATCCTATGCATATTAATTGTGCTTAAACCAGTGCCTAGAACATATTATGTGCTCAATTAATATTTTTGATTGGTGACTTTATGCATTTAAAATAATTCATCTGTAAAAGGGCCATTAGCTGGGCATTAGCCAGACTGCCAGAGGGAACAAGGATACAAAAAAAGTTAAGAACTCCTGATTTAGAGGGTTAATACTAGTTAAAATTATGCACAACCACTTTTAGAGTGGTTTGAATTAGACTGGCCAGATAAAAATGCAATTTAGAACCTATAGGTTCCTGTCCCAAGAATGATTGAATAGGTTGAGTGTCCTTCAAGACAGCAAAAACTAGGTTATGGAAACTATAAATCTGAAATGATGTTAAAATCATAACCTTCAATGGAGGTCTTTCCTGTGTGAAGATTAAATTGTAACTCCTGCCTATTTTTAGAATTTAATCACCAAAAGTGTAAACACCCTATTTAAAAGTTGAGTATAGAGATATGCCCATTTTTAGATCTAATCACCAAAAGTGCAAACATCCCACTTAATCATTAAGTTAGAGGTCTGTGACCCACTTGTACAATAGTGGGTGATGAATCAGAATCAACTGACTGCCTCCTGGGCAGTCCTAAAGCAGGACTTCAACTGTGATTGGTAGACGTAGAAATAGTAGAAGGCACAGGAAGTGACACAAGAGAAAGTGTCTTTAAAAGGGAGTTAAAACTTCCTGAATGGGGTTCTACTGACAGTTCTTCATTCTTTGAAATGGAGGCTGGTGAAGGATGTGCTAACTGGTCCTGAGACCTTGTTTCCTGGTGAGACTGTTCTAAAATCTCTTCCTTTGAACTGACATGGGGTGAGTGAAAAAGCGACTCTTAACTGCTGGATTTTTCTGAAGAGACTTCCCCAGGTCCTCTGCTTTGCTGAGGCCTAAGGACTAACTCTCCCTGACTGGAGCCAAGAGTAAATTACTTAGTGCTAAAGCTTGATATCTTACCCTATCCTCTCTCTGATTTTCTTACTTCACTCTTTCTTCATTTTGTAAATATATTATAAATAAATTTATTTGGAATAAATTAAATTCCTGGTAACCACACTCTTAAATAGTTTAGTCCAACCCTTTTAAAAATAACCCCTCCCCCCTTACACCTGTCAGAGATTTTCCTAGGGACTTATTTCCAAATAACCTACCTTCTCTATTTAACAAGAAGTCCTAAAGTTCCTCCACAATTTTCTGACTGATCTCCCCAGGTTTTTTATTATTATTTTTGCAGACTACTGAATTTAGGACTTAAAAATACTGAGATTTCTAATCTAAATCAGAATTTAATCATTTAAACAGAATAGAATGAAATTTATTGACTTATGATCCTGAACCTTCTCCCTAAGTGAAGCACTTTGGCTTGCTATGTATTGTTTCCTGTGGACTTTTTTTATTTCTGATTTCCTGGCCTCTTAGACTCCTGTCTTGTCTTGCTCTTCAGTATGCATATTCTTTCTCTTAATAAATGCACAGAAGACTTTTGATCTATTGCTTCAATTGGCCCAGCATAATCTTATATGCCCTGACTTTGGCTTTTTCATCTACTTACAGTCTTGATCTAATATCTGGCACCTAAACAACTGCCAATTTGTTATATCTCCATTCTCTATAAATCTGCTTCCTTTACATCCCTAGACAAGGTGTCTTTTACCTGCTGTCTGTGAACTTTTTTGTTTTAGCATTTTGATAACTGGTTTTTATATAACTAGTTTCCCTTATAATCTATGGATTTTATTTTGTACTATTGATAACATTATTCTAAGGAGATTCAACAGGTTCCACAAGAATGCCAAAGGAGTCTTTGATATAAAAAAAAATGGTTAAGAGCCTCTAGTCTAGACCAATTCCCTCTTCATCTATACCTTATTTCTATGTTCGAATTCTGATTTCAGTCAAAACTAGTTACCTTTTATCTGTCATTTTCTACAACTAATCTCTCATATCAAGCCTAGTCTTTCCAAAAGAATGAGTATTCTCTGGTTTTTAAACATTAGCATCTTTCTCACCAACACAATAAACTAATAATAAAGAAGTCTCTTTTCACTAATAACATTATTGATTTTCCAGAAATCATTCTATCCCATAATTCCTGCCAGTGTTCCAGGAGACTGGCTCAGAATGTTATATGATGATGTTGTTTAAACTGAAATATTTCCAACTCATGAATACTTCTGATATATTTCACAAACCCAGCTGTCCATCTCTGGATTAAATTACATTTACTTTATGAGAAAAAGCAAATATAGCCAAACACCTAAGTAATTGAGAATTTGTTATATGTGTAGGTCATTCCAAAATAAACTCAATTATTCTACTTTTTGAGACTCTTCTTATCATCCTTGCCTCACTCTCTGTCACATCTCAGGTTCCCCCTTTTTAATGATGAAACTTGTCACTAAGCAGAAGGAAATTCAAAGTAAATATTCATTAATATGTCTAAACTCAGTAGTATGCTGGTAAAAATTTAACAACTGGCTTTCCAAAAACATAAAGTAATACATAATACACTTTAAAATTTAATCTGCATTATTATCATTTTATCTATCTCTTTCTTAAGTCTAGGAAACCAATAAAGCAATCAAAACTTAATTTATGGGTTTTGTTGATGTCTGAGGGATAAATCCTTGCTCTGAAAATTTAATAATTGGTTCTTACAAGTTGATTCAAACTGACTCCACCACACAATTAAACTAAAAAGATACAAATATTTTTTGCAGTCCAAAAAACAGTGTTTTGTTAGTATCTTTCTATATTTTTAAGTAGAGAACTTTTAGATATTTTTTTTCTTATTGGAACTAAGATTCTGTGCCTGTTCTTTAAGCTCTCTAAACCCTTCTTGGGAGATAGGAAAATCATAAAAGCAAGCTGTGTATGATGGGAGATAAGCTGGAATTTTAATTCAAATTCAAAGACCTGAGCTAGAGTTGTGACTCCAACATTCACTATCTGTGGGGCCTTGAGCATAGTTTCCTCAGTTTCCTCTAGGCCTCAATGACCAATAGGCAACTTCTAATAAGATCCCATTCAGCTGGATCTATGTGGTATGAAGAGGTTTTAAACTGCCAATCTCAGCAAGGGAAGGCTCATAGTAAGCTAACTGCATTGACTTGCCAGGGGAAGAAATTGTCAGTATCAAGTATACACAAATAAAGGTGTCTTCATTTCCCTGTTGCACATGACTTATGTTGGAGGAGGATACTGTCCTAAAAAGAGCAAAACAATGTAAGCCTTGTGTGAGCAAACTGCCAAGACAACTCAAAGCATTCCACTTCCTAGAACACTGACTCGTGTCCAAGTTTTCTGCTGAATCTGATACTCCTATCTTGCATTGTTTTCCTGTTTATGGCTCTTAACCCATGCTCTTTCAAATGTTTCTATTAATAACCTTAACCTTAAGTTAATCAAAATAATCAAATCTTAACCTAAATAATTGTGAATATTTATACTTAGTTTTCCTTTTCCTCCATAGCTTTAATAACAGGATTTTGTAAGCACTCTGATTATATTTGTTTTTTTGAATTTAATTTAATTTTTCCATATTATGTGTTGATAAAATTTTTAAGAATTGTTTTCTAACATTTTGTGATCCATCTTCTCTCCCTCCCTCCCCCCAACCCTTTCCCAAGATGGCAGATATATGATTTATAACAAGAATTATCATACAATACATTTTTCCATGTTCATCATTTTGTAAAAGAAGACACATATTGCTCACAATAGAAAAAATAAAATAAAATGAAGAATGGTGTGCTTCAATCTGCATTCAGATCCTTCTATGGCAGTGAATAGTCTTTTTTATCATGCATTTCCTTGGAGTTATTCTTGATCTTTCCATTTCTGATCACTGAACATTATTGCCATTGTTGTGTACAATGTTCTCCTCATTCTGCTCACTTCACTTTTCATCACTTCAATTAGTCTTTGTAAGTATTTTGTAATCTTCAGATTAGATTTCCCTTTGGGACACTTTGGCTTTCCAAATTACTTCCTCTCTAGGCTGGTACCTGAGCATTTCTAAGGTGACTGGAGTCCAAAAGTAAGCTGGGTGGGCCGCTCTCCTTTTTGACTCTCTACTTCTGCCCATTGATTATTTGTTGCATTACTCAAATATTGCTATAGGTTGAATTTAATAAAATAGGCCTGTGATTCCCAATTCTTGATTCTCCTTTTCTATAGGGCAAGAGATCTTGTCATTGTGGAGTATTAGGAGCATCTGGGCTACACAAAAGTGATCAAAGTGGCAAGAAAGGAATCAGAGTGGCAATAATGCAAAGAGTCATCAGGCAGTGGTCAGAAGACTTCAGATCAAATCCCATAGCTGTCATTTGTACTTTCTATGTGGAATTAGGCAAGTCATATAGCTTATCTAAACCTCAATTTCCTCCTATAGAGCATTAGAAAGAATACCCATTGGATTTGGAGCCAGAAGACCAAGGTTCAAATTCAAACTCTGTTATTATCAATGTGAAACTAGGCAAGTCACACACCTCTCTAGGCCTCAATTTCTTCATTTTTAAAATGAGAGAGTTGAACTAGATAACCTCTAAGATTCCTTTAACTTCAAAGCCCTAAAAACATTACTTATTATTACTTCAACACTTGGGGTCATCCCAAGGACTCTTTGAGGTCATAAGTTGGAACTACTCCTCTTATGGTATCTGTTGATGCACCTCTGAGAACTACCATTCCTAAAGGAAATAGAGTGATAAATGATTGGCAAGCCGAAGAGTGTAAAACTTTGCCATTGAAAATTCAAAGAACTATTGTGAAGCCTACTGTGGTGATAAATTGGTTTTTGAAAAATTATTCTTTAAGCAGAAAATCTTATATGTGTAGCTCTGCACATCATGGACTGGATGCTTGGAGAAGAGCAGGATTTTTTTAAGTCTCTGAAAAGATTTCCTCTATATTTGGAGTTTATTCATAGCTAAAGTAATGATTTACTCTATCTAACAAAAGCATGTATTATCTTATCGATATATTATATATATGCTACTCAAGTGCTGTCAAGAAGAAGAAACCATCATAGAAATTTCTCACATTTCATGCATTTATCTAGGCCAGAAATGTTGAAAAATAAGTTGTTTCAAACATAAATATTTGTGTATGTTTTCATGTATATGTGTTATATATGCACAAATAAATGTACATGTATTTTCCTAATAAAAACTGAAGCAAAAAAAGTAAACTAGAAATAGATGTTTGGGGATGTTTGTTACAATTGTTATTTTAAGTTATTGGTCAGGGGAAGAGTACTTTGTTTTCACAGACATCTTTTCTTCAAAGCTCGTTGTGTTCCAATTAGTGATAATTCTGTCACTTGTTGGTTCTGGATCACACTTTCTCCAATTTTATAATCGACATTGTCATTGAATTGTCAAGGTCCCAAGATGAAAGGAAAAGATTTGTTTCAGAGTTAACCAGTAGAGTTGAGGGTACTGAATCAGTTTTTCCATAGCACAATTTTTGAATAACGTGTGGTATGCTTGGGTTGTCATGGCCAAAGAATCCATCACCAAGTGGCCAAGCTACAGATGATTAGCTCAAGCTGGATATGATCTTGAATAGAAGATATAATTGGTTGCCAGGACTATAGTGCAAAAAGTTTTCCTGGACTGCCATAGTTTTTAAGAACTCGGAATTAACCTCAGTGCTATGATTAAGGAATGAATGGGAAAAAAATGTTTATTGTGTGCCAAGCACTGTGTTAAGTAAAAATAATAAAAGTATTGAAAAGGGGAATTTCTGACTTTAAGGAGCCTACATTCCTATAAAAGAAGACGCATATAAGAGAATAAATGCCCAGAAGGAGTGTTTCAGTCTGAGAAACTTTAAGGATGATGAGTGAAGCTCTAGAGCAAATAAATGACTAATTTTGCTTTTGTTTTTTTCCAGGAATGGTAGTATTGATTTTTTTTATCTTTCCCAGCACAAGATGTAGACAGCTAGGGATAGAGAGGAGAATAGCATGGTGAATCTGAATTAGGATAGACGTGGACATTTCTCACTGATTGGAAGGCTTAGGCTCCAGAATTGGAGATGGAAGAACAGAAAAGTTAGGAATTCAGTGAGTAATCAGGGTATGGAGAAAAACAAAGTGTATGATGTGACACTAACTTTTCAGATGGTAATGTGTAGATTGTATTATAACCCAGAATACTCCAAGACCTCTACAATGTAATCTATAACCAAAGAGCATTTATTTAATGATCTACAAGAAAAAATCAAATGGATAAAGATTACCTGTTATTTATACTATGAATTCAAGACTGATGGACTGCCCATTAAATTCAATGAATGAATGAAAAAATCCCTCATGAAGCACTTACAATTTTTTAGACAATACACTGAACATTAACAGCATGTGGATGATATAATGGACAAAGAACTAGATCTGGAGTTAGAAAGACCTGAATTCAAATTCAACCTCAAATACTTATTAAATGTATGACCCTGGGCAACTGTCAGCCTCGTTTTCTACAAAAATAAAGTGAGTACAATAACAACACCAACATCCCAGGGTTGTTGTGAGGATCCAATGAAATGATACTTGAAAAACTCTCCACCATTCTGACTAATGTGAAAAAAAAAGAAAATGACATGTTGGAATGGATGCAGAAAATGGGACATTAATATGCAATTTGTGCAGTCTGTAGACTAATACCACCATTCTGCAGGGATCTGGAATCATGTATAAAGGGCCATAAAACTGCATATTTTTTGACCCAGCAATACCACTACAGGGTCCATATCCCAAAGTGATTAAAGATAAAGGAAAAGAATCAACCTGTAAAGAAATATTCATAGCAGCTCATATAACAGTATAGTGTCAAACAACTGGAAGCTGAAGTGATGTCTATTGATTGGACTAATAGCTAAACAAGTTGTGTAATATGTTGTAATGGAATACTATTATGTCATGAGAAATGACAAACAAGATGATCATAGAAAAACCTGGAAAGACTTATATGAAGTGACACAAAGTGAAATGACCAGAACCCAGAGAACTCTGTAAATTATAAGAGCAGTAATGCATGATAATTGTGAAGAGTGAATCAAACTTTCTTTGTCTCTCAATCAGCAATTTTTAAATTAATCAGCTAAAAACTTAAACACCCCTACTTAACACAAAGAGAGTTTGCAAGTTACTTACTAAAGTGGGTGACAACCCCAGAGGCCACTGCCATGCCCCTAGAAAGTGCTAGGTATATGGAAAGACTGTGATTGGTTCCTCTAAAGTGGAGGAAGGGAGAGGAAGTGGCATGGAAAAAAAGACTATAAAAAGTCCTGAACTTCCTGTTGGGGGAACCTGGGACTCAGGTTCTTGGACTGCTTCTTGGAGAACTGTTCCTGGATCTTCTCCTTTGGACTCAGTGTTGGAGGACTTTGCCTTGGAACTTAGCCTTCAGTCTTCTTCTTTGGAGTCTGTCCTGTGTAGGTGAGTAGGTAGAGAGATTGGTTCTGGAGATCTCTGCTGTGGCTGTGCATTGGTGAAACTCTAAATGAAGACACCATCCTATGTGGGGAAGCCCCTGCGGAGCTGAGCCTCACTTTACCAGAGAAGGACTAGTAGGCTTGTTAAAACCTATCTCTCTAGCTACCTTTTTCCATTTTCACTCTTTCTACCTCTTTGTAAATGAAGCTATTTTTGACTTAAGTTATAATTTCTTTAAATTGGCAACCACAATATTACTTTATAATTCTCATACTTAACATAAAACCTAAATTTGATTTCTTACACAATCAACTGTTAATGAATTAACCATTATTAACAAGGCACAAATCCAGGACAGTTGCAAAGGACTCATGATGGAAAAGGATGTTTGCCACTATAGAAGGAACAGAGAGAGTCCAAGTGCATATTGAAATATACAATTCTTCCTTTTATTTCCTCCTTGAATTTTCTCTAGTGTAATATGTGTCCCTTTTCATAATATGATGGACATGGAAATATATATGATTTGATAATATATGTACAACCTATATCCAAAAAAAAGAAAGAAAAGAAAAGCACTGTGCAAATCTTAAAAATTCTATTAAAAGATTATTACCAAAGAAATTTTACCTATTATTATATGACTAACCAGAAACTGCTAAAAGAACTGAAGGAAGGCATCTAGTGTATTGGATAGATCCTTTATGTCTATGAAGACATTGAGATGGATGTGTCATGAACTTTATCACTGGAGGGAGTACCCTTATTGATGAGATCACAAGTTTATTGACATATCAAAGTATAGAAAGCTTGGTGTTCTTCACACAGTGCTCAGTGTTACTAAGCGACTAACATACCTGCTGTTCATTCCCCAGAATCCTATCAGTACCTTTCCCCATGGATATTTCCTCCAGCTGTCATACATCTAACATTTTTATTCCTAAACCCCCAAAGAAGTGGTGAGGCTCCAAGCTTAAGTAAATGGGAAGGTTTTCAATGGCATATTTATATTGTTTATTTATTTAATTGGACAGAACAAAATTACCTACACTTACAACTCTAACTCAAGTTATCTTTAATATCAATATAACACAAGTTATCTCCCTTGCCTATACAACTATTGGGAAGCTAATATACAAATTAAACAGCAGTCAGAAGACATGCAGAGATTTATATATTTTAAGAGAAGAAAAAAGGACAGTGGAATGAGTATCGAATTGAGGAGAGGCAAGTAGAGGTGGAGAGGAGATATTAGATAATGAGGTGAGAGGAAGGCAGAAGGAGAGAACAGGGATAGAGAACAGTTATATATCAACCCCCAAATGCCCACTAATTTGTTTGTTTCTTAAGTTCCAGAGCAGAACCCATGGAATAGAGAAAGAGGATGATGTAGTTTTTGGTCTTGTGATGAGAATAAACAGAATTCCTGGGTGGATCTTTCCTAGTATCCTTACTAATTATCAATTAGTCTGATCATTCTTTCATGCTATTGACCAAGAATGAGATCTCCATACCCATTGGCAGATGGTAAACAGTACAGAATTTGAACTCAGACCTCTAGAGGCAAAAATAGCTCAGATCTTCAACATTAAAATTTCCTTCTTCACGAAATAAAAACAGCCTCCAAAACAGTCCTAGAAACAGATAACTAGAGGATTTGTGTTCCTTGTAACAAAAAGATGTGTCATTTTGCCTAAAGCAAGAGAATGGAAATTATTCTCCAAATGCCATAGTTATGCTTGTGAGATACCTTAAACTTAGGTTGACTTGGATTCCTTCTTCTTTATAACACTGGCACTTATTGCTCTGTATCCTTGCCTCCAGTAGCAGTTTTTATACCACACATTGGACTTTAAATTATTCCCTCTACCAAAAAGCAGGAGTTATAATGTGTAAACATTTGGTTCAAAATATCATGGTTAGTTGATCTAGATTGAAGATCTATAACAACAAGGTCTTTTTTGAGAAATTAAAAATAAATATTGAAAATAGATACCCATATCCCCATCCTAATGAATCCTTAGATGATGATTTTAGTTTCCAGTATGTTATTGGGAACTGAGACAAGGATTCTGCTTTCTTTGTTCCTCCAATGGGCCAATTATATTAGATGTGGGAGTCATGGCCAAGTGGCCCAAAATGAACCACCTTAAGAGGTACTCAAAGGACTAGGACTAGAGATGGGAGGCCTCAAATCTGGCCTCAGGCACTTCCTAGCTGTGTGACTTTGGGCAACTCACTTAAGCCACATTGCCTAACCCTTACTACTCTTCTACCTTGGAACCAATAAACAGTATTGACTCAAAGATGGAAGGTAACAGTTTAAAAAAGAAAGACTTAATTGGGGGGGGGCAACTAGGTTGCTCAGAGGATTGAGAGTAGGACCTAGAGACAGGAGGCCTTGGGTTCAAATATGACCTTAGACACTTCTAGCTGTATGACCTTGGACAAATCATTTAATCCCAATTACCTAGCCCTTACCACTCTTCTGCCTTGGAACCAATACACTAAGATGGAAAGTAATGCTTTTTTGAGAATGGGGTTGTTTGTTTTTAATATAATTGAGAAATATTTAACATAATAAATAAACATTGATAACGTTCATTTTAACTTTTCTAAATCAATATGTGGCTAGCAGGGATTTATTTCTATTTGATTTTGACACCTCTGCTGTAAATAATGAGGTCATTTCACCCAACTAGTTGTTCTATTTTTCAGTTATGCCCAACCTTTCCTAACCTCATTTGGGGTTTTCTTGACAATGACACTGGAGTGGTGACATTTCCTTCTCCAGCTTATTTTACAAATGAGGAACTGAGGAAAACCAGGTGAAGTGACTTGCCTAAGGCCATGCAGCTATTAAAGTGTCCAAAGCAAGATTTGAACTCATGAAGATGAGTCTTCCTGATTCCAAGCCCAGTGCTCTATCCACTATACCATCTAGGTTTCACTTATAAAATGGAATGATCAAACTGGATACACCTAGTTTCCTTCCTATTCTAAAAGTCTGCATGATTCTTTGTAATCTGGAGAAGCAAATCAGTGGGGAGAGGGGTAAGAGGGTTTTCTGATAGAAGGATGGTGTTGAGAGGTAAGAAGGAAGTCCTTGGAAATAATTATGCAGAGAAATTTGGATAGAGTGGAGAGAATACTGGAACTGAAATTAGGAAGATCTAAATTCAAATCCTGCCTCAGGCAGTTTCTGCTTTTGTAACCCTCTGCAATTCATTTAACCTCTATGCCTCAATATCCCCATCTGTAACCTGATCTCCCAAGCTTGTTGTAAGCCTAAAATGAGATACTATTTATGAACTTTTGCAAACTTTAAAATGCAATATAAATGCTATTATTGTTGTTATTTTTATACATAAAAAATTAGTTCTTCATACTAACATGCTACAAACAAAATGGAAAATCTCTTGCTCACAAAGAAAAAATCTGTTTTCATTACATCAAAGTATTTCCTTACTATCCTAAAAATATGTAAAAAATAGGAGAGAGCAGATTATTTCAGACCTGAAGTTTTTCCACACAATTATCAAAGAGATCAATTAGTCCAGCCTCCATGTTGTCCAGATGAAGAAATTGAGTACAAGAGAGGCAAAATTACTTACTTCCAGATACAAAAGTAGGTCATGGTGGAAAAATGGCCAGAAAACCTGAAGATACTGAACCCAAGGAGGCTGACTCCTTGCCCAGCATTCTTTCTGCTGCATCACAAATCAAAGAAAATAGGAGAGAACTGAGGGAGGTGGAATGAGAAAACAGGAGTTACTCCATCTGGAACCTAAACATTTAGAACAGAGGGAGACACATCCTTCTTGGTCTGTTTGTTTATCTGTGTCTCTCTGTTCTTTATGTCTTGCTTCCCACTGGGAAGGCAGGCCTTAGGGAGTCATTTGTGATTGTGTGCATTTCTATGGGCTTCACATAGCCCATAATAAGGATCTGGGCCTCCTGTGCATGTTTCTTTCTATCTGAGACCATCAATCCCTACTAAATTTTGTTTGCATATTTTTGTTGTTGCTGTTGAGTTTTATTGAGAGATTAGGGATATCACACACTTCATTGAGGTAGTTTTCCCATTTATAAACAATAAAAGGGCTTTCAAATTAAATCAAACACAAGGGATACTATCACAAAGGCAATCCACTTAAATGACATTCAGTAGTGCTTTTGTCCTGGTCACTCATGAGTAGAATGTGATGAGTCCAACATACAAATACCCTTGCTGACACTTCCAGAAAAGGGGGAAGTACTCTGCATTGGGGATCAGAATACCTAGTTCTTCCACTTACTATCTAATTATGTTAACTAATGTTAAGTTTTTTTTTTTTAACTTCTTTAGGCTTGAGTCTCCTCATCTATTAAAATAAAGAAGTTTGAGTGCATGATCGTCAAGGTCCTCTTTAGCCTTCTACCTCTCTCCTGCTGGATCTCAAAAGATGTGCCATGAGTTTCACCTATGTGTATTTCAGGAATTCCAGGCCCAGGTTTATAGCTGCAATTTACTACCTGCTTTTCTAAACATCGGAAAGGGCAAAATAGTTTCTCTATCTTGTTGTTTAATTTTTTTCAGTCATTTTTGACTTTCTGTGGGCCCTTTTATAGTTTTCTTATCAAAGAGGGTAAAATGTTTTTTTTTAACTTCTCCAGTTCATTTTTACAAATGAGAAAACTAAGGAAAATAATTAAGTAACTTGCCCAAAGCTACACAACTAGTAAGTTTCTGAGATTGGATTTGAACTCATCTTCCTGACTCCGTGTATAGCACTCTATCTACTGAACCACTTAGTTGTTCTATTGAAATCTCTATAGAGATGCCAAAAATTAAAATTGTAAGACTCAGGAAATGGTGCTAGAGACTTAAATGTTTAGGAAATAGGAAATCTTCCTAAAAAGATTGTGTGCTGAGATACCTCATGGCAAAAAGAAAAACACTGTGCCTAGGAGAGAGAGAGAGAGAGAGAGAGAGAGAGAGAGAGAGAGAGAGAGAGAGAGAGAGAGAGAGAGAGAGAGAATTTGAAAGTTATTTCTCTATACTACATAATTCATGAATGTATATACTGTACCTTATCTAAACTTTTATTCCTCAGTGTTCTTCATATAATACGATGCAATCTCTTTTAAATAGCCACCAAATTGAATTGTTCTCTGATGATCTCTTTCCTATTGACAAATATAAAACAAAAATGAATATTGAAAGGTTAGTACAATGGCCTTAGCTATTTTTATAGTCTTAGAAACAGCATAGGAGGATTAAGGAAATGAACCATTTATTTTTTCAGCATAAGGAACTCCCATATGAGGAAAGTACTTCTGCCAATACCTGGTGGCATCTTCTCTACTTATAGTCTTAGAGAATAGCTCCTAAAGCACTTATAGACTATGTGACTTATACAAAGTTATAAAACCAAAATGTGTCAAAGGCAGGATGTTGAGTCTTCCTGTTGCTGAGGCTAGCTCTCAATACATTAATATGCTGCCTTTGAGTAGGAAGAAGAGTATAAATTATGAGAGACTAAATGAATATAATAATTATCTTAAAGGAGTTCTTAACTTGAGGCCCATGAAGTTTAAACTCTTTTAAAAATATTTTGATAGTACAATGGTAGAATAGGCTTCCTCACTCTCTTAATATCCTACACAAACAACCAAAAACAACCCTACAAAATCAATGTTAAAAGCAACAAAAACAGACAGGAGTCAAGGGTGAAACTGTATAACCAAGGATAATGAGATAAAAAGGTTTCTGACTTCCCTAGTCTCAATCCCATCACCATTTGCCCTAGGGAAGGAATAGAGGAAAAGGAGTGAGACCACCAAAGTAGCCTCTAGAGGCAGGATTCTCAACCTAGCCTGGTGTATTTAAAGAGCCCTGGGAGCAGTTGTGATTGCTGTAGCCTTGACTCTGGAGAGATGCCTACTGTATCACAACTATGGATTGAATTAGTGGACTTCACAGAGTCTATTGACTCATGCCCTAAGGGCAGTAACTCAGGCCTCCCTGCTAACATACAAGAGACTTTGGGGGCTCCAGGAACACAGACTAAATACCTACTCTATCCTGGACTGCAAGGGGAGAGCAATATAGGAGCATGTACTGGTGAGTGTGGTTGCTGAGGGACTAAGGCTCCATCAACTGTTGTCAATCAATCTCAGGAGAATAAAGTCCATGGCTGCTATCAAAAGGGGGAGGTGGATGGTGCTAACAATTGCTAGTAGTTAAGTGATAGAACTATCCAGAGACCCTAGTTGGAACACCTAAAATGAGTCATAGACTGGGGTGTGAACAGAAAATTAGGAATACTTCTGACTATATACTATAAAAACCAAAATAACCAAATAGGACCCAGGATAAAACAAACAGATACAAAAAAAAAAAATCTGAAATCTGAAGTAACATATTCCAATATACTTGGAAACCTGCAACTCCAACAAAAAGCCAATTATTGAGTTATTGGCCTGGCCACTAAAATTATAAAATATAAATAAATAAAACAGCAATCAAAGGAGAAATAAAAACCTAATTACTAATAGCTATTATGGGGACAGAGAATATCATAGCTCAAACTCAGAGAATAGTGAAGTAAAAAAAACCTACTTCAAAAACAATAAAGAAATACAATAAATGATCATAAGCTCCAAAATGAGCTTTAAAAAAGACCTCAAAAACCAAATGAGAAAAGTTGAAGAAAAATTAGGGAAAAAATAATAGCAATGCAAGAAAATTTTGAAAGAAAGATTCAAAGAGAAAGAGATCCAGAAATTCGTGGAGGAGAATAATGTATTAAAAACTAGAATTGGACAAAGGAAGACAACAATTTTCTAAAAAAACAAAGCAAAATTTAAAAAATAATGAAATAATAGAAGTGGACATGAAACATTTTATCACAAAAACAACTGACATAGAAAATAGTGTAAGAAGAGACAATATGAGAATAGTTGGACTCCCAGAAATTTATGATTTTTTTTAAAGAGTTTAGCACAGTACTCCACAATATCATCAAGGAAATCTTCCCAGAAATTCTATAATCAAACTGAAAGAATCCACCAATCACCACCTCAAGGAGAGCCAACAATGAAAATGCACAGGAACAACATTGCTAAATTTTGTAGGACCCAGTTTAAGGAGAAAACACACTGCAAGCAACAAGAAGAAAAAAACAATTTAAATACTGTGGAACTACAGTCAGAATAACAAAAGACTTAGCAGCCACAATATAATTAGAATATAGGACATGGAACATAGCATTTTATAGAGCAAAATAATTGGATTTATAACCATGAATGACAAAGATGAGCATAATTATAAAAGATAAAAAATTGATATCTAACAAACTAAAGGAATTTCAACTATTCTTGGGGGGAAACCTAGATCTCAGAAGAATTTGATCTATTAAAGATACAAGCAAAGGTAATGAAAGACTAATTATAGGCAACCCAAAAGGTCAAAGTGTCTGATTCCTGAATAGAACAATTTTATCTACAGACCAAGGAATAGCATCATTGCCTGGGTATTTTGAAGGGACTGGATGGAAGACTCAAGTTCAAGATGAATGGAATGGAAGGCACCAAGATGGTAGTGGAACAGATTAGAAGGAGGGAGGATGGATGACCATTTCATATGGAGGAATGCAAGAACTGCCAAGGAGAAGGGGAGGAGGAGCTCAAGGGGTGGTGTTACTTGAACCCTACTCCCATCAGACCTGGGATAAAGACAGAATGGCATACAAAATTAGAAGTTTAAAAACCTTAATGTACAGAAAAAAAAACAGAAGGGAAGATGGATGGGTTAATAGACAAACTTGGAAACCCTTTTCGGAACTGAGAAAATAAGAAGGCTCAGTTAAGAGGGCAGGGTAATATGTAAAGGGAAGAATATGTAGAGGGGAGTACATATCAAGAAGTAAGAATGGAAGGTGAGGGGATAATGGAGGGACTCTTAGGACAAGAAAGAAAAGGGATATTTTTTATAATAGTATGTCAATATACTTGACTTTCTTTATAGTTCTATGCATTTTATTTCATGTGTCTTAAAATAGAATTCTGAGAAGGAATCTATAGATTTCACCAGGCTCCAAAGTGATTCATGATGAAAAAAATGAAGAACCCTAAATTTAAGTCATCTCAAAATGGTACTTCTAACATACTCTAGAATCAACTATATATTATCTAACAAAAATTGTCAGAGTAGATACCATAGTATAATTCCCTAAGATGTGATTGACCATTATTTTTTAATAAAAAATATTAATGTCATGTATTAAAACAGTAGCAAAACATAGCACAAAGGAAAAGAAAGTGAAGCATCTTGGGGAAATAGTTTGAAAAAAAACACTCTATAATCAGAATGTTTCTGTCAATAGGACATCCCTCATCGTTTTCCAAGTATGTTGGCTCAGCTTGATTGAAATGTGTTTTTCCAATTTTTCTGGATCTTCTAAATTTCTCTAGTTATTACTAGGGAATTTTTTTCAGCTAAATGGTCAGTAGTTTTCTGGCATGATTTGAAAATCTTCTCTTTAAAAATTGAATTATATTGGCCATTTTATTTACCAGCCTTCAGCTCACTCTTACTCTCTCTCTCTCCTAAGTGAGCAAGTGTATGATAAAGCATTTCCCTTTTTCCCCTCTAACTATCTTATAGCATCTTTTAAAAAATTATTTTGGTCCTACAGCTACAACTAATTAACCTTTTTATATCTCTTTACAGAAAAATGTTATATAGTGATGTTCCATATAATTCAATCAACAAATACTTAGGATTAAAATTCTCTGGACACTGTATATTAATTTATAATTATTATTTAGATAGTAAAAGTTATATCTGGAAAGAGAGAAAAGCACAGTCACTTGGCTGTGCTTAGCTAATATGAGTTTGCTGCTCACCTCATGTTTCAGTTCCCTAGCAAAGAGAAGGAAGTTAAACAAGAGGGAAATAGGAAAGCTGGTTTCTAAGTTTCATTCTCCCATCTTCTGGTCTTGTGAACTTCAATATCATTTAGTCCTCAGCTCCTTAATTTATAAAATGAAGGAATGTAATAGAGAATTTCTAGTTCTAAACATTCAGCTCTAAACTTCCTATCTATCTAATCTATCTGTCTGTCTGTCTGTCTGTCTGCCTGCCTGTCTGTCTGTCTGTTTACCTGTCTCTCTAATGTATCTACATTTGAATTGTTAAAGAGGTTATCTTATTACCCTAAAAATCCTTGTGATTTATATAAAGAATATGATTCAAAGACAGAAAACCAAGATGGTGGAGTACAGTGTGTAACCCAGCTCAACTCTTCAAACATTCCCTCAAACAACCTTTAAATAATGTCTCAAAGCAAATTTTAGAACTAGAGAATCAACAAAGGTCAGAATGAGATATTTTTCTTGTCTAAGCAATTTAGGAGTTCAGCAAGAGAGATATGCAACACCAAAGGGCAGCAGCAACACCATCAGGTAGCCTTGAAAGTGATGACTGTAGCAAATAGAAAACTCATCAGCTTTAGGAGCTCTCAGCTGGAGACAGTTGGATAACTGGTCAGAAAGTAATTACATGAGACCCTTTGCTGGCATTGACTGAAGTTAGTGAAGAAGAAGGGAGGGAAAGAATTTGAGACTCAATATTTTTTTTAAATGTTGGAAAATGTTTTTACATGTAATGGGGAGAAAACAAAATAATTGTTTTAAATATGAGGGAGCTGGTTTCAGAAAAACATACAAGACCTACTGGAATTGATATAAAGGGAAATGAAAGAAGAACAAGGAGATTATCATGCAGAGAAACAATAATGTTTTGATGACAACAAATTAAAAAACTGTGGCTACCCAGATCAATCCGTGCCAATTCCAAAGGACTCATGATGAGAAAATGCTGATGAATGCTGAGGTTCTGAGTGCAGGTTAAAGTATAATTCTATCTGTCCATCTCTCTCTCTCTCTCTCTCTCTCTCTCTCTCTCTCTCTCTCTCATAGTCTATCTGTATCTCTGATATAGCTAATATGGAAATATGATTTATATGAATTTACATGTATAATCCATAACATATTGTTTGCCTTTTCAGTTGTCAGGGTAGAGGTTGGAGGGAGAGAGAGAATCTGGAAATCAAAGTTTAAAAATAATAGATATTAATTTTATTTAAAACATAAAAAAGGAGTCAGAGTTAAGATGGTGACAGAGAGGCAACAAATGTTCAGACCTCTGAAAACCCTTCCTTACTGATTAAAAATCAAATGCTCCCAGGGGACTGGAAATCAAACCTAATAACAAGACAGAGCCAAGGAACCCTCCTGCTGGACTCAACTTAAAAGATACACCCCTCACCAAAACCAGAATTTGAGAACACTCCTGTTTAAGGGGAAAGAAGAAGGAAGGTGCCAGAATCCCTCCCCCACCTAGAGAGCTAAGTCTCCAGAGGCAGCTGGAACCTCTGGTTGGGCAAAGGCACTGGTCCAGAGGGAATACCTTGTGGGCAAAGCTGTGCCAGGCTCAGAGCATCCAACACGTGAAGTGGGGAAGCAGATAGAGATGAAACACAGAGCACAGAGCAGGCAGCAGTTGTAGCAGTGGAGACACTCCATATTGCCCACCACTTCCCGGGGTTTTGGCCTCAGGGCACATACAGCAACCCAGCTGGATCCCATAAAAACCTTCAGATGGCAGAGAAGTTCAAGCTCCAAAACCCTCCCCCCCCCCCCAGACTGCTGGACTTAATCCCATCAAAGCCTCCAGAGGGCAGGGAAGCTCAAGCTCCAACATCCCTCCCCCACAGACTGCCATGAGAGATTTACTGACAAAACTTCAAGAGAAAAGGTAGAAAGAAAAGTCCAAAACCACAAAAAATAATTGAAAGAATCAAGAGCTCTGGCAACTGCAGGGAGTAAAGAAGGGATAAATATGAGCAAACAACAGAAAAAGAAAAAAGAAATTAAAATGGACAGCTTCTATGAAGGCAATGAACAAAGAACAAATGGAACAGAGAAAGAGGAGGGAACATCAAGCAATAAAACAAAACCCAGTGAATTGGATACAGGCATTGGAAGAACTCAAAATACAACTCAAAACACAATTAAGAGAGGCTGAAGACAACTGGGAAAAGAAATTAAAAACTAAGATAAGTCATCTGGAAACAGAAGCACTTGAACTAAAACAAGCAAATACAGTTTGAAAGTCAAAATCAGGCTTCCAGGTAAGCGTGGTGGCCAGCTAAACATGACTTACTCACTCTTCCCAACATACACCGACAAGGATCACCCCAAAAAACCTTAAGAATCTTTATCAGAGGATCAGAGGAGCTGTAAAGTGAGGCACAGTAGTGAAGGTGCATGGGATCGGGGCTTTACCAGCCTATAAGGGGGTGAAAGGGCTTCCACCCAAATCCCCACCATCCCTCACCCCCACCTATAGGACCAGAGCCAGTGCCAGCACATGCTGAGACGAACAAGCAAGGGGCACGTCTGAAGCAAGGAGAGGGCACTTCTGTGCCCTTGGGAGCAGACTAAGACAGCAGGGGACACCCCCGAAGGCAGCTAGGCAGAAAATCCCAACACGTGAGAGAGTGCAGACCTCAGATGCCCAGAGCCAGCGTACCTGCCAGAGCCAGGTAGTGAGCCAGGAGTGCCTCTGGAATGAACAGGGAGAGTTTTGGGGTCCTTGGGAATTGACTAGGACCACAGGGGACCCACTCCCAAAAGCAGCTAAACCGGAAAACCAGGCGGGCAAGAGAGAGCAGACACTGAGCGCCCCCTGGAGGGAGGCACTTAGAAAAGCCACAAAGGACTGCAGAGAAACTCCATACATAAAAAAACCTGCCCAGCAGACTCTAATTACTGACTTAGGAGGGAACTGAATACATCCAGAAAAAAATGCCAAACTGTGCATAGGAGCCTCAAAATCCCTCCAAGAAATCAAAAAAGAAAGCTGTCACCCTCAAAAAAATTTATGGAGGAAAAACTCAGGCTACACAGAAATTACAGGAGGAAACTCAAACAAAAGCAAAATCAGAAGAAAAAAAGAGGAAAATTGTCCACAAGAGTCTCAAATGGAGCTTCTCTTCAGAAAGATAGAAGCCCTTTGGAAAGAGAAGTGGGAAATGGTTCAAAAAGAAAACCAACAAATTATATTAGAGAACCAAAAAATTACAGCTGAATGCCAAAAGATTAAAGTGGAAAACCAGGCCTTAAGGACAAGAATTGAGCAACTGGAAACTGATGATCTTGCAAAACAGCCAGAATTAATAAAGGAAAGCAAAAGACTGATACAATAAAAAGAAAGCATAAAATATCTCACTGACAAGGTGACAGATCAGGAAAAGAGAGGAAGGAGAAACAATTTAAGAATCATTGGTCTACCTGAAAAGACAGAAATAAACAGGAACATTGACACCATACTATAAGAGATCATCCAAGAAAACTGCCCTGAAATTCTTGAACTGGGGGGGGGGGAGATTATTATTGAAAGAGTTCATAGAACACCCTCTATACTAAACCCCCCAAAAACCAACTCCAAGAAATGTAATTGCCAAATTCCAGAGGTTTAAAGCTAAGGAGAGAATCCTGCAAGAAGCCAAAAAGAAACAATTCAGATACAAAGGAGCACCAATCAGGATCACACAAGACCTGGCAGCTTCCACACTGAAGGACTGCAAGGCCTGGAACACGATATTCAGAAAGGCAAGAGAACTGGGTCTTCAACCAAGAATCCCTATCCATCAAAACTGACTATATACTTTCAGTGGAAAGTATGGGCATTCAACAAAATAGAAGATTTCCAAGTATTTGTAAGGAAAAGACCAGAACTAAATGGAAAGTTTGACATCCAAGCACAAAGATCAAGAGAAACATGAAAAGGTAACTATTAAAGAAAGGGAAAAGGAGAAAAATGCTTCTTTTTCTTTTTCTAATTTTTTTTATTCAAACTTTCTTCCTTAAGGGCTACAATTAGATCAAATTTTATATATATATATATATATATATATATATATATATATATGGGGAAAATGTTATTTTTAACTCTCAAAATATTTTTATTATTATTGTGAATAGAAGAATCAATCGTAAGGAAAGATTGGGGCATTAAAGGCTATAAAATGATGAGGGGGAAAGGGTGAGGGGGATGGAAATTACTAAGAGATACTTTAAGAAATAAAATAAATAGAATAATCTTTGTCACACAAAGATACACATGGGAAGGGGAGGGGAAGAATACTCTTATAAGAGGGAGAGGAAGAGAGTGCTAATAGGTGATACCCGAATATTACTCTCAGTGAAATCAATTCTGAGAGGGAAGAACAAGTAGACCCATTTGGGATCGTAAAGTCTAACTTATTCTACAGGGTAAGGAAGAAGGGGAAACTAAGGGGGAAGGGGGGAAGGAACTCAAAAAATAAAAAGAGGGAGGGAAGGAGAGGGAGGAGGGTATTTAACAGATCCTAAAGAACAAGAAGGGAACAAAAATGGAGGGGCCAGAAAGGGAAGCATATCAAGGGAAGGGAATAGGGGGAATGACTAAAAGTAAACCACTGAACTAAAAGGACATAGCACAAGAAGAAAGTTCAGAACTAGGAGAGGATATCAAAATGCTAGGGAATATAAAAGTGGCAATCATAACTTTGAATGTGAATGGGATAAACTCACCCATAAAACATAGACGAATAAAAGAGTAGATTAGAATCCACAATCCTACCATATGTTGTCTACAAGAGACACACATGAGGCAAGTAGATATTCACAAGTTCAGAATTAAACGGTGGAGCAAGACCTATTGGGCATCAACTGACAGAAAGGACACAGGAGTTGCAATCATGATATCTGACAAAGTCAAAGTAAAAATTGACCTGATTAAAAGGGATAGGGAGGTAAAAAATGCCGATAAAAGAGTGTTACAGACAAAAGAGTGGTTGCCATAAACTGTGACCAAAAAATATGCGTTTCAAGACTGTGAATTGCCCAAACTGTAAAGATACTTTTTAGTGTCTTGATTTTATATCAAAAATAAATGGTCACCATGGAAAAATTCCCAAATATGAAATACTCCAGTCTTTATGGAGATTTTAATTAATACGAATGAAGGAATTAAAGAAAGGGAGAGAGAGAGAGAGAGAGGCAGAAGAAATAGTAGGAAAGGGAGTAGGCCATTGGCCTAGGCCTGAGCTTTAAGAGAGACTAGTCAGTCCTTAATCACTCACCACAAGATTTTTGTCCCAGCCAAACTCTAGTGTTCAGAGAGACCCTCCAGTTCAGCTTCTGAGCTCAACTAAGTTCAGCCACCGAGAGACAGCCACCCAGAGCCCCCACTACTCCAACTAGTTGGAGCTCCAACTCAGCTACCAAACCTGAACTAACTCGAATTCCCTTGAACTGGTTCAGACAGCTCCTTTTAAAGAGAAATTTTCTTCTATGTCACCTCCTCTAAATTTTCATATCTACCAATCACAGTAGACATTTTCCAAAGAACTGATCATTCTTAATTCACATCTTGTTATCACCTTCTCTGGGTAGACTAAAACTTCTGAGTATTTCACATCTCTGCTAAGCTTGCCGTTTTAGTGATTAATTTGACCTTCATAGGTACTTAGCACCATTTTGTATTAGATCTAAAAATAGGCCTAGCTTAAGGGCTTTTGCCTTACTATAAGTATGGGTTAAGTACTTTTATATTGTTCAGTAAGGAGTTTACAACTTTATCTTCTCCTTAAGTATGCCTAAATACGGGTGGAGTAATTTTAAAATTCTCACATACATTCCTGACTAAGTACCTTCATTGTTTAAATTGGGGAATAGCTTTAACCAAATGTTTCAAGGTAGAGTCTGAGAAATTTTAAGATTCACAAGGTAGTGTGGATAATGAGGAAATATCACTAATCAACATGTATGCACCAAATGGTATAGCACTCAAATTTCTAATGGAGAAACTAATAGAATTGAAGGAGTAAATAGATAGTAAAACAATAGTAGTGGGGGACCTAAACCTACCACTATCAAATTTAGACAAATCAAATAAAAAATAAATAAGAAAGAGGTAAAAGAGGTGAATGAAATCTTAGAAAAAATAGAATTAGTAGATATATGGAGAAAAATAAATAGAGACGAAAAGGAATAAACCTTCTTTTCAGAAGCACATGATTCACAAAGATTGACCATATACTAGGTTTAAAGACATGGCATACAACTGCAAAAAAGCAGAAATAATAAATGCAAACTTTTCACATCATAAGGCAATAAAAATAATGATCAGTAAGGATACAAGGAGAGCTAAATCAAAAACTAATTGGAAATTAAATAATATGATTCTAAAAAGTCGACTAGTCAGAGAACAAATGATAGAAACAATTAATATTTTCATTGAAGAAAAAGACAATGATGAGACATCCTTTCAAAATCTATGGGATGCAGCCAAAGCAGTACTCAGAGGAAAATGTATATCACTGAGTTCATATATTAATAAATTAGGGAGGGCAGAGATCAATGAATTGGACATGCAAATCAAAAAACTTAGAAGCAAACAAATTAAAAATCCCAGGAAGAAAACCAAATTAGAGATCCTAAAAATTAAGGGAGAAAGTGATAAAATCAAAAGTGATAGAACTATTTAACTAATAAATAAGAATAGAAGCTGGTAATTTGAAAAAACAAACAAAATAGACAAAATACTTGTCAATCTAATAAAAAGGAGGAAAGAAGAAAATCAAATTAACAGTTTTAGGAATGGAAACTGAGAGCTCACCTCCAAAGAAGAGGAAATTAAGGCAATCATTAAAAACTATTTTGCCCAATTATATGGCATTAAATATGCCAATCTAGGTGATATGGATGAACATTTTTAAAAATATAAATTGCCTAGATTAACAGAAGAAGAAATAGAATTCTTGAACAATCCCATATCAGAAAAAGAAATTCAACAGGCCATTAAAGAACTCCCAAAGAAAAAATCCCCAGGGCCTGATGGATTCACAAGTGAATTCTATCAAACATTCAAAGAACAGCTAATCCCAGTACTATGCAATCTATTTGACATAATAAGCAAAGAGGGAGTTCTATCAAATTCATGCTATGACACAAATATGGAATTGATCCCAAAGCCAGGCAGGCCAAAAACAGAGAAAGAAAACTACAGACCAATTCTCCTTAATGAACATAGATGCAAAAATCTTAAACATGATACTAGCAAAGAGACTGTTCAGCAAGTCATCACAAGGGTTATTCACTTTGATCAGGTAGGATTAATACCAGGAATACAAGGATGGTTCAATATCAGGAAAACCATCCACATAATCAACCATATCAACAAGCAAACCAACAAAAATCAAATGATTATCTCAACAGACACAGAAAAAGCCTTTGACAAAATACAATACTCGTTCCTATTGAAAACACTAGAAAGTATAGGAATAGGATTCTTCCTAATAACAATAAACAGTATCTATCTAAAACCATAAGCCAACATCATCTGCAATGGGGATAAACTAGATGAATTCCCAATAAGATCAGGAGTGAAACAGGGATGCCCATTATCACCTTATTCAACATTGTACTAGAAACACTAACAGTAGCCATTAGAGGAGAAAAAGAAATTGAGAGTATTAACATTGGCAATGAGGAGAACAAGCTATCACTCTTTGAAGATGGCATGATGGTCTACTTAAAGAATCCTAGAGTTTCAACCAAAAAGCTAGTCGAAATAATAAAAAACTTTAGCAAAATTGCAGGTTACAAAATAAACCCACACAAGTCATCAGCATTCCTATATATCTCCAACACATCTTAGCTGCAGGAATTAGAAATCACCTTAGACAATATAAAACACTTAGGAATCTATTTGCTTAGACAAACACAGGAACTGTGTAAACACAACTACAAAACACTTTCCACACAACTAAAACTATATTTGAGTAATTGGAAAAACATTCACTGCTCATGGATAGGATGAGCCAATATAATAAAAATGACCAGCCTACCCCAACTTATCTACCTATTTAGTGCCATACCCATTGAACTTCCAAAAACCTTTTTTTTTACTGAAGTAGAAAAAAACATAACAAAGTCCATTTGGAAGAACAAAAGATCAAGGGTATTCAGGGAAATAATGAAAAAATGCAAAGGAAGGTGGTTTTGCAGTTCCAGATCTCAAGCTATATTATAAAGCAGTGGTCATCAAAACAATTTTGTATTGGCTAAGAGACAGAAAGGAGGATCAGTGGAATAGACTTGGGTTAAGTGACTTCAGCAAGACAGTCTATGACAAACCCAAAGACCCCAATTTTGGGGACAAAAATCCACTATTTAATAAAAAGTGCTGAGAAAACTGGAAGACAGTGTGGGAGAGTTTTGGTTTGGATCAACACCTCACTCCCTACACCAAAATGAACTCAGAATGGGTGAATGACTTGAATATAAAGAGGGAAACTATAAGTAAATTAGGTGAACACAGAATAGTATACATGTCAGACCTTTGGGAATGGAAAGATTTTACAATCAAGCAAGACTTAGAAAGTCACAAAATGTAAAATAAATAATTTTGACTACATCAAATTAAAAAGTGTTTGTAAAAACAAAACCAATGTAACTAAAATCAGAAGGGAAGCAACAAATTGGCAAATAATCTTCATAACAAAAACCTCTGACAAAGGTCTAATTACTCACATTTATAAAGAGTTAAACCAGTTGCACAAAAAATCAAGCCATTCTCCAATTAAAAAATGGGCAAGGGACATGAATAGGCAATTTTCATTTAAAGAAATCAAAACTATTAATAAGCACATGAAAAAGTGTTCTAATAAACAGAGAGATGCAAATCAAAACAACTCTGTTATCACCTCACACTTAGCAGATTGGCTAGCATGACAGCAAAGGAAAGTAATGAATGCTGGATGGGATGTGGCAAAGTAGGGACATTAATTCATTGATGGTGGAGTTGTGAATTGATCCAACCATTCTGGAGGGTAATCTGGAACTATGCCCAAAGGGTGATAAAAGACTGCCTTCATTTTGACCCAGCCATAGCACTTCTGGGTTTGTTCCCCAAAGAGATAGTAAGGAAAAAGACATGTACAAGAATATTCATAGCTGTGCTCTTTGTCGTGGCAAAAACCTGGAAAATGAGGGGATGCCCGTCAATTGGCGAAAGGCTGAACAAATTATGGTATCTGTTGGTGATAGAATACTCTTGTGCTAAAAGGAATAATAAAGTGGAGGAATTCCATGGAGAGTGGAACAACCTCCAGGAAGTGATGCAGAGAGAAAGGAGCAGAACCAGGAGAACATTGTACACAGAGACTGATACACTGTGGTACAATCGAACGTAATGGACTTCTACATTAGGGTCAATGCAATACCCCTTAACAATCTACAGGGATCTATGAGAATAAAACACTATCCACAAGCAGAGGACAAACTATGGGAGTAAAAACACCGAGGAAAGGCAACTGCTTGACTACAGGAGTTGAGGGAATATGATGGAGGTGTAAAAAATAGACTTGAATACAGGACTACAATCCCCATGAGCCTTTGCTCCACTTCCCCAGAATGCCTTGTAATCTCACCTGGGCAGAGATCGAGAAGGTATTTAAGCTGATTCAAAGGTCTCTTGGACTTCTTGGACTTCCGTTTTGGGGCAGGCATGGCTTTTTTTCATAATGTAGGTGAGGTTGTGTCTAGGCTTCTCTACGGCCTAGACACGTGTTTCTTATCCTGTATTTTCTTTAATCCTTAATCTTCAATAAACCTCTAAAAAATATAATACTCCTTGCAGAGAGAAACTAATTTCTACCTGCCTCAGTCTCCCCATATTCCCTAAATTTTAATCATTACAGGTGGCGACCTAATGGGAAAAAATATTTCAATCTTCTGATTTCTTTTCTGATCCTTAGTTCAACTTTTAATATCTAGTGCCTAGAAAAAAAAATTTTTTTGAGCCATATCTCTCTGGCCAAGGTTTTCTACCCTTGCAAAGCTGCTACAGGCTCCGGACCTGTTGCGTTTGCCGCCCACCCCACCTGGCTAGGCCCCTTCGCTTCCTGCCTGCAGCCCTGATCCTCCTCACCTGGTACCTGGCCCCCGGCCTTGCCCACCCCCACAGCCGCTCCAGCTCCTGCTCCTGGCCTCTCACCGGCCTGCTACCTGCCTATTTCTGAGCCCCAGACCCAGGAGCACAACCCCAGTTGGCTCATCACCCAGATCCTTGGAGCAGATCGCTCAGGACTCATTGTGACCAGCTGGTAACAGTATTGGCCACGTGGGCGGAGGGGAGAGAGGAGAGGGAAAGGAGACCGGGTAATTTTCCCTTAGGCTAAGCCTCCACGTGGATGGGGGTATTGGCCACAGGGGTATCAGAGCAGGGGAAAGAGAGACTAGAGAGAAGAAACAGATCTTTTCAAATAGAAACCTAAAAAGCAATGGGTTTAAAAGGATACCTTTTGACTGTTCTGGTAATAGCATTAACTTCACCTGCCTGTCAGGGAGAAGATTCAACTAACTTTGGGAAAGAAAATGGGTGGCTCAGTGACCTGATAACCAGACATAAAGACATTTTGTCCTGGGTTAAAATCTGGCCTCAGATACTTCCCAGCTGTGGGGCCCTGGATGGGTCCTTTGAACCCCACAGCCTAGCCCTTACCACTCTGCCTTCTGACAATAGACATTTAAATGGATAAGAACCCAAGGAACTTTGAAGAGACTAAAGGCTATATTCTAAGGCATTTCAGACTCCAATGGTTTATAAAAATCTCTGTATTCTATTGCATTTTTTGTTTAAGATTTAACTTTGTGATTTTAAGTTCATATATTACTGGATTCAATATTATTCTGCTTGAACTGAAGGTTGATTGAATTTATTTTGAATGTACTGAGTTTTAAAAATTCTGTTGTTTTTCCCCTATAACTGTGTTGAACAAATATTATTGTGAATAAGCCCATATATGGAAAAACAGCCTTTTTCTATTTTGCTGAGGATAGATGGACTTCAAAACTGGTTATAATTATATTAACAACCTTGGAAAATTTTAATGTGCTAAATACCTCAAATGATTTGATTTTAAGGATTTTTTAAATATGATTTTTGGAATTTTTTTAAACAATCTGGTTATTTTTGCCTGCCCTAAGGCCCAATAGCTGAAGTGAAATTCATTTTATAACCCCCAACCTTCCCACATTTCTAAATATGTGAATGGAAGTTGGGCAGTTATTCTCAGGGCATTTGTATCCCTATAAGCCTCCAAGAAAAAGGAGCACCCCTTTATTATACTCTTCAGCTCACTACTTTACTTGCACCAGAATGATATCTAGATTTCTTGATTATGTTCTAAACCCACGATGAGTTTTACTTTGTTTCAAAAAATATGTTTAAATACTAAGGTTGAAGGATTGCTATGTTTGTAAAAATTGTGACAAATGTTCATCAATTCATAGGTTTTAAAAATGTCATACAGCAACTTATGTGAAATATGAAAGTGTGTTTGTTTGCTATTGTAATTAATTGGGCTATTGAGAATTTTGGGGATTTTGGTAACTACATATTTGTACTACTGTATTTAAAAAAAAAATTATTAACCTTGTTCAATTCATTTGCCTTCTACTCACAGTGATCATGGCCAGATACAAAGAGGAAATGGATCTCATTTTTTGGTGAGAAAGTCTTGTATTTTATATTTTCTTAACTGACACAGAGTGTCAATGATTATGAGCTATATTTTTGAATTTTCTTAAAAGCTCTTTTATTATTATATTTTTCTTGCATGTGCAATATACTTTTTCAGTGTTTTTTTATTATTTTTTCTCTCCTCTTTATATTTGAAGCACGTCACCAGCATTACGATTTTCTTTAACTTTTTGATTTTTCAGCGCTACAAGTTTGAAATACATTTGCTAATGCATGCCCTAAAAAGCTTGTGACTATAAAAATGATGCTACTAATTATTTAAATAAATTATGGGACTTTGCTTAATGATTCTGTCTGATTCCAGGACAAGATATACACACAAGAGCCATTGCACAATGCCAAAGAAAGGCCAATCTAGGATGGATTAATGCACTTCTAGGCCAATACAAAGGTCTTGAACCTAGTGTGAAGACTCGAGGTTACTATGTTTAACATGTGTTAAGACATAAGCTTTCCTTGTGTCCACACTCACTCTGAAGATACTCACAGACGAGTATGCCCAAAACCTTGGCTCCTACTTGGCTCCTATAATCTGGTCCCCTTTTCTGCCTCTCATAGTGTGGTACCTTTCTGTAGTCCTGGCTACTGACTGGGTAAATGCCTCATTGCTTAGATCATTTTGATTAGGCCCTGATTCAAGGACCTGTTATACATTTATTTTTCTTTTACTTAGAATTTTTACACATAAGACTTTGATAGTCTGTATTTTCATCCAGAGATTTTTCTTTTCTTTTTGATTTTTCTGATGTCTTTTTAATAACTCTTGCCAATTGATTCATATACCTCAGCCATGCATCCCTAAGTGATCCCGGTTATTTTAATCACCCTCTTAACGGGGGGAATGTAAAAAAAAATATTATTATTTAAATTGCAAAGTTTAAATTCCTTTTTGAAAAGAATTTTAGGTAAAGAAGATGCTACTTCCCTGAATCCAGAAACTGAACTGTTGGAGAAGCCACCATGAAGAAGCCTCCAGACCACAAGCTACACAAAAATGAACTTTGGGTGTGGTTGATTGAATATTTATTTGTATCTGTATTTTCATGCCAAAGGGGACTGCCCCCTAACTGGCTTTTTGTCAAAGTGTTCAGCAACTTTTGGTTTCATTCTTTTGTTTCTCTTATCCTCAAATTATTGTAATCTTTAAATTGATTGTGTTTTCATGATCCTTTGGAAAAAAATTAATTTTTTCAAATGATCAAACGAGGGAATTTAAAAAATAGACTCGAATACAGGACTACAATCCCCATGAGCCTTTGCTCCACTTCCCCAGAATGCCTTGTAATCTCACCTGGGCAGAGATCGAGAAGGTATTTAAGCTGATTCAAAGGTCTCTCTTGGGCTCTTGGACTTCCGTTTTGGGGCAGGTGTGGCTTTTTTTCATAATGTAGGTGAGGTTGTGTCTAGGCCTCTCTATGGCCTAGACACATGTTTCTTATCCTGTATTTTCTTTAATCCTTAATCTTCAATAAACCTCTAAAAAATATAATACTCCTTGCAGAGAGAAACTAATTTCTACCTGCCTCAGTCTCCTCATATTCCCTAATTTTTAATCATTACAGAGGAGAGACTCTAAAAGAACACCTTAATGCAAATACCAAAAACATGGAAATGGGTTCGGATTAAGGACACATGTGATACCTAGTGGAATTGTGTGTCAGCTATGGGAGGCATGGGGGGGGGGGGGGGAAGGAAAAGAAAATGATCTTTGTTTCCAATGAATAATGTTTGAAAATGACCAAATAAAATAATCTTAAAAAAAAAGAAAGTCAGAATCAACCAGCTTGAAAATGAGGCAAAGGAGATGAAAGATGAGGCAAAGAAGATGAAAGATGAGGTAAAGGAGATGAAAGATGAGGCAAAGAGTATGAAAGATTACTTACAAAGAAAACCAGAAGAAGGATGACCAAAAAGCCAGGGATGAAATCCAGTCTTCAAAAACCAGAATACAACAACTAGAATCAAGTGACTTCACAAGGCAGCAGGAAACTATAAAACAAAACCAAAAGAATGAAAAAAATGAGGAAAATATGAAGCACCTCATTAACAAAACAGAAGATTTAGAAAATTGTTCCAGGAGAGACAACTTAAGAATAATTGGTCTACCAGAAGACCATGACAAAAGAAAAAGACTAGACATCATACTACAGGAAATTATGCAAACTACCTATTCAAAACTACCCTGATATTCTAGAACAAAAGGGAAAAGCAGAGATTGAAAGAATCCACAGATCACTCCCTGTACTTAATCCCTAACTGACAATACCCAGAAATTTTATAGCCAAATTCAAGAACTATCAGGCCAAGGAAAAAATATTACAAGCTGCTAAGAAGAAGTCATTCAGATACCATGGAACCACAGTGGGGATAACACAGGACCTGGCTGCATCTACACTGAAGGACCAAAGGGCATGGAATATGATATTCCAGAAAGCAAGGGAACTAGGTCTACAACCAAGAATCAATTATCCAGCAAAACTGACTATATTTATGAAGGGGAAACTATGGTCATTTAATAAAATAGAAGACTTCCTAGCATTTGTAAAGAAAAGACTGGACTTGAAAAGAAAATGGTAATGATGCCAAAGTGAGGCAGATCTAAACAGAGAAAAAGAATTATAGACCAAACTCTTTAATGAATATAGATGCAAAAATCTTAAATAGGATACTAGCATAAAGACTCCAGCAAGTCATCACAAGCGTTATTCACTATGACCAAGTAGGATTCATATCAGGAATGCAAGTAGGGTTTAATATAAGGAAAACCATCCACATAATTGACCATATTAACAAGGAAACTGACAAAAATCACTTGATTATCTCAAAGGATGCAGAAAAAGCCTTTGACAAAATACAATACTCATTCCTATTGAAAACACTAGAAAACATAGGAATAGAAGGGCATTTACTTTTTATATATATCTAAAACCATGAACAAACATAATCTGCAATGGGAAAAACTAGAAGTCTTCCCAATAAAATAAGTGAAACAAGAATGCCCATTATCACCTCTATTATTTAGCGTTGTACTAGAAACACTAGCAGTAGCAATTAGAGAAGAAAAAGAAATTGAAGGTATTAAAATAGGCAATGAGGAGAACAAGCTATCACTCTTTGCAGATGATATGATGGTATACTTAAAGAACCCCAGAGAATCAACCAAAAAGCTAATTGAAATAATCAACAACTTTAGCAAAGTTTCAGGATACAAAATAAACCCACATAAGTCATCAGCATTTCTATATATCTCCAACATATCTCAGCAGCAAGAATTAGAATGAGAAATTCCATTAAAATCACCCTAGACATTATAAAATACTTAGGTATCTATCTGCTGAGACAAAGGAACTATATGAACACAACTACAAACACTCTCCACAAAATTAAAACTATATCTACACAATTGGAAAAAACATCGATTGGTCATGGGTAAGATGAGCTAGCATAATAAAAATGACAATCTTACCCAAAGTAATTTACTTATTTAGTGCCATACCCATTGAACTACAAAAAAAAAAAAAACTTTTTTACTGAATTAGAAAAAAAACATAACAAAGTTCATTTGGAAGAACAAAAGATCAAGGATATCCAAGGCAATCATGAAAAAAAAAAAAGATGTGAAGGAAGGAGGCCTTGCACTCCCAGCTCTCAAACTATTCTATAAAGCAGTGGTCATAAAAACAATTTGGTCCTGGCTAAGAGTCAGAAAATAGGATCAGTGGAACAGACTTGGGGTAAGTGACCTCAGGTACACAGTATATGATAAGCAAACTATGAATAGACAATTTTCAGTTAAAGAAAGAATTAATGAATGCTGGAGGGGATGTGGCAAAGTCAGGACATTAATGCATTGCTGGTGGAGTTGTGAATTGATCCAACCATTCTGGAGGGTAATTTGGAACTATGCCCAAAGGGTGATAAAAGACTGTCTGCCCTTTCATCTAGCTGTAGCACTTCTGGGTTTGTACCCCAAAAAGATAATAAGGAAAAAGACATTTACAAAAATATTCATATCTGCGCTCTTTGTGGTGACAAAAAATTGGAAAATGAGGGGATGCCCTTCAATTGGGGAATGGCTGAACAAATTGTGGTATATGTTGGTGATGGAATACTATTGTGCAAAAAGGAATAATAAAGTGGAGGAATTCCATGGGGACTGGAACAACCTCCAGGAATTGATGCAGAGTGAGAGGAGCAGAACCAGGAGAACATTGTACATAGAGACTGTTACAGTGTGGTACAATAGAGTGTAATGGACTTCTCCATTAGTAGCAAAGCATTGATCCTGAACAACCCAGAGGGATCTATGAGAAAGAACACTATCCACATTCAGAGGGAAAACTGTGGGAGTAGAAACACAGAAGAGAAACAACTGCTTGAATACATGGATCGAGGGGGATATAATTGGGGATATAGACTCTAAATGAATATCCTAATGCAAACACCAACAACATGGAAATAGTTTTTGATAAAGGACACATATAATAACCAATGAAATTGCATGTTGGCTATGGGAAGGGTGGGAAGAGGGGAGGGAGAGAAATAATGTAATTCTTATAACCAAGGAATAATATTCTAAATTGACGAAATAAATTATTATTTTTAAAAAGGAATGAATAAGTCACAAAACCCAGGCAGAGAAATCTTGTTTATTATTCTCAAGATGGTATAAATGCTCTATGTATATGTCTTCAATGGGGTCAAGTCATTAAAATCCTAAAAAAACAACAATAACAACAAAAAAAACAAAGATTCACCTCTTTCTAATCCGGATGAGTTAATTAGGGAATTCTGCAAACCAATCCTCTTCATATGTTTTAATTTTCTAAAGATAACCTTGTGAGTTAGATAATACAAGAATTATGTTCCCAATTTTTAAGATGAAGAAACGGAGGCACTCTAAAGGGAATAATTTGCCCAGGATCACACAGAAAATATCTATTGTGAAATTCAAATCCAGATCCCCTCTATCATATCCAGTGCCTTTCCATTTCCCCATGCTGTTTCATTAGTAATTATGAAAGTAACTGGAACCCATTAAGTTGTCACACACATCAGCAAGAATTTTAGAGGCTTCAAGATGTTTATTTTAATTCTTATCATCATCATAATTATTAATTTGCCTAGACTTTAGATTATGTCAGTATAGGATATGGAATACTGGTATGGAAACTCCCTCCAAATCCTGATATGGAAACTTCCTCTGTCATTGAAGCTAGACAGTCTTCCAGAGTTACCTGGAGAGTTCTGAGAAATTAAATGACTTGCCCAAAGTCACATAGCTAAAATAAATCAGAGATGGGGATGAGAATCCAAGTCTTTCTACTTCTAAAGCCAATTATAGAAAATATATTCATTTTCCTTCTAGTAAAATTAAATACCAGGGAAGGAATTCTTAAACTCTGTTTCTTATATCTGTACTTAAACAAAATCATGAAGAGGACATGCACAAAGATTTCTATGGATCTTTTTTCAAAGAGAAAAAAGGAAATTATTTTCAAGTTACCAGAAGAAAATTTCCCTTTATTTAATATTTTTTAAATTCACCTCTTAATTTCGAGGTGACACAATGGATAGAACAATAGGCCTGGAGTCAGGAAAACATCAGTTCAAATTCAGCTGCATATAACTTAGCATATGTGTGTGACTCTGGGCAAGTCTCTTAACTACTCTATGTCATGGATTACTCAATTATAAATAAGGATAATATTAGCACCTACCTCACTGAGTTGTGAGGATAGATGCAATAATAATTGTTTAACATATTTCCTGATACATGGTAGGTATTTAATAAATACATTCCCTCTGTATAAATAAGTGGACCCATTCCTAATCCAGAGAGAAAAGTGCACGATCGCTAGTTAATTAAATGGGAATTCCCAAGTTTTCAGAGTGATAGGCTTCTACAAATGCAATTTATTCACCTATAGAAGAAAATAAACCAGACCAATATACACAGTGAACATTTGGCCGGAGTTCTTCTGCTTACCCAATTACTATGTAATATCTTCCACATAACAGGTGTTTAATACTTATTCCTTGAATGGATGACTGCTAAAATGAAAATGAAGTCTACAATCTTGGCAAGGGCTGTAAACTTCTGGCTAGAATCTGATGTGGTCCAAACACATAGACAATTCTTCCCACCTAGATTGTTTTTCTTTATTCCATTCAGAAGGAAGATTAAGTATAAAAAAGTAGTTGAAAATTGGCTACTAAGATAAGGAGCACTTCAGAGTCAGTTTTAATGCTTTAATACCCATGGTCCCAGAGAACAGTGAGTTCCGAAAGCATTTACCAGGGAAACATCACAAAACTTTAATGAGTCTTACTTTTCCTTTTTCTACCTGTCTCTGTCAGTCCCTCTGTAAATGTCTCTCTTCCTATCCCTACCTTCCTTCACCTTATCCATTCTCCATTCCTCTACCTCCAACTTTAAAAGTAGGTAAGTCAAAACTATTAGTTCTCTTCCTCAAAAAAAAGAAAAAATAATAATCCTCATCAACCAATCAATTTAACTGAAATGAATTGTTTCTGACTTGCTTTGCCCTTAAATTGATCTTTTTGTGGCTCTCTTGCCATATACATACATATACATATATATATATATATATACATATATATATATATATATATATATATATATATATGAAGAATGTCTGATGCCAGGCTAACTATGGTATGCTCCTCTGCTCTATATATAGCACTGGTCTCCATAGAAAGGGGAAAAGAATTATCGTACTTCAGTGAAATATTTAATACAATGGCATCCATTTAATTTGCTGCAACATCACCTTTACACAAATTAAATAGTCCTACATCATCTCTTTCCTGGAATATTAACATCTCCCAAAGAGAAAGTCAAAGAGAAGAGAGAAGAAATATTTCCCAATCAAGAAGGCAATTGGAGAGAAGCCAGGTCAAACAAAACACAGCCAAAACAAGACAGGGAGGAAGTTCAAGACAATGAAAGCCCTGTAACACTGCACTTAAAGGTCAGGTACTTCTCTTTGCTTTCTCTGCCACATGCCTCCTGATTTAGGCATAATCCAAGCCCTTGCACTCCCCACTCGTCAAACCTGGGCAGCAGGGAGAATAAGCAACACAAATTGGCAGATAATGCACCTTATTTCCATGTAGAAGCAGGTGCATTTTCCTCAGGATAAGTGGCAAAATGACACTGATCCGCTCTGACAGGCAGGCTGATCTAAAATTACTCAGCACACTCCGCCAGTGGTTGGGGAAGAGCCTCCCAAGAGCTTATTCGGAAACCCTTCAATCCCCTGGGTGCTAATTAAAATTTACTGGATAATATTTGCAAAGCTCAATGGTCCTAGTTATAGCAATTATCAGTTACTAAATGTTAGTGCCAAAGATGTCACCTGATGATTGGATCTTTTATACAAGAGGGTTTTCTTCTTTTTCTTCTTTCCATCCCCATCTCCCCCTCCTCCTTTCTTTGACTTCACTTTTTCAAGTAGCTGAGAGTGGTTGAATGTCTCAGTTGACTATGGACTAAACACACACACACACACACACACACACACACACACACACATACACTTTTCCTATAACCATAATTATAAGTTTCTCATTGGTCTCATTTTTATATATTTGTATGATGCAGATTCCATTCAAAAATTTCTGTGGGGAATACAGCACCACAAGGTACTAAATCTCTGATCAAATAAAATAATGGGTACAAAACACCTTGAAAACCTTAAAGAGCTATAGTTGAATTACTATTATTATAGAAAGACATTTCTCTCATCTTATTTGATGAAGTACTGATTGATATGATTTGGCAAAATCTGCTCTATTATTATTTTATATTTAATTGTCTTTGGACTGTTACACAGGTGGATGAAATAACAGCTCTTCTGTAATTGAATAAAAATATTGGGATATAATATCATCTTCTGTAAGCTCACTGAAATAATCTTCAGGACAACTCCAGTAGCAGACAGGATGATGGGGATGATAGGTATCTCATGCTGTTCTCATATGGATTTGATTATTTTTACTTCATTCTTCTCCTTATAATTTGATGAAGTTCAAATAGAAACAGTCCTGGGACAAGTCATAATCCTATTATTGACCTTTTATGTTTAATGCTGAGCAGATTATTGCACAGGTATATAATCTTCTGCCACCTCACTGAAAGCATTGTCAGGGCAATTCCATTAGTAGATAAAATGGCCAGATATTATGTATTTCTTCCTGTCCCCACATGGTTTTGATTTCTTCTACTGGGTCACTATATTTCAAAAGCTTTTCATTCCACATAGTTTGGATGTTATTAATGTCTTGTGTGGAACATCTGTTTAAAAAATAACATTTTTCTTACATTTTTATGGTTTAATGGAAAGGATGTGCTGGTAAATGTTTAATAACCAACTCAAGGAAAAATATAATACAGAGAACACACTCAAGTTTTATCTGTATTATTAAAATATTTTCCATCCTTTCCTAAAGTCTAGACAATTAAGAAAACAATAAATCAAGCCCTGAATTACAATGTTTTCCAAATCCTAAGGTGTAAATACTTTGAATATTTGTCAATAGGCTCAGGAGAATTGGTTCAAGTACATCCCAGAATATGTTGATGAGAGTGTGAGCATTATTTTTTTTCCTGTAGTGAGACTGATTTCAAAATAGTGTATTAGCTTAATTCTGAAAGAAGATGCTTTGAAGTATGTCAGGAATTTACCATCCATCAGCTTAGAAATGAAAGTAAGTTTCTAGTGTATAACTCAGGCTACTTGATCATGTCTTTTTAGAAATTCAGTTGGTACTAATTTTTTTTTCAACCTGAAGTGATAGATTAAACAGTTTCTATTGTTTACTTGCAAAATTTACTTGGACCAATAAGTCCAGATTCATGAAGAATGATTCTGTATCACTCTTATTGTTGTTGTTGCATATTCTTTAATATTCCATACTACCATACTAGAGGGCAAAAAACAGATGCCTTCTCTGAAACACTAACAATTGGAAGTCTTATAGCAAGGAGTTGTTCATCTCTTCATGATCCATGTAAATAAATACTATCTGGGACTATCTTACTTTCATAATGAAGATGAGCCAAATTCCTGTAATAGTCCAGAAGCAACATTTGTGGACAGTTTTCCTCATTCCTGAAACTGGAAAAGTACCCAAAAAGAAAACTCTCCTAAAGGGTAGTACCAGATGTAATATATAGCTTGACCCTATTTTTCCTAGATAAAAAGATACCAAAAAATGTCACTAGGGGAGGGGGAAAGTAGCTACTTTAAGTGTTTAAGTGTTAAGATGTGTACTACCCATGTAAGGTATGTATGTGCACATGTGAAACTATCTAAATATAGGTACAGGCAGCTCAAGAGGAAGTACTGATTTTTTTCTGGAATCTTGACTATCGTTTCTAAAGAAGACTGTGTATGTTGCCTTGAAGGGATTAGAAAGCAATTCCATGAATCTGGATATTTTGTTCCCCCCTGAAAGAATGGGATACTAAAGTAGAATTTTATCTATCTGCTTACTTAAGGATTGATGGGTTGTGGGCATTTATGATTTCTTTTTTGTTTTAGGTTCAAAAGTCAATAGTCTCCCCTGGTCATTATCCTTTCATAGGAAACGGGACTTTAAACTTATACCCATTGTCTTCACCTACTCCTGTCAAATGCTAATTACACGAAAGACCATCTCAAATAATGAAGAGTGAGCAAACTCATGTATACGAACAAATAGCAAGCAAAAGCAGGGAAGTTTAGAGGAGAGAATAAACCAGAAAATATACTGAAGTGAATGAACTAGATAGCTGACAGTGAGTTGAAATCTTAGCTCTACCAAGAGAGGCTTTGATATCACCTATGAGGAAGTTTCCCAAAGTCTCCATGGAAGCAAACAGGAGAAACCAGGTATGTAGAGGAGTCATGTCCCTCCAAGTCTGTCTCCCTCCATATATCTGGAATATATCTTCATGAGTATCTGGAACAACATGTGTCCTCTGCATTCTCTTCACCAATCTAGAATGATATTCTTTTTTTTTTTTTAGTTTTTTAGTTTTTAAAACATTATTTTATTTGGTCATTTTCATACATTGTTCATTGGAAACAGATCATTTTCTTTTCTTCCCCCCCAGCCCCCTGCCACCCCTTCCCTAGCCGACGGGCAATTCGTCTGGGTATCACATGTGTCCTTGCTCTGAACCCATTTCCTTGTTGTTGGTATTTGCATTAGGGTGCTCATTTAGAGTCTCTCTTCAATCATGTATCCTCAACCTCTGTTGTCAAGCAGTTGCTTTTTCTCGGTGTTTTTACTCCCTCAGTTTGTCCTCTGCTTGAGGATAGTTGTTTTGTTTTTTTTTCTCATAGATCGCTGCAGGTTGTTCAGGGACATTGTAAAGCCATTAATGGAGGAGTCCATTACCACATTATTGTACCACAATGTGTCAGTCTCTGTGTACAATGTTGTCCTGGTTCTGCTCCTCTCACTCTGCATCACTTCCTGGAGGTCGTTCCAGTCTCCATGGAACTCCTCCACTTTATTATTCCTTTTAGCACAATAGTATTCTATCACCAACATATACCACAATTTGTTCAGCCATTCTCCAATTGAAGGGCATCCCTTCATTTTCCAATTTTTGGCCACCACAAAGAGCACAGCTATGAATATTCTTCTACAAGTCTTTTTCCTTATTATCTCTTTGGGGTACAAACCCAGTAGTGCTGTAGCTGGATCAAAGAACAGTCAGTCTTTTAATGTTCTTTGGACATAGTTCCAAATTGCCCTCCAGAATTGTTGGATCAATTCACAACTCCACCAGCAATGCATTAATGTCCCTATTTTGCCACATCCCATCCAGCATTCATTACTTTCCTTTGCTGTCATGTTGAACAATCTGCTAGGTGTGAGGTGATACCTCAGAGTTGTTTTGATTTGCATCTCTCTGATTATAAGAAATCTAGAACACTTTTTCATGTGCTTATTAATAGTCTTGATTTCTTTAACTGAAAATTGCCTATTCATGTCCCTTGCCCATTTTTCAATTGGAGAATGGCTTGGATTTTGTACAACTGGTTTAGCTCTTTATAGATTTGAGTAATTAGACCTTTGTCAGAGGTTTTTGTTATGAAGATTGTTTCCCAATTTGTTGCTTTCCTTCTAATTTTAGTTACATTGGTTTTGTTTGTACAAAAACTTTTTAATTTGATATAGTCAAAATTATTTATTTTGCATTTTGTGACTCTTTCTAAGTCTTGTTTGGTTTTAAAATCTTTCCCTTCCCAAAGGTCTGACATGTATACTATTCTGTGTTCACCTAATTTACTCATAGTTTCCTTCTTTATTTTCAAGTCATTCACCCATTCTGAGTTTGTTTATCTTGGTGTAGGGTGTGAGGTGTTGATCCAAACCTAATCTCTCCCACACTGTCTTCCAATTTTCCCAGCAGTTTTGATCAAATACTGGATTTTTGTCCCAAAAGCTGGGGACTTTGGGTTTGTCAAAGACTGTCTTGCTGAGGTCATTTACCCCAAGTCTATTCCACTGATCCTCCTTTCTGTCTCTTAGCCAGTACCAAATTATTTTGATGACTGCTGCTTTGTAATATAGTTTGAGATCTGGGACTGCAAGGCCACCTACTTTTGTTTTTGTTTTTTTCATTATTTCCCTGGGTATCCTTGATCCTTTATTCTTCCAAATGAACTTTGTTATGGTTTTCTCTAATTCAGTAAAATAGTTTTTTGGTAGTTCAATGGGTATGGCACTAAATAGATATATAAGTTTGGATAGGATGGTCATTTTTATTATGTTAGTTTGTCCCACCCATGAGCAATCAATGTTTTTCCAATTGTTTAGATCTAGTTTTAATTGTGTGGAGAGTGTTTTGTAGTTATGTTCATATGGTTCCTGTGTTTGTCTTGGCAGATAGCTTCCTAAGTATTTTATATTGTCTCGGGTGACTTTAAATGGAATTTCTCTTTCTAATTCTTGCTGCTGAACTGGGTTGGAGATATATAGAAATGCTAATGACTTATGTGGGTTTACTTTGTATCCTGCAACTTTGCTAAAGTTGTTGATTATTTCGATTAGCTTTTTCCCTAGGATTCTTTAAGTAAATCATCATATCATCCACAAAGAGTGACAGCTTGGTCTCCTCATTGCCAATTTTAATACCTTCAATTTCTTTTTCTTCTCTAATTGCTACTGCTAGTGTTTCTAGTACAATATTAAATAATAAAGGTGATAATGGGCATCCTTGTTTCACTCCTGATCTTATTGTGAAGGCTTTGAGTTTTTCCCCATTGCAGATGATGTTTGCTGATGACTTTAGGTAAATACTGTTTATTATTTTTAGGAAAGGCCCTTCTATTCCTATACTTTCTAGTGCTTTCAATAGGAATGGGTGTTGTATTTTGTCAAAGGCTTTTTCTGCATCTATTAAGATGTGATTTTTGTCAATTTGCTTGTTTATATGGTCAATTATGTGGATGGTTTTCCTAATATTGAACCATCCTTGCATTCCTGGTATGAATCCTACCTGATCATAGTGGATAACCCTTGTGATGACTTGCTGGAGTCTTTTTGCTAGTATCCTATTTAAAATTTTTGCAACTATATTCATTAGGGAGATTGGCCTATAGTTTTCTTTCTCTGTTTTTAACCTGCCTGGCTTTGGGATCAGTACCATGTTTGTGTCGTAAAAAGAATTTGGTAGAACCCCTTCTTGCCTTATTCTGTCAAATAGTTTGTATAATATTGGGGTTAGCTGTTCTTTTAATGTTTGATAGAATTCATTTGTGAATCTGTCTGGACCTGGGGATTTTTTCTTAGGGAATTCTTTGGTGGCTTGTTCAATTTCTTTTTCTGATAGAGGGTTGTTTAGGTAATTTATTTCTTCTTCTTTTAGTCTAGGTAATTTATATTTTTGTAAGTATTCATCCATATCACTTAGATTGCCATATTTTTTGCCATATAATTGGGCATAGTAGTTTTTAATGATTGCCTTGATTTCTTCTTCATTAGAGGTGAGATCTCCCTTTTCATCTTGGATACTGTCAATTTGTTTTTTTTCCTTTTTTTTTAATTAGATTGACTAGTACTTTGTCAGTTTTATTTGTTTTTTTTTCAAAGTACCAGCTTCTAGTCTTATTTATTAAATCAAGAGTTCTTTGACTTTCAATTTTATTAATTTCTCCTTTGATTTTTAGGATCTCTAATTTAGTCTTCATCTGAGGGTTTTTAATTTGTTCACTTTCTAGTTTTTTAATTTGCATGCCCAATTCATTGACCTCTGCCCTTCTTAATTTGTTTATATATGAACTCAAGGATATAAATTTCCCCCTGAGTACTGCTTTGGCTGCATCCCATAGGTTTTGAAAGGATGTCTCACCATTGTCATTTTTTTCAGTGAAGTTATTAATTGTTTCTACAATTTGTTCTTTAACTCGCTGGTTTTGGAGTATCATATTGTTTAATTTCCAATTAATTTTTGATTTATCTCTCTATGTATCCTTACTAATTATAATTTTAATGCATTGTCGTCTGAGAAGGTAGCATTTATTATTTCTGCCCTTTTTCACTTGTTTGCAATGATTTTGTGCCCTAGTACATGGTCTAGAATGATATTCTATGAGCAACAAGTTACACAGGTCTGACCTTCTCCAACCTGTGACAAGGAAATCACTTTTAAAAGACTGATATATATTAATTTAAGGTCGCCAAGGAATTCAGCTATGTAATTCCTTAATGAAAACTCAAGTCAGCCGTCAACCTTTTATGGAGTTTTAATTACAAACAGGAGGAAGAAAGGAATTAGAGATAGAGAGATAGAGGGAGAGAGAAAGGGGAGAGAAGGGAATAGGGCTTAAATACCCCTTCTGTTTAGGCTGGGCCAAAAGGCCCAAGCCCTTAGATAGCTGGGGCAATGAAAGGAGATCAGTCCCTATTACTCACATGACCAAAAATGGAGAAACAGTCTCCGGGGCCCCCACCTTCAGCTTCCTTCAGCGCAAGCTTCTCAGAGCACACCTCAACCACTCCGACAAACTCCTCAACCACCTCCAGTCTTCAGACCCCCCTATCCTTAAGGAAACCATCCAAGTTCCCTCCCCTCAGTCCTCACATCTACCAATCACCTGTCCATCAATTTCCCTGTGCCAATGGAGGCTCTAGCTTAACCCAGGACCGCCCAGAGGGCTCTGGCTTTGCACATGTAAGTTGAAGGTCATATTTTCAAATAATTAAATCTTTGATCCTTTGCTACAGCCCTTTCTAAATCCTGTTAACCTGAGTAGGGTAGAGATTGGAATAATTAATTTTTGATCTAGGCTGTAGCCCTTACTCAATCCTGTTAGGACTGAATAGGGTGGAGATTGATTCCAAGTATCTCCATTATATCAATTCTAAAATCAATCATGACTCAAAGAAATTCCTGTTCTATGCTTAAGCATAGGTCAAAGTCCTTTCCATTGTTCAGCAAAAGGTTTCTGTCCTAAAGTAATCTTAAGAAGGGAGGAGAAGGAACCTCCCATGCCAATGGGGTTCACATTCCAATAGTCAAGACCCACTATCAATAGGAAATTTTTCAAGTAGGAAATTTCCCAATGGTGAAATTTCCAACATTTATAAGTCTAAGAAATTTTGAGGTTTACAAACCCAACATTGTTAGAAGTCCAGTTAAAAAGGTAAAGGAAAATAGGTTTGGAGCTTCATGGTGTATGTAAGAGGCAACCTGCTTTAATGGAGAAGAATTGACTTTGGGGTCAATGAAGTTTATATTCAAGGCCAGCCTCTAATACACTTTACTATGCCATGCCAACTATTTAAATATGGACAAGTTGTTAAATTTCTCAGTGCCCCAAGATGCTTTCCCTGCCTATAAACTATAGAGCATATGTGCAACTGCAGTGGTGGAGGAAATTTTCACACCAGAGTTTCCCTATGTTGATGAAATCACAGACCTGTCATCTCCCCTCCCTCTCTATGTAGATAATTCATGGATATAGACAGGTGGTCAATAAAATTGCTAAAAAATTTCCTTAAGAAAAAGAGCTCAAGGACTTCCGGTTAAGATGGCGGCTTAGAGAAAGCTAAAGTTCAGATCTCCTGAAAACCCTTCCCGACCGATCTCAAACTATAAGCTCCTAAGGCGCCGAAATTCAAAACGATCAACAGCACAGACCCTGGGAACACTCCTCCTGGACCTGGACCCGGTTCAAAAGGTACGGCTCCCCTCAAAAGCCAGAACCCGAGATCACTCGGACCTCAGGGGTAGGAGCGCAGAGTCCAAGGTTCCCGGAAGCTGCAGCCCGACCGGGCTCAGAGACAGGGTCCTCGGAACAACAACCCTCAGGGCCTTCTACCCGAGTCCCGGTGAAAGTTACTGCCTGGGGCTTCAGCTGCAGAGAGCTGGTCGAAACAACAGCAACCCTCAGGGCGGGCAAGACAGCCTCACGGGCTGTATCCTGCTATCCAAGTCTCAGTGAAAGTCCTTGCCCTCGGAGCTTGGGGAAGCTGCAGCCCATCCCCCCGCAGGCCGACGAAACAGCCTCATGTCCAGCGATTCTGAAGGCAACTTCCGGAAAGCGAGCCGGGGGGAGAGTGTGGCCTCGTGGTCCGACCCTTCCATTCCAGTTCCAGTGAGGCATATTCAGTTTAACCCAGGGAAAGCTCATAGAACCAACATCCCCAGGACTAAAGCCTCTGAACACCAGACAGAGATAAGAAAAGCTAATCATCCACATTCAGAGATGACAAACTCCACAGAAGCACAGAAGCCCCAAAATACCAAGAAAAATAAGAATAAAGGGGCGACTTTGGACACATTCTATGGAGCCAAAATACAAAATACAGAGCAGATAGAAGAAGATATACAAGAAAATTCTCCAAAATCTTCCAAAGGAAATGGAAACTCTCCACAAACCATGAAGAATTTGAATCAGAAATGACCAAAAAGATGGAAGCCCTCTGGGAGGAAAAGTGGGAAATAATGCAAAAGAAATTCACGCATCTACAAAACCAGTTTGACCAAACTGTAAAAGAAAACCAGGCTTTAAAGCAAGAACTAATAAAGCAAAGCCAAAACACCAAGAAATTAGAAGAGAACATAAAATATCTCACCGACAAGGTGATAGATCTGGAAAATAGAGGGAGAAGAGAAAATTTAAGAATAATTGGACTCCCAGAAAAGCCAGAAATAAACACCAAACTGGACATGGTGATACAAGATATAATCAAAGAAAATTGCCCAGAGATTCTAGAACAAGGGGGCAATACAGCCACTGACAGAGCTCACAGAACACCTTCTACACTAAACCCCCAAAAGACAACTCCCAGGAATGTAATTGCCAAATTCCAAAGCTATCAAACAAAAGAAAAAATCCTACAGGAAGCCAGAAAAAGACAATTTAGATATAAAGGAATGCCAATCAGGGTCACACAAGACCTTGCAAGTTCTACTCTGAATGATCGTAAGGCATGGAACATGATCTTCAGAAAGGCAAGAGAGCTGGGTCTCCAACCAAGAATCAGCTACCCAGCAAAACTGACTATATACTTCCAAGGGAAAGTATGGGCATTCAACAAAATAGAAGACTTCCAACTTTTTGCAAAGAAAAGACCAGAGCTCTGTGGAAAGTTTGATACCGAAAATCAAAGAGCAAGGAATACCTGAAAAGGTAAATATTAAGGAAAGGGGAAAATGTTATCTTCTTCTTTTACTCAAACTCTCTTCTATAAGGACTACATTTATATCAATCTATGTATACTAACATGTGGGGAAAATGTAATGTATAAATAGGGGGTAAAGAAAGACCAAATAGAATAATGGTTCTCACACAAAGATTCACATGGGAAGGGGAGGGGAAGAAAACTCCTATAAGAAGGAGAGGAAGAGAGGGGGGGGGTTTACTTAAACCTCAATCTCAGGGAAATCAACTCTGAGAGGGAAAAACATCCAGATCCATTGGGATCTTGAATTCTATCTTACCCAACAAGGGTAAGGAGAAGGGAAAACCAAGGGGGGGAAGGGGAGAGGGAGAACAAAAAGGGAGGGAAAGAGAGGGGGGAGGGGGAGGGAAGAAAAAGGGAAGGACTAAAAAGGGAAACATCAAGGGAGGGGACAAGGGGCACTGATTCAAAGTAAATCACTGGACTAAAAAGTAGAGCCGAAGAAGAAAAGGTTAGAATTAGGGAAGTCAATCAAAATGCCAGGGAGTCCACAAATGACAATCATAACTTTGAACGTGAATGGGATGAACTCACCCATAAAACGTAGACGAATAGCAGAATGGATTAGAATCCAAAACCCTACCATATGTTGTCTTCAAGAAACACACATGAGGCGGGTTGACACCCACAAGGTCAGAATTAAAGGATGGAGTAAGACCTTCTGGGCCTCAACTGATAGAAAGAAGGCAGGAGTGGTAATCATATCTGATAAAGCCAATGCAAAAATAGACCTGATCAAAAGGGATAGGGAAGGTAATTATATTTTGTTAAAAGGGACTCTAGACAACGAGGAAATATCATTAATCAACATGTATGCACCAAATAATATAGCACCCAAATTTCTAATGGAGAAAGTAGGAGAATTGAAGGAAGAAATAGACAATAAAACCATACTAGTGGGAGACTTAAACCAACCATTATCAAATTTAGATAAATCAAATCAAAAAATAAATAAGAAAGAGGTAAAAGAAGTGAATGAAATCTTAGAAAAATTAGAATTAATAGACATATGGAGAAAAATAAATAGGGATAAAAAGGAATACACCTTCTTCTCAGCACCACATGGCACATTCACAAAAATTGACCATACATTAGGTCACAGAAACATAGCACACAAATGCAAAAAAGCAGAAATAATGAATGCAGCCTTCTCAGATCACAAGGCAATAAAAATAATGATTAGTAATGGTACATGGAAAACCAAATCTAAAACCAATTGGAAATTAAACAATATGTTACTCCAAAACCATTTAGTTAAAGAAAAATCATAGAAACAATTAATAATTTCATCAAGGAAAATGACAATGGCGAAACATCCTTTCAAACCTTTTGGGATGCAGCCAAAGCGGTAATCAGAGGCAAATTCATATCCCTGAAAGCTTATATTAACAAACAAGGGAGAGCAGAGATCAATCAATTGGAAATGCAATTGAAAAAACTCGAAAGCGATCAAATTAAAAACCCCCAGCAGAAAACCAAATTAGAAATCCTAAAAAATAAGGGAGAAATTAATAAAATCGAAAGTGATAGAACTATTGATTTAATAAATAAGACAAGAAGCTGGTACTTTGAAAAAACAAACAAAATAGACAAAGTACTGGTCAATCTAATTAAAAAAAGGAAGGAAGAAAAGCAAATTCACAGCATTAATGATGAAAAGGGGGACAGCACCTCCAATGAGGAGGAAATTAAGGCAATCATTAGAAATTACTTTGCCCAATTATATGGCAATAAATACATCAATTTAGGAGAAATGGATGAATATATACAAAAATACAAACTGCCTAGACTAACAGAAGAGGAAATAGAATTCTTAAATAATCCCATATCAGAAATTGAAATCCATCAAGCCATCAAAGAACTTCCTAAGAAAAAATCCCCAGGGCCTGATGGATTCACCTGTGAATTCTATCAAACATTCAGAGAACAGTTAATCCCAATATTATACAAACTATTTGACATAATAAGCAAAGAGGGAGTTCTACCAAACTCCTTTTATGACACAAACATGGTACTGATTCCAAAACCAGGCAGGTCAAAAACAGAGAAAGAAAACTATAGGCCAATCTCCCTAATGAATATAGATGCAAAAATCTTAAATAGGATACTAGCAAAAAGACTCCAGCAAGTGATCAGAAGGATCATTCACCATGATCAAGTAGGATTCATACCAGGGATGCAGGGCTGGTTCAACATTAGGAAAACCATCCACATAATTGACCACATCAACAAGCAAACTAGCAAGAACCACATGATTATCTCAATAGATGCAGAAAAAGCCTTTGATAAAATACAACACCCATTCCTATTAAAAACACTAGAAACCATAGGAATAGAAGGGTCGTTCCTAAAAATAATAAACAGTATATATCTAAAACCAACAGCTAATATCATCTGCAATGGGGATAAACTAGATGCATTCCCAATAAGATCAGGAGTGAAACAAGGATGCCCATTATCACCGCTATTATTTGACATTGTACCAGAAACACTAGCAGTAGCAATTAGAGAAGATAAAGGAATTGAAGGCATCAAAATAGGCAAGGAGGAGACCAAGTTATCACTCTTTGCGGATGACATGATGGTCTACTTAAAGAATCCTAGAGATTCAACCAAAAAGCTAATTGAAATAATCAACAACTTTAGCAAAGTTGCAGGATACAAAATAAACCCACATAAATCATCAGATTTTCTATATATCTCCAACACAGCTCAGCAGCAAGAACTAGAAAGAGAAATCCCATTCAAAATCACCTTAGACAAAATAAAATACCTAGGAATCTATCTCCCAAGACAAACACAGGAACTATATGAACACAACTACAAAACACTCGCCACACAACTAAAACTAGACTTGAACAAATGGAAAAACATTAACTGCTCATGGATAGGACGAGCCAATATAATAAAAATGACCATCCTACCCAAACTTATTTATCTATTTAGTGCCATACCCATTGAACTACCAAAATACTTCTTCACTGATTTAGAAAAAACCATAACAAAGTTCATTTGGAAGAACAAAAGATCAAGGATATCCAGGGAAATAATGAAAAAAAAAACACATATGATGGGGGCCTTGCAGTCCCTGACCTAAAACTATATTACAAAGCAGCAGTCATCAAAACAATTTGGTACTGGCTAAGAAACAGAAAGGAAGATCAGTGGAATAGACTGGGGGAAAGCGACCTCAGCAAGACAGTATACGATAAACCCAAAGATCCCAGCTTTTGGGACAAAAATCCACTATTCGATAAAAACTGCTGGGAAAATTGGAAGACAGTGTGGGAGAGACTAGGAATAGATCAACACCTCACACCCTACACCAAGATAAATTCAAAATGGGTGAGTGACTTAAACATAAAGAAGGAAACCATAAGCAAATTGGGTAAACACAGAATAGTATACATGTCAGACCTTTGGGAGGGGAAAGGCTTTAAAACCAAGCAAGATATAGAAAGAATCACAAAATGTAAAATAAATAATTTTGACTACATCAAACTAAAAAGCTTTTGTACAAACAAAACCAATATAACTAAAATCAGAAGGGAAACAACAAATTGGGAAAAAATCTTCATAGAAACCTCTGACAAAGGTTTAATTACTCATATTTATAATGAGCTAAATCAATTGTACAAAAAATCAAGCCATTCTCCAATTGATAAATGGGCAAGGGAAATGGATAGGCAGTTCTCAGATAAAGAAATCAAAACTATTAACAAGCACATGAAGAAGTGTTCTAAATCTCTTATAATCAGAGAGATGCAAATCAAAACAACTCTGAGGTATCACCTCACACCTAGCAGATTGTTCAACATGACAGCAAAGGAAAGTAATGAATGCTGGATGGGATGTGGCAAAATAGGGACATTAATTCATTGCTGGTGGAGTTGTGAATTGATCCAACCATTCTGGAGGGCAATTTGGAACTATGCCCAAAGGGCGACAAAAGAATATCTACCCTTTGACCCAGCCATAGCACTGCTGGGTCTGTACCCCAAAGAGATAATGGACACAAAGACTTGTACAAAAATATTCATAGCTGCGCTCTTTGTGGTGGCCCAAAACTGGAAAACGAGGGGATGCCCATCAATTGGGGAATGGCTGAACAAACTGTGGTATATGTTGGTGATGGAGTACTATTGTGCTAAAAGGAATAATAAAGTGGAGAAGTTCCATGGAGACTGGAACAACCTCCAGGAAGTGATGCAGAGGGAGAGGAGCAGAACCAGGAGAACATTGTACACAGAGATTAATACACTGTGGTATAATTGAACGTAATGGACTTCTCCATTAGTGGCGGTATAATGTCCCTGAACAACTAGCAGGGATCCAGGAGAAAAAAATACCATTCATAAGCAAAGGATAAACTATGGGAGTGGAAACACCGAGAAAAAGCAACTGCCTGAATACAGAGGTTGAGGGGACATGACAGAGGATAGACTCTAAATGAACACTCTAATGCAAATACTATCAACAAAGCAATGGGTTCAAATCAAGAAAACATCTAATGCCCAGTGGACTTACGTGTCGGCTATGGGGGGTGGGGGGGAGGAAAAGAAAATGATCTATGTCTTTAATGAATAATGCTTGGAAATGATCAAATAAAATATATTAAAAAAAAAAAGTAAAAGAGCTCAAAAATCAAGGTCACTTTCCATTAAATTCATATTCAGCAAAGGCATCTTATCCAAGGACAATAAGATTAAACTCCATTTACCAGAGGCCAGAAACAACCTTTGTTACTTGCTCATATATTCATTTGTAAACTGCTGTGGATGTTTAAAATTCTTGCCTGAAAAATGCTGCTCCAAAATATTTAACACAATGGAAATATATAAAGGGTTCATTGACTTTGTACAAGTAGCTTCTCTGCCATTTTCAAGATTCCTTAAAACAACTACTACCAAAGAGTTTGACAGACAGGAACCATAAATCCAAGAAGACTTTTGCCCCACTGAAATGCTCAGTAGACCAAGTAAGATTGAAAGTCATTAACATAACTAACTGAAGAGGACATTGATGCATCCAAATAAGAGTTGGAGCAAATGGAGTCTATTTACTAGCTTTGCCATTTTACCTGCCAATATTTTAATTACATAGACACAGACTGAATCTTCCTAATCAGAGGAGTGGGCTTGATCACCTCAAAGTTTCTCTATCTCCTGATTCCATTCATTTATTACCTTCTGAATTGAATGAATAGAAACTAACCTGGCTTTGTGAAAGTCCCATTTCTACTAGCTTAAAGTCATATCCTCAGCACTATTTATTTACTAAAAGTTAAATTTTGATACTTTGACTAGTGATCAAACATGGCTAATCTTTGCTCTGTCAAAGTGAAGGAATGGAATTATTGGTGGAAACAAAGAATTGTGGATGTTGATTTCTTATGTGTACCAAGATGCCAAAGATGTTCTAATGAATTCACCTTTCCTCTGACTTGCATATTATTGCAATGTTTGTACATATTTCCTTCCATTAGAACGTAAGGTCCTTGAAGGCAAGGGACTGTTTGGATTTGCTTTGTTTTGTTTCTTAGCAGCATTTAATAACAGTTTCAGGAATATATGCCCCATGGATGCTAGTAGAATTGAATTGTTGCCCTACTACTAGCATTTCATTATCTACCTCTTTTTTTTAGTTGAAAAAATTATTTAATTAATTTATCATATTTTCCATGGTTACATGATTCATGTCCTTTCCCTCCCTTCCTCCCCCTCCCCACTGTAGCCGAAGTACAATTCCACTGGGTTTTACATGTATCATTGTTCAAGACCTATTTCCATATTATTGATAATTGCACCAGAGTGATCATTAGAGTCTACATCCCCAGTCATATGCCCACTAAACCATGTGATCGATCCTGTGTTTTCCTTCTGTGTTTGTACTCTCACAGTTCTTCCTCTGGATGTAGATAGTGTTCGTTCTCATAAGTCCCTTAGAATTGTCCTGGATCAATGCATTGTGGCTAGTAGAGAACTCCATTACATTTGATTGTGCCACAGTGTATCAGTCTCTGTGTATAATATTATCCTGGTTCTGCTCCTCTCACTCTGCATCAATTCCTGGAGGTCTTTCCAGTTCATGGGGAATTCCTCCAGTTATTATTCCTTTCAGCACAATAATATTCCATCACCAACATATACCATAGTTTGTTCAGTCATTTCCCAATTGAAGGGCATCCCCTCATTTTCCAATTTTTTTGCCACCACAAAGAGCTCAGCTTTGAATATTCTTGTACAAGACTTTTTCCTTATTATCTCTTTGGGGTACAAACCCAGTAGTGCTGTAGCTGGATCAAAGAACAGTCAGTCTTTTAATGTTCTTTGGGCATAGTTCCAAATTGCCCTCAGGAATGTTTGGATCAATTCACAACTCCACCAACAATGCATTAATGTCCCAATTTTGCAACATCCCCTCCAACATTCATTACTTCATGTTAGCCAATCTGGTATGTGTGAGGTGGTACCTGGTACCTCAGAGTTGTTTTGATTTTCATTTCTTTAATTATAAGAGATTTAGAACACTTTTTCATGTGCTTATTGATAGTTTTGATTTCTTTTTCTGTTTGTCTCCCTCTTTTTTTTTTAAACACTTACCTTCCATCTTGGAATCAGTACTGTGTATTGGTTCCAAGGCAGAAGAGCGGTAAGGGCTAGGCAATGGGGGTTAAGTGACTTGCCCAGGGTCACACAGTTGAGAAGTTTCTGAAGTCATATTTGAATCCAGAACCTCCTGTCTCTAGGCCTGACTCTCAATCTACTGAGCTACCCAGCTGCCCCTTGTTTGTCTACCTCTTAAGGAGAAAAAAGTGTGGATTCTACCTGCCCTGGGCCTCTTTGATCCTAATTGCCTTTCTCAGCACAGCTAGTCTTTCCTAGAATGAATGATGTCGACATGTATATGATCCCATTATCTCTCAGAAAGATAGCGGAGAAGGGAATAATGAAATGTTCTGGGTATTTGTCTCTTTAGTGTCTTTTGTTCATTCTCCTAAGTGTCTTTTTCTCACCTTTCTTGTTTGTTTACTAAGAATAAATCTCATAGGTAGATCAACTCATTGAGAGGCTCTATTTTTTGAAATCCCAGATAGAAATAAAGCAAAATAGAATAGAAAGAAAAAATCCCTAATAGAAATAGAAATAAAGAAAATCATGCATGACCCACTAGTAGTTTTAGGGCAATCCTAAAACTACATTTATTCAATTTTCCACAGATTAAATTGCATAGCATATGTGATTATTACCACTAAACCAGATAGTGGCATAGAAATAGACAATCAAGCCTTCCCCATATCTTTGACAATGTGCAAGAAGCAATTGGCATCATCATCATCATCATCAACATTCATGGAGTGCTGGGTCTGTTAAGAGTATTGGTGAGGATATAAAGGAGTAACATTAAGTCAATAGTTAGTTATTTGAAGATGTACATCTCTGCCTATGGGAATTAATGAATGAATGAAAATAAGAAAAAACACATTTATTAAGTGCCTTTTATATATCAGGTACTATGCTAAGTGCTGGAATGCAAAAATAAAAGCAAAGACAGTGGAGTAGGAGGGAGGTGAATGAAGACAATTATGAAAGGAAAATTCTAGCTTCTCCAAAACACGTTGTTATCAATCATATAAATCAATGCCTCTCAATCTTTTAAGTCTGAAGACTTCTTTCTACTATTAAGAATTATTGAGGATGCCCAGGACCTTTAGTAAAAACAAAATATAAACCTATTCATTACATGCTTTAATTAAAAAAAAACAATTTGTAAGAAAATTAGTGAGAACAACAGCATGGTTTTACATATTTTTTTATAAATCTCTTTAAAGTCTGCCTTAATAGAACACAGCTGGATCCTTATATATGCTTCTGCATTCAATCTGTTGTGTTTTTTGGTTGAAATACTTGAAGCTTCACACAGAAACATAACTATAAAATGGAAGAATATTCTAATAGGCATATAGCATATTAGTATCATTATGAAAGCAGTTCTGATTTTGTAGATCCCTCAAAAAGGTCTTGGGAAATCCCATAGACCACACTTAGAGAATTGTGGATCTAAATATTAAGAAAAAGGTTTTGCCCTCCCTTCTCTGGATTCTCCATAACATTCCACTTTATGTGTCTCATGATGATATATAGACAGCGTTTCATTTTCCAATCTAGCATTCATATATTTATACCAGAGGAGATCAAGCTCTGGAGAGCGCTGCCAAGAAGGAAAGTCTTCTAATATATGTCCTCTCTGACCTTAGGCAGGTCCTCAGGTGTTTATCTGTCACCTGAAGACAAACCTAAGTTCAAAGAGTTTTATCTGCAGATTGTCCATAGGATGATGAATTTGGATGACATTTTAACTCTCAAGGACTGTCCATCTATTAAGCTAAAGAGGGATTGAGACCTGCTTTGGGAGCAGGAATGATTACCAACATAACGGACTTTGTTGCTACTGGTGAGGAGGCAGGCAAGACTGTCAATGGCTTCTACTCTAACCTTCTGTGCCCACACTCTCACACCTTTGTGTGTTCAGAGCTACTAATTCTTGGGAGTGCAGCTTTTTCTCTAGCCACTCTTTGCCTGCTTTTCTCTAAGACGTCGACTGCCTTTCAAACCAGGACAGAGTAATAGGAATTCCCAAAAGCAGTACTGACTCACTTTGCTGTAATATAAACCTCAGTGACTATTCTCTCTCTTCTGAGAAGTCGCTTAAATAAAATAGCCCACATAGTTTAATAATTCACTTGATCAGCAGCTTTATCACATTTGCAGTCCTTAAAAAAGATAAGCTTTCAAAACTACAAGGGTAAATGCTTCCCAAGACTTAAAAGAAGAAAAAGGATCTAAGTGAGTCTAACTTGCCCTTTTGGGAGATAAACCTAAAGGGTAGAGAGGATAAGGGTGAGGAACAAAAAAAGGAAATTAGCCTCAATCTCTAGCCTGAAGGGATTTTTGCAGTGCAGATGTGGGCATGGTTGTGCATGTGTAGTGGGGACTCAAACCACCTAAGCTGATGTCAACCCTGTGGAGGACAATGAAAAACTTCCATTTGGGAGACAGAAGAATTGTCACATTCTGGATATTTTGCATTGGTCTACTATGTGACTTTGTAGTTGGAACTGTCTGTCTTTACAATTGATTGACTGAAGAGGGCTGAGACATTTCTGGCATTCCAGTTTGAGAGTGATTCCTAAATTCAAGAAATGCAGAAAGGAGAAGCTTCCATGAAATGGCACCCTATTAAATGCTCTAAGCATATGCCAAATTCAGATTACATTTGCTTTGCCCACCCTGCTGTGGCTCAGTAGTCCTGGTGGCTCCTGGTAACCTTACATCTCTCTTTGTGGCAGTTTTACAATAATAGCAACAACAACAATAATAAGAGCTAGTATTTATATAGCAATATCACTGGAGATAGGTGCTATTATAATTCCTATTTCACAAATGAGGAAATTAAGGTTGAGTGACTTGCCCAAGGTCATATGTCTGAGGACAAATTTGAACTCTTATGTTCCCAAGTCCTGGCCCAGTGTTCTGTGTGATATGGTGCCACCTTGCTGACTACTTTTTATTTCTTTGATGTCTACTTTTCTATCAGCATCACTTTTGTACTGAAGTCCAAAAGTGAGAAAGATGAGCTTAGGGCTCAAACTCAAATGTCTCCCTCCAACTCCCTCAATACAGTACCCCCAGGTGGCATAGCCCAAATTTACCATAAACCAACAAAATTATAGGACTTGGAAATAATGAAGCATAATCAGGACATCTGTTTCCCTCTTCCCCTTCTGAATCTTTGAATGGAGAGATAGAGTTTTTATTTAAATATCTCTTCCATATGAATTTCTGGTGAAAAATAAAACAAAACAAAACACTGAAATGACCCTGGGTTGGTTGCAATTAAGTTTTTTTTTTTTTTTAAGTAATTGAAGGTGATAAAGGCAAAACTGCTAGGAGGCAAGACCAGATTCTCAGGTGGTAAATACAAGTAGCTGTTATTAAAATCTGCCAGTGACTACCAACTGAGCTTAGTTTAATAGGAAAAACTTGTGAGTGTGGAAAGATGTTGCTTTTTTCTTAAAGTGTTTTTCATGGGGGGGGGGGATTAGCTTCATGTTTTTAAATGATTTGCTCTAATAGAAATGTTTCTTATTTTTGTTATCTTGTAATGGGTATGAGAAAAGTGTCCATTATTAGCTTTCTTTGAAAGAAGATGAGCAATCTTAATAATTTTTCTATGTATATGTACAAGAGGAGTATGTGGAAATAATTAATCTCAGCTCTTAACATTTACATAAAATAGAAACCTTATATTTCAATCCCCTTTTCATCCAAGATTTTGTCAGGAAGCTGCTTGAATAGTATAAAGAGAACTGAATCTGTCAGAGGGCTTAGCTTTGAATTTCAACTCTTCTACCATCTGTGTGACTTTGAACAAATTATACTGTCTGACCTTTAGTTTCTTTATCTACAAAACAAAGAGGAACTCCAAGTTCCCCTCTAGCTCTAAGATTCTGACTGATCATTTGCTGGCTTTGGTATTTCCCTTTAGAAGAAATTGCCCAATTGCTTCCCTAGTTTGAAACTATCTTCAATGTAATGAGAGGGAAATTTTCAACAAGACATTGATCAACCAGGTGGTGGTTTCAGAACCTATAGCCATGTTTTATCCTAAATATCATCCTAATAAGACCTGAGAAGACTGAGTCATTGCCCTAGTTCACTCCCAATTCTCATAAAGACAAGACAAACAAGTCCCTGTAGTGCTATGACATACCATGACCTACATGCACTGCAGTACCCCATGATTTCATCTCACTGATTTTCTCTTCAGGTTTCTAGTTGACATCACCCCAACAATTTCCTGTAGTTCCAGGGAAGGGAAATAGGGGTTTTCTCTGCCCTAACCCTCCTTTTTTCACAAGAAAGCACATTAACCTTTTGGATCTTTGAAAAAGAGATTTATTAGGATGTCCTATGTGGAAAAGCACCATAAAAGAAGGGTAACTAGAAAGAGAGACTCAGAGACCAAACAGAGTCAAAAGCTACAAAGACTGTCATAGTTAATTGTGGTCCTCAGTACCTTCCTATTTTTAGATCTTTCAGGTCTTGTCTTTTTTCTGTTACCTTCCTATTGATTTTACTTTCAGGAATACTACACTACACTCTCTGGAATCTCCTTTAAACCCTAAACATGAGATATAGGAGTTTAGAGATCAGAATTCTCTACCTCTATTTCCTAATATAGACATTCTTGGAATTCCTTACCTCCAGCTCATTAAATTTGGCCTAAGAAAAGCTATCCTATCTATCTCCACTTACCTCCAGGCAATAAAGGACATTTCAGTATTAGGACCACAAAGTCTACCTTGCCCAGGTTTCAGAATTGGAAATCCCTTATATAGAAGATGTCAAGATCTGCACCCCTCAAAAAAACACAAAACCTTTCACTTTCCTTTCACACACTATTTCTATTCTGGTACTGACTGATTTACCTAAAAGATCTCCCTAGCATGATTTTATACCAGTTTCTTCCCACATTTGTCTAGACATCCTTTGCCCTGTGCCTTAAGGGTGTGATGTTGACATACCACAATCCTCTGAGCCTGAGAATTTTCATTACCTATTTATTTCCACCTAAGTGCTACCTAGATCTACACGTCAATGTCTAAGTGAGACCACTCCTAGTTTCCCATTTTTGTTCAAAATAAGCAATCAGAAACATTTTGGAATCAAAAGAGCCCGAATACATTTCCTTTTTTTCCTATGATAGGATAATGAGTCATTGGTCCAATTTTGTTCCTTCTTACTCAAGAACTTAAAAACCATATGTTATTATGATAACATTGCAAGTCAATACACACAATATTAACACCAAATTTTCTATCCTCTCTCCTTCTTCCCCTACAGGATTTCTATTCCTTCAAAACACAGATAGGAATAGACTCCTGTATTCTAAATCTTGAGGAAGACCAGCATACACTCATGTATGAGGACAGTATACCAAGTCTACTAAAGTTATAGGAGCTTTCCTGTATCTGTATTTCCTGTCTATATATTCCAACTTGTTCTGATATATTCTGTATATTTACTCTGGTTTTTCTAGAATTAAAATGGCTAGTTTCAAGATCACTAGGATCAGAAAACACTATTACACTTTCTTTTATGTTCATGTGTTCAGTTACTATGGCTATTTGTTATCCCATTGTTTCAGGCATGTCCAACTCTTCATGACTTCATTTGGTGTTTTCTTGGCAGTATACTGAAGTGGTTTTCATTTCCTTCTCTGGTTCATTTTTATAGATGAAGAAGTCAAAGCAAACAAGGCTAAGTGATTTGCCTGGGGTTACACAGCTAGTAAATGATCAGAACTTAAATTTACAATCATGAAGTTGTCTTCCTGCCTCCAGACTTGACATTCAATGTACTACAATTATTACAAATTACATGGCTATTGCCATGTATTCCCTTAATAATTTACCTTTTCTTTAATAATTTACCATTCCTGCATCCTGGTATCCTTCTTGCCTCTTATGTTATTTAATATCAAAAGGGTATTTCTTCTCTGTAATTTATTTATGTCATGGTCATTCTCCTCATTTTTGAACTCAACATGGAAACAAGGAAGCATGACTACCTCCATGTCCAAGTCTACTCCAAAAGTTCCATTAATCCTTTCAGAGCAAGAGCAAATGCAGGCTCTGATAGCTCCTGTTGACCCTACTTTGCCTTCACTAGGATGTCTTCTCCCTTAAAATGATATTACTACTGTCTTCAATGCCAGTACCTGCATTTGCAACTACTCTTCTTGTTGCTTTGCCAGATAAAGGACCAGATGAGTGGTACATACTGTAGTTATTCTACCAGGACCCTTGTATCAGAAAGTGTCAGAAAGTGATGGGGGTAGACAGCTTCCTACAAATGCTGATGTCTTACCTATGGGAATCCCTGCTCAGAAATAGGCCCTTGAAAAAAGCTATCCCAAATTCAATATACTTGATGTATCTGAAACTATACAAAATGATATTTTATGAGCTGCTCCCCTTATTTTTTTAACTTTTACTGATGAAAGTTTTTAACTTTTTAACTTTGTTATTTTTATTGCAAAATATTCAGTTAGTTCAAAGCAAAAACATTTAATGAAATGGAACAGTTTGAAAAATAGCAATATTGCAACATTTTTCATAAATCTAAAACATGCTGTCCCACAAATACATGGATCCTCAGTACAAAGATTGGATAAATATGGGGATCAATTCATAGAGCACACATATAGAGAATAAATGTAACCAGGTCACAGAGGCACCAATATAGGGAGTAATGTGGTCAGATCATACAAATAAGGAGATATGCACAAAGAAAGGGCTTCTTATCAATATATATATATACTTAGAGGCACACACATGTAGAAAACACATATATAAAGTGAAACTACCTGGAGGGAAAACACATATCACCAATGCTTCCAATACCTGCTATTAATTTTATCATTTTGCTTTCATTGGATTGATCCTATTTCTATACCCCACGGCATTGGACTGTGCAGTGACTCTCATGATGCTACATTACTGATGATCTCTGTTGGACATCACTCATGCCTCAGTTACCTGCTCTGTATTTTCTTCACTCTCCTCACTATTGCTTACTCTTGGGCTTTGGCTAATGTTCTCAGCTATTTTTCCCCCATAAAAAAGAATGACTTAGAAATCAGTTTTAACTTAAAGCCCAAAGACTTAAATTCCTTTAATTAATTATTTTAATTAATTTATAATATTTTTTCAATTGTTACATGTTTCATATTCTTTACCTCCCTTCCTCCCTACCCCCTCCCAAAGTCAACAAACAGTTTAAATGGGTTTTACATGGATCATTGATCAAGACCTATTTCCATATTATTAAAATTTGAATTAGAGTGATCATTTAAATCTACATCTCCAATCATATCCCCATCGACCCATGTGATCAAGCATTTGTTTTTCTTCTGTGTTTCTACTCTCACAGTTCTTTCTCTGGATTTGGATGGTGTTCTTTCTCATAAATCACTCATAATTGTCCTGACTCATTTCATTGCTGCTAGTACAGAAGTCCATTAGATTCAATTGTACCACAGTGTACCAGTCTCTATGTACAATGTTCTCCTGATTCTGCTCCTTTCACTCTCCATCAATTCCTGGAGGTCTTCCCAGTTCACATTGAATACTTCCAGTTCATTATTGCTTTCAGCAAAATAGTATTCCCTCATCATCAGATATCACAATTTGTTCAGCCATCCCCCAATCAATGGACATCCCTCATTTTCCAATTTTTGCCACCACAAAGAGTGAGGCTATAAATGTTTTTGTACAAGTATTTTTCCTATTATCTCTTTGGGGTACAGAACAGCAGTGCTATGGCTGGGTCAAAGGGAAGGACATCTTTTAAAGCCCATTGTGCATAGTTCCAAATTGCCCTCCAGAATGGTTGTATCAATTCACAACTCCACCAGCAGTGCATGACAGCCCCTCCAACATTTATTACTTTCCTTTGTTGTGATATTAGCCAATCTGCTAAGTGTGATGTACTACCTCAGTGTTGTTTTGATTTGCATTTCTCTGATTATAAGATATTTAGAACACTTTTTCACATACATATAGATAATTTTGATTTATTTATCTGAAAATTGTCTATTCATGTCCCTTGCTCATTTCTCAACTGGGAAATGGCTTGATTTTTTGTACAATTGATTTAGCTTCTTGTATATTTGAGAAATTAGACCGTTATCAGAGGTTTTTTAATTAAGTTTTTTCCCAATATATTGTTTCTCTTCTAATTTTAGTTATATTGGCTTTGTTTGTACAAAATCTTTTTAATTTAATAAAATCAAAATTATTCATTTTATATTTTGTAATTTTTTCTAACTCTTGATTGGTCTTAATATCTTTCTTTTCCCATTGATCTGACAGGTAAACTATTCTATGTCCACCTAATTTAGTTATAGTTTCCTTCTTTATATTTAAGTCATTCGACCATTCTGAATTTATCTTGGTAGGGTGTGAGATTTTGATCTAAACTTAATCTCTCCTATACTGTTTTCCAATTTTCCCAGCAGTTTTTGTCAAATAGTGGGATTTTGTTCCATAAGCTGGGATCTTCAGGTTCATCATACACTATATTGCTGAGGTCATTTACCCCATGTCTATTCCAAAGATCCTTCCTTCTGTTTCTTAGCCAGTACCATATCGTTTTAATGACCACTGCTTTATAGTACATTTTAAGATCTGGTACTACTAGGCCACCTTCCTTCACATTTTTTTTCATTATTTCCCTTGATATTCTTGATCTTTTGTTCTTCCAAATGACCTTTGTTATAATTTTTTCTAATTCAGTAACCATGTTCCTTGGTAGTTTGATAGGTATAAAACTGAAAAAGTAAAGAAATTTGGATAGGATTATAATTTTTAGTATGTTGACTCATCCTACCCATGAGAAATTAATGCTTTTACAATTGTTTAGATCTAGTTTTAATTGTGTGGAAAGTATTTTGTTGTTGTGTTCATATACTTCCTGTATTTGTCTTGGCAAATAGATTCCTAAATATTTTATATTATCTAGGGTGATTTTAAATGGAATTTCTCTTTCTAACCCTGGCTGCTGAGATATGTTGAGGAATATATGTATCCTACAACTTTGCTAAAGTTGTTAATTATTTCCACTAGCTTTTTAGTTGATTCTTTAGACTTCTTTAATTAGACCATCATATCATCTGCAAAGAGTGATTTTTTTTCTCCTCATTGCCTATTTTAATACGTTCAATTTCCTTTTCCTCTCTGATGGCTAATGCTAGTGTTTCTAGTAAAATGCTAAATAATAGAGGTGATAAAAGCATCCTTGTTTCACTCTTGATCTTATTGAGACTGCTTCTAATTTATTCCCATTGCAAATGATGCTTGCTTATGGTTTTAAATATATAGTGTTTATTATTTTTTAGGAAAGGCCCTTCTACTCCTATACTTTCTAGTGTTTTAAATAGGAGTGAGTGTTGTATTTTATCAAAGATTTTTTCTGCATCTATTGAGATAATCATGTGATTTCTGTTGCTTTTATTATTGTAATGGTCAATAATGTGGATGGTTTTCCTAATATTAAACCATCCTTTCATTCCTGGCATAAATCCCACCTGATCATAGTGAATAATCTTTGTGATTACTTGCTGGAGTCTTTTTGCTAGTATTCTATTAAGATTTTTACATCTATGTTCATTAAAGAGATTGGTATATAGTTTTCTTTCTGTGTTTTTGGTCTGCCTGGCTTTGGAATCAGTACCATATTTGTGTCATAAACGAAATTTGGTAGAATTCCTTTGCTTTTTTTGTGCCAAATACTTTGTATAGTATTGGGGTTAGGTTTTATTTAAATGTTTGATAGAATTCACTTGTTGATCCATCTGGCCCTGGGGATTTTTCCTTAGGGAGTTCTTTGATGACTTTTTTGATTTCTATTTCTGATATAGGATTTTTTAATTATTCTATCTCTTCTTCTGTTAATCTAGGCAATTTATATTTTTGTAAATATTCATCTATATCATCTAGATTGCCATATATATTGCCACATAATAGGGCAAAATAGTTTTTAATGATTGCCTTAATCTCCTCTTCATTAGAGATGAGGTCTCCCTTTTCATATTTGATACTGTTAATTTGATTTTCTTTCTTTCCTTTTTATTATTATATTAACCAGTACTTTATCTATTTTATTTGCTTTTCAATAGACCAGTTTCTAGTCTTATTTATTAAGTCAATAGTTCTTTCACTTTAATTTCTATTTTTTTATCTTTAAATTCTTAAGATTTGTAATTTAGCTTTTATCTGGGGTTCTTTTAGTTTGTTCTCTTTCTATTTTTAATTTGCATGACCAATTCATTGACCTCTTCCCTCCATGATTTGTTAATATATGCACTCAGGGATATAAATCCGCCCTCCCAGTACTGCTTTGACTGAATCCCATTGATTTTGATATGGTGTCTCCTCATTGTCATTTTCCTCAATGAAAATATTAATTGATTCTATGATTTGTCCTTTAACCAACCAATTTTAGAGAATCCTATTGTTTAATTTCCAATTGATTTTTCATTTGCCTCTCCATGTCCTCTTAGTAATTATTATTTTCATTGCATTAAGATCTGAAAGGTTTGCATATATTATTTCTGCTTTTTGCATTTGTTTGCCATAGTCTTATGCCCTATCATATGGTCAATCTTTGTGAATGTACCATGTACTATTGAAAAGAAGGTGTATTCAGTTTTGTCCCTATTTAGTTTTTTCTATATATCTATTAACTCTAAATTTTCTGAGATTTCATTCACATCTCTTACCTCTTTCTTATTTATTCTTTGGTTTGATTTATCTAGATCTGATAGTGGAAGTTTCAGGTTTCCCACAAGTATACTTTTTCTATCTATTTCCTCCTTGAGCTCCAATAATTTCTCCTTTAAAAATCTGGATGCTATACTATTTGGTTCATACATGTTGAGTACTGATATTTCCTCATTGTCTATACTGCCTTTTATCAGGATGTGTTTACCTTCCCTATCTCTCTTTATTTTTTTAGTTTTTAAAACATTATTTTATTTGGTCATTTTCATACATTGTTCATTGGAAACAGATCATTTTCTTTTCTTCCCCCTCAGCCCCCTGCCACCCCTTCCCTAGCCAACAGGCGATTCATCTGGGTATCACATGTGTCCTTGCTCTGAACCCATTTCCTTGTTGTTGGTATTTGCATTAGGGTGCTCATTTAGCGTCTCTCCTTGATCATGTCCCCTCACCCTCTGTAGTCAGGCAGTTGCTTTTTCTCGGTGTTTTTACTCCCTCAGTTTGTCCTCTGCTTGAGGATAGTTTTTTTTTTTCTCGTAGATCACTGCAGGTTGTTCAGGGACATTGTAAAGCCATTACTGAAGAAGTCCATTACATTCTCTTGTACCAAAATGTGTCAGTCTCTGTGTACAATGTTCTCCTGGTTCTGCTCCTCTCACTCTGCATAACTTCCTGGAGGTCTTTTCCAGTCTCCATGGAATTCCTCCACTTTGTTATTCCTTTTAGCACAATAGTATTCTATCACCAACATATACCACAATTTGTTCAGCCATTCTCCAATTGAAGGGCATCCCCTCATTTTCCAATTTTTGGCCACCACAAAGAGCACAGCTATGAATATTCTTCTACAAGTCTTTTTCCTTATTATCTCTTTGGGGGTACAAACCCAGCAGTGCTATGGCTAGATCAAAGGGCAGACAGTCTTTTATCGCCCTTTTGGCATAGTTCCAAATTGCCCTCCAGAATTGTTGGATCAATTCAAAACTCCACCAGCAATGCATTAAAGTCCCTACTTTGCCACACCCCCTCCAGCATTCATTACTTTCCTTTGCTGTCATGTTGAACAATCTGCTAGGTGTGAAGTGATACCTCAGAGTTGTTTTGATTTGCATCTCTCTGATTATAAGAGATCTAGAACACCTTTTCATGTGCTTATTAATAGTCTTGATTTCTTTAACTGAAAATTGCCTATTCATGTCCCTTGCCCATTTTTGAATTGGATAATGGCTTGATTTTTTGTACAACTGGTTTAGCTCATTATAGATTTGAGTAATTAGACCTTTGTCAGAGGTTTTTGTTATGAAGATCGTTTCCCAATTTGTTGCTTTCCTTCTAATTTTAGTTACATTGGTTTTGTTTGTACAAAATCTTTTTAATTTGATGTAGTCAAAATTATTTATTTTGCATTTTGTGACTCTTTCTAAGTCTTGTTTGGTTTTAAAATCTTTCCCTTCCCAAAGGTCTGACATGTATACTATTCTGTGTTCACCTAATTTACTCATAGTTTCTTTCTTTATATTCAAGTCATTCGCCCAGTCTGAGTTTATCTTGATGTAGGGTGTGAGGTGTTGATCCAAACCTAATCTCAACCACACTGTCTTCCAATTTTCCCAGCAGTTTTGATCAAATACTGGATTTTTTGTCCCAAAAGCTGGGGTCTTTGGGTTTGTCAAAGACTGTCTTGCTGAGGTCATTTACCCCAAGTCTATTCCACTGATCCTCCTTTCTGTCTCTTAGCCAGTACCAAATTGTTTTGATGACTGCTGCTTTGTAATATAGTTTGAGATCTGGGACTGCAAGGCCACCTTCGTTTGTATTTTTTTTCATTATTTCCCTGGGTATCCTTGATCCTTTATTCTTCCAAATGAACTTTGTTATGGTTTTCTCTAATTCAGTAAAATAGTTTTTTGGTAGTTCAATGGGTATGGCACTAAATAGATATATAAATTTGGATAGGATGGTCATTTTTATTATGTTAGCTCATCCCATCCATGAGCAATCAATGTTTTTCCAATTGTTTAGATCTAATTTTAATTGTGTGGAGAGTGTTTTATAGTTGTGTTCATATAGTTCCTGTGTTTGTCTTGGCAGATAGCTTCCTAAGTATTTTATATTGTCTCGGGTGACTTTAAATGGAATTTCTCTTTCTAATTCTTGCTGCTGAACTGGGTTGGAGATATACAGAAATGCTGATGACTTATGTGGGTTTATTTTGTATCCTGCAACTTTGCTAAAGTTGTTGATTATTTTGATTAGCTTTTTGGTTGATTCCCTAGGATTCTTTAAGTAAATCATCATATCATCTGCAAAGAGTGACCTCTTGGTCTCCTCATTGCCAATTTTAATACCTTCAATTTCTTTTTCTTCTCTAATTGCTACAGCTAGTGTTTCTAGTACAATATTAAATAATAAAGGTGATAATGGGCATCCTTGTTTGACTTCTGATCTTATTGTGAAGGCTTTGAGTTTTTCCCCATTGCAGATGATGTTTGCTGATAGTTTTAAGTATATACTGTTTATTATTTTTAGGAAAGGCCCTTCTATTCCTATACTTTCTGGTGTTTTCAATATGAATGGGTGTTGCATTTTGTCCAAAGCTTTTTCTGCATCTATTGAGATAATCATGTGATTTTTGTCAATTTGCTTGTTTATATGGTCAATTATGTGGATGCTTTTCCTAATATTGAACCATCCTTGCATTCCTGGTATGAATCCTACCTGATCATAGTGGATAACCCTTGTGATGACTTGCTGGAGTCTTTTTGCTAGTATCCTATTTAAGATTTTTGCAACTATATTCATTAGGGAGATTGGCCTATAGTTTTCTTTCTCTGTTTTTAACCTGCCTGGCTTTGGGATCAGTACCATGTTTGTGTCGTAAAAAGAATTTTGTAGACCCCCTTCTTGGCTTATTCTGTCAAATAGTTTGTATAATATTGGGGTTAGCTGTTCTTTTAATATTTGATAGAATTCATTTGTGAATCTGTCTGGACCTGGGGATTTTTTCTTAGGGAATTCTTTGGTTGTTTGTTCAATTTCTTTTTCTAATAGAGGGTTGTTTAGGTAATTTATTTTTTCTTCTTTTAGTCTAGGCAATTTATATTTTTGTAAGTATTCATCCATATCACTTAGATTGCCATATTTTTTGCCATATAATTGGGCATAGTGGTTTTTAATGATTGCCTTGATTTCCTCTTCATTAGAGGTGAGGACTCCCTTTTCATCTTGGATACTGTCAATTTGGTTTTTTTTTTCTTTCCTTTTTTTAATTAGATTGACTAGTACTTCATTTTATTTGTTTTTTTTTTCAAAGTACCAGCTTCTAGTCTTATTTATTAAATCAATAGTTCTCTGACTTTCAATTTTATTAATTTCTCCTTTGCTTTTTGGGATCTCTAATTTAGTCTTCATCTGAGGGTTTTTAATTTGTATGCCCAATTCATTGACCTCTGCCCTTCTTAATTTGTTTTTATATGAACTCAAGGATATAAATTTCTCCCTGAGTACTGCTTTGGTTGCATCCCATAGGTTTTGAAAATATGTCTCACAATTGTCATTTTCTTCAATGAAGTTATTAATTGCTTCTACAATTTGTTCTTCAACTCGCTGGTTTTGGAGTATCATATTGTTTAATTTCCAATTAATTTTTGATTTATCTATCAATGTACCCTTACTAATTATTATTTTTATTGCAATGTGGTCTGAGAAGTTTGCATTTATTATTTCTGCCCGTTTGCACTTGTTTACAATGATTATGTGCCTTTGTACATGGTCAACCCTATCTCTTTTAACCAGACCTATTTTTACTTTGGCTTTGTCAGATATCATAATTGTGACTCCTGCTTTCTTTTGCTCAGTTGATGTCCTAAATATTTTTGCTCCATCCTCTTACCTTTATCCTGTGTGTGTTTACCTGCCTCATGTGTGTTTATTGTGGGCCACATGTGGTAAAATTTTGGTTTCTAATACACTCTGCTTTTTGTTTCAGTTTTATGGGTGAGTTCATTCCATTCACTTTCAGAGTTATGATTACCATCTGTGTATCCTCCTTCATTTTCATTTCCTCTCCTAGTCCTGACCTTTCTTCTTTCGCTATTTCCTTCTTCACCAGAGTTTTGCTTTTAATCAGTCCCCCTAATCTCCATCCTTATTTTACTTTCCTTCCAACCCACCTCCCTTCTTATTCCCCTCTTATTTTTCTTTAGGGTCTATTAAATTCCCCCCCTCTCTTTCCCTCCTTTTTTGTATACCCAGTCTCACTCATTGTTTTTTTTTTCCTTTCAACTTCCCTATAGGGTAAGATAGAATTTGATACCCCAGTGGATCTAGGTGCTCTTCCCTCTCATATTTTATTGCACTGAAAGTAAGGTTCAAATATTATCTATTAGCACCATCTTCTTCTCCTTCTTATAATAGTATTCTTTCCCTCCCCCTCCCATGTGCCTCTTTATATTATATATATATAACTTATATATATATATATATATATATATATATATATATATATATATAGTAAACCTTAAAATTTCTTAGACTTATATATGTTGGAAATTTCACCATTGGGAAATTTCATACCTGAAAAATTTCCTATTGATAGTGGGAACTCTATTGGAATGTGAACCCCATTGGCATGGGAGGTTCCTCCTCCTCCCTTCTTAAGATTACTTTAGGACAGAAACCTTTTGCTGAACAATGGAAAGGGCTTTGACCTATGCTTAAGCATAGAACAGGAAGTTCTTTGAGTCATGATTGATTTTAGAATTGATACAATAGAGATACTTGGAATGACAGAACCAGGAAAATACAATTTCCACCCTACTCAGTCCTAACAGGATTTAGGAAGGGCTGCAGCAAAGGATCAAGATTTAATTATTTGAGAATATGACCTTCAACAGACATGTGCAAAGCCACAGACCTCTGGGCAGTCCTGGGTTAAGCTAGAGCCACCATTGGCACAGGGAAGACATGGACAGTGATTGGTAGATGTGAGAACTGAGGGGAGGGAACTTGGATGGTTTCCTTAAAGATAGAGGGGTCTGAGGACTGAGGGGTGGTTGGTTGGAGAGGTGGTGCTTTGAGAGTAGGCTCTGAAGGAAGCTGGAGGTGGAGGCCCCTGAGACTGTTTCTCCATTTTGGTCATGTGAGTAATAGGGACTGATCTCCTTTCTTTGCCCCAGCTATCTAAGGGCTTGGGCCTTTTGGCCCAGCCTAAACAGAAGAGGTATTTAAGCCCTATTCCCTTCTCTCCCCTTTCTCTCTCCCTCTCTCTCTCTATCTCTAATACCTTTCTTCATCCTGTTTGTAATTAAACTCCATAAAAGGTTGACTGTTGACTTGAGTTTTCATTTAGGAATTACATAGCTGAATTCCTTGGCGACCCTAAATTAATATATATCAATCTTTTAAGGTGATTTCCTTGTCACAATATTTAACTTAATATATAAGTTATCATGGTTTTCTTCTTCCTTCAAGTTTATCTTGGTGTCATCTTCTATTTTCCCCTCCTTTTTTTTTACATATCATCTTAGACCACTTACTATGCCAACCTCTACCTATGAATAATTCTTCATACTATTATGATAGTGAAAAAACTTTTTGAAACTTACAGATATCATTTTTTCATATAGCAATATAAATAATTTGACCTAACTGAAAGCCTTAATTTTTGTCCCATCTTTCTTGTTTACCTTTTCAAGTTCCTCTTGAACTTTATATTTGGACATCAATTATTTCATTTAGTTCTGGTCTTTTCTTTAAAAATACTTGGAAATCTTTTATTTTGTTAAATGTCCATACTTCCCCATAGAAATATAAAGTCAGTTTTGATGGGTAGTTGATTCTTGGTTGTAGACCCAGTTCTCTTGCCTTTCTAAAAAAAATCATATTCCAAGCCTTGTAGTCCTTTAGTGTAGAGGCTTCCAGAGCCAGTATAATTCTGACTGGGACTCCTTGATAACTGAACTGTCCCTTTCTGACTTCTTACAATATTTTCTCCTTTGCTTGGAAGTTTTTGAATTTGGCAATTACATTTCTGGGTGTTGCCTTTTGAGGATTTAATGTAGAGACTGATCTGTGGACTCTTTCTATGTCTATTTATCCCTCTTGTTCAAGAATATCAGAGCAGTTTACTTTAATAATTTCTTGTAATATGAAGTCAAGGATTCTGTTCTTTTCTAGGTTTTCAGGTGGACCAATCATTCTCAAATTGTCTCTCCTTGACCTTTTTTTCAGGTCTGTTATCTTTTCAAGGAGATATTTCACATTTCCTTCTATTTTATCATTCTTTTGACTTTGCTTTATTAATTCTTGCTGTCTTGTGAGATCATTAGCTGCTACTTGCCCAGTTCAAATCTTTAAAGACTGGTTTTCAACTATGACCTTTTGATTTTCCTTTTTTGGTTTGGTCTATCCTACTTTTCATGGCTTCTATCAGGTCAATTCTGGTCTCCAATTTACTTATTACTTCATGTGATTTCAGTGCTTCTTTTTCCAAGAGTGAGGGTCTGTCTATTAAACTGTTATTTTCTTTTTTAATTATTTGCATTTCTAGTTCCCACTTTTCTGCCCATTTTTGTACTGTTTTTCTTATTTGGTTTTTGAACTCCATTTGGAGTTCCTCAAGAGCTGTGCTAATGGTGGCTCTAGCTTAACCCAGGACCACCCAGAGGTCTGAGGCTTTGCACATGTCTGTTGAAGGTCATATTCTCAAATAATTAAATTTTTATCTATGCTGCAGCCCTTCCTAAATCCTGTTAGGACTGAGTGGGGTGGAAATTGTATTTTCCAAGACCTGGTTCTGTCATTCCAAGTATCTCTATTGTATCAATTCTAAAATCAATCATGACTCAAAGAACTTCCTGTTCTATGCTTAAGCATAGGTCAAAGCCCTTTCCATTGTTCAGCAAAAGGTTTCTGTCCTAAAGTAATCTTAAGAAGGGAGGAGGAGGAACCTCCCATGCCAATGGGGTTCACATTCCAATAGAGTTCCCACTATCAATAGGAAATTTTTCAGGTATGAAATTTCCCAATGGTGAAATTTCCAACATTTATGTCTAATGAATTTTAAGGTTTACAGAGCTTGTGATCAATTTTCTTTTTTTTGTTTTTAAATTTGGATGTGTTTGCTTGTTTGCCACTCTCTGCTGTCACCTCTGTACTTTTGTCACCTTCTTTTCTCCATAGAAGTTATTCAGGGTCAAAGGCTTTTTATTTCTTTTGATACTTATGGATTGTGGTTTCTTCGTGTTGGTAGCCCTTACTGTGCTCATTTTTTCCCTCTGTATTATCTTGGCTTCTCAGCCAGAAGTCTGAGTGAGGTAGGCATACAGTTCTTGGTGTAGTAGGCTTTGATGAGTCTTGGCCTGAGGCTATTTTTCCAGTCTTCTTTGCATTTATCACAGTCAGCCCAGGCCAATCTGGGTCTGCCAGGCCAATCTAGGTCTGTTCTGACTCTGTTCCAGAGCTCCATGCTCCCTCGCCTTTTGTCCCAAGTCTCCCTGCCAAGGCCCTGTGCTGCCCTCAGGGGTAAGACTCTGGTGCCCTCATCCAACCCAGGAGAACTTAGAGATAACCTTGCCCTCACTCTGATTTTGGTGTGGTAGGTGGTGTGGAGGAGGAGTGATCGGCTTGTGCTTTGGTAGTAGTAGTCTCTTGGTAGGTGTAATTTTAACCCCTTATGGTGTGGAAATGCGCAAACCCTGCCTACCTGCAAGGCAATTCCCTTTGGCAGAGCCTCTCCCTGCTTCTGATTTTGATTTTTGCCTTTTTGAGATGCTTTGTTGTGTTCAGTAGTAGTAAGAGTTGTGAAGTTCCTTCTACTCTATAGCCATCTTAGCCCAGAAGTGAATTTCATTCTTTTAGAAAAGCAAGACTTTCATATTAGAGACATAGATGAGCTCCCTGAGTCTTGATTTACTAAAGCCAAGATGTTTTAGATCATAGATTAGCAGGAAAGCTCATTGGAAATTTAAACAGTTTGTCTGAACCAACTTCCTCCTCCTAAAAGTATCAATACTTTTTTTAGCATTAGAAAGTACTTTTTACTCCTCTTTAACCTTTTATGGTAACTCTATGCCTATAAAATCAATTTCAGAGGACTCTGCTAAAGAAATCCCCCACATTCCAGTGTCTTTTTAGGTTTAATACTCACTACATGTACAAAGACAGTACATGGAGGAGAGAGGGAGACAGAGATTTTTGGACTTTGAGACAGATCAGAAGAAGTGGACTGTGAGCACAAATGGATTCATTTATAGTAATCACCAGATGAAGAAATAGGCAGTTACTAAAAATGAAAAATATGATGAAGATACAAGGATGCTAACTAGACTGAGGCCCAAACTAAATTTTTACCTAAAATAATCAAATAATTTGGGTAAAAAGTGGAGCTGGTATCTTTAATTTTACTTTTTCTTATCTTAAACAAATAATCTATTAGTTTTCCATCTCAGGGAGGGGGAAGGGTATTGAGGGTAAAAGAGAAGGGGAGAATTTGACTCAAAAAATTTTAGAAGTGAAAGTTTAAAGCTGTTTTTACATGTAATTGAGAAAATATGTTATTAAAAAACTAACCACCTATGTATTCTATATGAAGTATTCAGATACTGAATAATCTAAGTCATTGCCTCCACCATGAATATTTGACATCTATAAAGAGGCACTCGGCACTTTAACCTTTTTCAAAGAATCTAAAAACCTTAGGAGATTGTTTCATTCTGATTTATACAAGTATATACTACAATAAACTCTACAATGACTCTGTGTATTTGTTTGGTAATCTGTTTTTTTTTTTTTTCATGGAATAAAGTGAATCATTTGAATTGTTTTCATTTTCTTATTTATTATAAATGTGTTTAATTTGCTTTTGAAACACACTGAGTACCTTTGCAGGGGGTGGAGTCTGTGGGAGTTGTTCAATAAATAAAATGATCATTATTATTTACTTGCAATTCTTTAAAATAGTATATTCTTGGTAGAGTTCTTACATTCAAAGATAATTGCAGTCTCTTTTAGTAAAACCTGCAACGGAATGTCAATCACAGTTGATAAATGGCATCCTGAAATCAACTAAAATCCTGTATTTCAAGGTCTTTATTGTCTTTGAGCCTTATTTCTTGCCAATAATTATTCATCTGTGTCCTGTGTTTTTGGAAGAGGTTTTTTTTGAGCCCTGCCTTGAGTTATTCTAAAAGCTTTATGCTGACTGGTTTCCTGGCTCTCTATAATGCTCTTGGACCTTCTTTCTTTATTATCTGGATTAACTAAGGGTTGAATTTTTGGTTATATTGCACTTGACCACTAAATCTATCCTGAAAAATATGCAAATAATGAGATTTCAGGCTACCATCCCAGGCTATTCACAACCACAACTGCCCTCTCTCTCAAAGAGAAGAGTTGACTTAAACTACTGTTGTATGCATACAGATTAGATCTGCAGTTGTTTAATGATCCAATTTGCATATGTAGAATCTTGCCTGTCACTGAAGGAGACTCTCCAGTCATTAACGAATTATTATATGCCTCTGGTCTTATTATGTTGTGATGCCATATGAGATTTCCTTAGCAAAGATTATAGAATTACAGAATATTTTGTCATTTCCTTCTCCAACCCATTTTACAGATGAAGAATCTGAAGCAGAATTGAGTGACTTGTCCAGCCTCAAAAAACTAAAACATGTCAGACCAAATTTGAATTCAAGAAAATGAGTCCTTTTACTGCTAGTAGCAATGCAATAATCCAGGATAATCCTGAAGGTTTTATGAGAAAGAATGCTATCCACATTGAGAGAAAGAACTATAGGAATAGAAATAAAAAAGATAAACATATGACTTATCACTTATCGCTTGTATATATGGGTATGATTTAGGATTTTGTCTTTAAAAGATTGCTCTATAGCAAAAATGAATAATACAGATCTAGGTATCAAGTGACAACATTTGAACAACCCAGTGGAATTGCTTGTCACCTCTGGGAGAGGGGGAGGGAAGAGGGGAGGGAAAGAAAATAAATCATGTAAACATAGAAAAAATATTTTTAAAATGAATAAAAAATTTTTAAAAAGTGTCTTCCTGACTCCAGGCTCAGCACTCTATCATAAAATACTACCTAGCTTCCCCAATAGGACCTTATTTCTTTTCATTCCAGATATCTTGAATAAGTTTCATTTTATAATCGAAGATAATCAGTTTCCCTTCATTTCTATACCATTCAATACCCTCCTTAGAATATATTGAAAACTTGGGCTAAATACAACATGTCCAGCTTCCAGTTGTACAGATAAGGAAAACAAAGGCTATCACAGTACCTCAGAGCATCTACATGAAGTAGTCAACAGTATACTGACTCTGGAGTCAGGGTTGTCCCTAACAGTGGAAGTTCCAAAATTGTTTGGAGGTGGGGGGAGTGAATGTCCTATCTGAATAAATAATTTGGCTAAAGATATATTTAAAAATTCATGGGCCCATAAGAAATATACTAATTTATTAATGAAGATTTAGGATAATTAGCTTATAGCATTTACCTTTCTATAAGAATTTTTTTTTAATTTAAAACACTGAATTCTACAGAGTCTGAATGACTGTATATATCTGAATTAGTCACATTACCATATGACTACTCTCTACAACTTGATGCCTATTTCAGAATTTCATTGCCACTTGCAGGATTATTTCAGTAACCTCATAATTGGTCTCCCCACATTTACCTCTTCTCTTTTCCAATGCATTATAAATTAATCAATCAATATTTATTAAGTACCTACTATGTGCCAGACATGATGAGAAGCACTGGCTACATTCCTGAGATTCCTGAGATTCAGGCCTGATCAGGTCAATCTTTTTCTCAAGAAGTTTCAATGACTCTCTACTATTTTGAGGATGAAAGACAAAGTCCTTTCATGGAAATTTAAAGCCCTCAGTTTGATTGAAGCTTATCTTTCCAGGCTAATTTCACATTTCTTTTATTCATGCTGAAGTTGCTGTTCCCTGTAACTAAGATCCTAGTTCCTTTCTCTATACCTTTCCACAGATTCTGCCTCTTCCCATACTCCCATTCCTGGAATCTCCACGCTCTTTTTCCCCACCTCTCTTGAATTCTTAATACCCCTTAGACCTCAGCTCTTATGCCTCTTCTTTTGAGACAAGTCTCCAAATGCCTCCAAATCATTCTATATGTTCTTTGTATATAACTTCATTTTATTTATCTGTAAACACATTATCTCCAAGCACTGAAATGTAAGCTTCTTGAGGACAAAACCCTAGCTCTACACTTTTGTATTAATATCTCCAGCACCCAGCATTTTAACTGACACAGAGCAGGATTGTAGTACATGCTCATTGATTAGACCCTCCCACTACAAAGATAACACACAATCCAGGCCTACATAGGGCTCACAAGTTATGCTGTATACAAAGATAACAAAATGAAGGGTAGGTTATGTCAAGTGAAAAGACAAGATTTTTTAAAAAGCTCAAGAAACATGTCAGCACAGTGGGAAAGAATTTGAAGCTAGGAGGATCAGGGAAAAGGTGGCATCTCACCTGAACAGTGTGGCTATTGAAAGGCTTGAGATGAAAAGGGTGTATTCCAGAGTATCCAGGAGAATAAGACTACATCAGTGCAGGAGACAGCAGAGAGCTTGGAGAAGAACTCCTAGCTAGATGAGATGTAATTGTATAAAACTAGCTATGTAAACAAAACTTAATAATAACAACTTAAAGTATGGAGAGAAATAACTGCACCAAATATAACATAAAAATCATTAAAAATTTTGAAAAGCAGCATGGTAACAGTATGTAAAGAGCCAGTCAAAATCTCTCTGTGTTCTAAGTAATTTTCTAAGTCTATAAATCTCAGAGAATATGCAAGTAACTTTGTTAGTAAATGGAATGAATTTACAAATTTAGTTTCAATCCCCAAAGGGATTATTCTGATCAATATAAAATATTCGTTGATTTATGACCTATTGTTTATTGTTGTCTCATGTATCTTTCAATAAAGGAGCTAAAAAATACATATTCTTGGATAATTAGATAAATCAAATTAACTGAATAATTAATGACTTGAACTAATGATTATTTATGTATGTCCTATTTGCCAAGATAAGCATAGAGTTTTTTTAAAAAATGAAGCCTAAATTTGGAACTATGCCCAAAGGGCGATAAAAGAATGTCTACCCTTTGATCCAGCCATAGCACTGCTGGGTTTGTACCCCAAAGAGATAATGGAGAAAAATATATGTACAAGAATATTCATAGCTGCGCTCTTTGTGGTGGCCAAAAATTGGAAAACGAGGGGATGCCCATCAATTGGGGAATGGCTGAACAAATTATGGTATATGTTGGTGATGGAATACTATTGTGCTCAAAGGAATAATAAAGTGGAGGAGTTCCATGGAGACTGGAACGACCTCCAGGAAGTGATGCAGAGCGAGAGGAGCAGAATCAGGAGAACATTGTACACAGACAAACACACTGTGGTATAATCGAAAGTAATGGACTTCTCCATTAGTAGCGGTGTAATGTCCCTGAACAATCTGCAGGGATCTAGGAGAAAAAACACTATCCACAAGCAGAGGACAAACTGTGGGAGTAGAAACACCGATGAAAAGCAACTGCCTGACTACAGAGGTTGAGGGGACATGACAGAGGAGAGACTCTAAACGAACACTCTAATGCAAATACTAGCAACATGACAATGGGTTCAAATCAAGAACACATGTGATACCCAGTGGAATCACACGTTGGCTATGGGGGGCTGGGGGGTAGGAAAAGAAAATGATCTTTGTCTTTAATGAATAATGCTTGAAAATGATCAAATAAAATATTATAAAATTTTTAAAAATGAAGCCTATTTAACCACACTATAGTCAATAAAAATATTTTAGTAAGAAATTTTTTAATTAATTCTTTTAACTTTTTAATTTATTTTTAATATTCTTTCCTTTTTAAAATTTTACTTCCAGATTCTCTCCCTATCTCCCACCCTCTCCCATACTCACTGAGAAAGCAAGAAATATAAAATCAATTATTCAGGTGAAATCACACAGAGCATATTTCTATATTAGGTATATTTTAAAAGAAAACAAGGAAAACAAAGTGAGAAAATTATAGCCCAATTTGTACTCAAAATTCATCAGTTCTGTCTCTTGAAGTGGAAAGTATTTTTTCATCATTAGTCCTTTGGAATCATCTTGTATCATTATATGGATTCAAGTAGCCAAGTCTTAAAGCTGATCATCATTACAACATTATTACTGTGCCCAGCCATCTCCGGGTTCTTCTCACTTCACTTTGCATCAGTTAATGTACATCCTTTTGTGTTTTTCTGAAACCACCACCCTCATCATTTTTATAGCTCAACATGAGTATTTCATAACAATCATATTCTTTAATTTGTTCAGTCATTCCCCAATTGCTGAGCATCCTCCCAATTTCCAATTGTTTGCCAACAAAAAAGAGCTGCTATATTTTTTGCTCACACAGGTCATTTTCCTTTTTCTTCCATCTCTTTGGGATAGAGTAGTGGTATTGCTAGGTCAAAACATATACATAGTTTTATAGGTATACTTCCAAATTTTTCTCCAGAATGGTTGGATTAGTTCTATACTCCACCAGCTGTTCATCAAAACTGTCATTTATAAGAGATAAGTGACTTGGTACCCCAAAGTTTTAAAATTTGCATTTCTCTACTGAAAAGGGATTTAGAGCACTCTCCCCTTCCTATCAACTCTGGATATGTCTTTCTTTTTTAAGTGTGTCACTTGTAAGCAACATATTGTTAGATTCTGGGTTACAATCCATTCTACAATCTGAATCTTTTATAAAGATGAGCTCATTCCATTCAAATTCAATTATAGTTGCTATTTCATTCCATCCCATTTCCCATTTTCTTTTGCCCCCTCTCACTTTTCAATCCATCCTTCCTCAAAAGTCTATTGAGCTTCTAATCACCCCTCCCTTAATCTGCCCTCCCTTTTACCGAGTAGGTGTGGGTATGTATCCTTCCTATTCTAATGAAACAGAGGTTCAAACATTGCCTGCTACCCATCCACTCCATTTCTTCTCCATTTTATTTTATTTTTTATGTTCTATTTTTTCTTATTTACACCTGATTTATTCTTTGATTCTTTTTACCCCCAAGGGACACATAGTGGCACTCAAGCCTAGAGTTGAGGTCCTTTGGGGTTCTCATTCAGTACACTGTATAGTATACTAATAGGTTAGGTCATCCAGCAAAAATCTTTCAGGGGTCAGAAAAAGATGGATAGTTAGATGTTGAAGATGATGATGATGATGACAATGTTGATGATGATCATGTTATTATTGATATGGATGTTGAAGATAATGATGATGACGATGTTGATGAGGTTGATGGTGATGCTGTTAATGATGATTGTTTTGAAGTTGATGATGTTGATGATATTGATGATGATGATGATTGAATGATTGAATTTGGAGTTGAAGGTTTTCCTTCCATTTTAACCTTTCTGACTCTTCCCACTGTAATGATTAAAATTTTCTTAGAAGTTGTCTCCAACCTTTTTCACCCTTTCATTGGATTGGTCTTCTCTCCTCCTCCCCCATGAGTTTCTTTATGAAATAAAAAATTACCGCATTTTATTTCTTTTCCTATTTATCTTAGTATTATCCTCTTTTTATACCCTTGATTTTTACATATGTATTTTTTTACATTTCATCCTATACAATTTGTCACTGTTCCTTCTTAATACACTTCTTCTAGATACCCTGATGATAATAACAATTTTTAAGATTTTTTATCTTAAATGTTTTTAAATGTTTTAATTTTTATAAATATCATCTCTTCTTATATGAATACAAATCATTTGAACTTATTGGATCCCTTTAAAAAGTTTTTCATTTGTTTTTTCCCTTTCTTAATTACCTTTTGGTGATTCTCTTCAGTTCTGTGTTTGGGGATCAAATTTTCTGTTTAAGGTCTTTTCTTTAGGAATGCTTGGAAGTCTTCTATTTAGACTCAATTCTCTTGCTATTTTGGAATATCATATTCCATGACTTCTGGGCCTTCAGTGTGGATGCAGTGAGGTCCTGTGTTATCCTAACTATGGTTCCGTGATATCTGAATGGTTTCTTCTTAGCAGTCCATTCCTGGGCATCATCAACTGGGGATCATATGCAGGAGGTGATCTGTGAATTCTTTCAGTCTCCACTTTTCCCTCTTATTCAAAAATGTCAGAGCAGTTTTCTTGGATAATTTCTTGTAGAATGATGTCCAGATTTTTTTTGTCATGATTTTCCAGTAGTCCAATAATACTTAAGTTGCTTCTTCTGGATCTATTTTCTATGTCTGTAATTTTATCAATGAGACATTTCACATTTTCCTCAATTTTTTCCTTCTTTTGATTTTGTTTTATAGAATCTTGCTGCTTTTTGAAGTCATTTGCTTCCTTCACTTTCATTGTCTCATTTTCAGGCCTATCAATTCTGACTTTCAAGACACTATTATCTTGTTTAGTTCATGTGCCTCTGTTTCCAATGACTTATTTTGCTTTTTAAGTTCTTTTCCCAATTGTATTCAGTCTCTCATAATTGTTTGTTGAATTGTGTTTTGAGTTCTTCCAAAGCCTGAATCAAATTCACTGGAGTTTCTGCATTTTATCTTGGTGTTCCTTGGTCCTCCTCTGTTCCATTTGCTCTTTGCTCATTATCTGAATAGAAGCTGTCAATTGTAATTTATTTTTCCTTTGTCTGTTGTTTATTGATATGTTTTTCCTTCTTTCACCCCTGTAACTGGTTGTAATCTATGCTTTGAGGTCCAAACCTTAAGCTGTGGAGGCCAATATAATCTTGACTGTGGCATCAAAATAATTTGAATTGTTTCTTTCTGGATGTTTGAAATATATCCTCTTTGGCCTGAATGCAGTGGAATTCAGATATAATAATCCTGAAAGTTTTCATTCTTGGATCTCTTTCTAGTGGTAGAGTGGATTGCTTCAGTTTCTATATTATTCTCTAGATCTAATATATCATGTCAGTTTTCCTTGATAATGTCTTGAAATATTAAGTCTAGGATGTTTCTTTGAAAATAGCTTTCAGATAGCCCAAAACTTCTGAAATTTTCTCTCCTTGATCTATTTTCTAGATGAGCTGTTTTTCTTATGAGATATTTCACATTTTGTTCTTTTTTTCATTCCTTGGACTTTTATTTTATTTTTTTAATGTCTCATGGAATCATTAGCTTCTACTCATCCAATTTGAAATTTTAAGGAACTATTTTCTTCAGTGGAATTTTTTACCTTTTTCCCCCATTTTTCCAATTCTGTTTTTAAGGTTCTATTTTTTTGCAATTATTTTGGCGGCCTTTTTTAAAACCAAACTCTTAATTCTCTTTTTCATAATTTTCTTATATCACTTTCATTTCTTTTCCCAATTCCCCTCTACCACACTTATCTCTTACTTAACTCTTTTAGGGATTCTTGTTGGATTTGGGTCCATTTAGTATTTTTCTCGGTGGGTATTTTGGTAACTGTTTTCACATTGTTGTCTTCTTCTGAGTTTATATATTGGTATTCCATAGCACTGTAGTAGTTTTTAACAATCCAGTTCTTTTTGTTGCTGTTGTTTGTTTATTTTTCCAGCCAATTTTTTTTTACTTTGAACTTTATACTAAAGTTGGACTCTGTTCACTTTGGGTTGGGGAGGCACTGGCCCATGTTTAGGGATTTTTTATGCTCTTGTTAGCAGAGCTAGTTCTGGGGGTCTGAAAACAAGTTCTTGATACTTTCAAAATAGTGTGATCCTAGTGTGATCTGTTACCCTAAAAAAAGAACTACATTTCCCAGAAGCCCACTGACTTCCTGTCATTTCATACTTCCTATACACAGGGGATATTAGGTGGGGATGTGGAGGGTCCTGCCTCTTTACTTCCTGCCCCGAGCTTGGTAGTAGTAAGGCAGGTGTTTGAACTGGCTGATCAACCATGGGCACATGGTATTTATTTTGTATCCTCTTTATTCCTTGATTTCTAATGATCATTAATAAATCTCCTAAAATATAAAATTTTATATTTGAGATTTAATTTTATTTTTTATAGTTTTCTCTTCCTCATTTTCCTCATTTATAAAATTGGCATAATATCACCTTCCTCCAAGAGTTGTTACGAGAATTGAATAACAAATATAAACACTTTGCAAAACTTAAAAGCACTATGTGGTTTTTAGTTATTGCTGATGATGAGTATGTCTCTACTTGTGTCTACTGCAAAATTGGTCCTATCACATAATTTTGGGGGGTGGGAGAGAAAGAGGTACTCAGAGTAGAATCATGGTATTGATAGACCACTCTTGCACTTACTTACCTGTCTCATTCTGTTACTGGAAAAAAGTCCACAATGCCTTTAGTCATGGTGCTTTTTTATGTCTCCATCCAGATGTCAATGTTTTGTCTTATAGCATGTTCACAAAGTTGTGCTCCCAACCCCTAAACCACCATGAGCTCTGACAGTGGTTCAAGGGTGGGGTGGAACAAATTAAAAATAGTTAAACAAGTCACAACCACTCATCCTCTAGGAAGAAAAGAATTACTGCTTTGGAACTGAGATTGAAACTTAAACAGATGTAGTAACCAGTACCCTTAGTTTTGAATCTGGACTTTTTGCTACTTCTACCAACAATTGACTGGCTTGATTCCAATTTATTTATACATTCCTAAATCCCATATAAATTATGTTACATTTCCTTGGCTGTGTAGGTCATTCATGATTATTTTCCTTAATGATATCTTTGATTTTTATCTCAAGTTTGTATCTTTATAGGGTCCTCCAAAGTGTTAGGTCTTTTGAAGCTAGGTTGTAGGGCAAGGACCACTTGCCCTACTCTAAGTACTCCATCACCTGTAGTCATCAGACATGAATCCAATCTCCTCTTCTGACACCTTTGTGACTACAGGCAAACCACTTGCCTTTCTGAACCTCACTTTTTTTTCATCTGCCAAGGAGGATCTTGACTCTGACCTGAAATGAGATCAAGTCTCTCTCTCTCAACCAGAGGAACATAGAAGGAAAAATATCACTGAGCTTATAAGGAAAGGCCTGGAACAGGGAGCTCTCTTTTGGTCTGGAGACTCTTGAAACAGAGCCTGGTATCTTGGTAACAGGCTTTTACTTAGGGTGATCATGTGATCTTTCTCTAATCTTTACTAATAAATAATTATAAATTCATATACAATCTCCAGAGCATTTTAATCCTAACACACCTAACTCCACTTCTTTTGGACTTCATCATACCATATGCCAGGAATCTCATCACTGGAAAATGTCATCACTCTAAATAGTGATTCAACTTTGATATTCACAACCCAAAACTACTACTCAGATAGGGGAAAGGTAGCCACAAGTTCTAAAACCAACTCTTTAGTAAATAGCCAAGGATAGTTAGTTTATTTCCTATCAGGTGAACTAGATTTCCTCATATTCCTTGTGCTAAATACTTTCTCCTAACTCCTCCAAAAATTTTAGCTTCCTTTTGTGTGTTGCTTCCCTGATTAGATGGCAGAATACTTGGGGACAAGAACTGCCTTTCTTTTTATATGTATTTGTGTCCCTATTGTTTAGTATAGTTGGCTGTCACATAGTGATTATTTAATAAATGTTTGTTGACTGACTGAATGATTCCCATTTGACAAATGAAAAAGACTATATTCAGAAAGGTTGTGACTTGCCCAGGTCTATCCAGCTAGAAAACATATGAGGAAGTATTTGTACTAAATATTCTAGAGTTCAGATCTTGCCTTCTCTCAACAGAGTTCAGAATGGAAAATTTCTTTGATTGTTTTCTAAAAAGAAAAAAAAATTAAAAGGACTTTAAGATGCTGGGGAAATCAAAAGAATGAGTTATTGTTTAATCTAAGTAACTGAGGCATAGAAGTAGTTACTAAGAATCATGGTTAAATAATAATATTTTATGTTGATCAAATGTGAATGACTTAGCCATTCTCAGCAATAAAATGATCCAAGATAATTCCAAATAACTCATGATGAAAAATACTATCCCATTCCCAGGGAAAGAACTGATAAAAATGAATGTACACCAAATAATACTATTTTTCATTGTATTTTTTCTGTTTTTTTGATGTGTCATCTTCCACATGACCAATGTAGAGATATATTTTGTACGATCTGTGAAGATTGGGTTTGGCTATCTCCTGATTGTAACAATGAAGGTACTTAGCTCTTCCTTGATAGTGAAGATAAAATTGTAATCCCCAGTCTATTTAAGATTTTAATCTCCAAAAGTGTTAAATCAGAATTTAAAGTAGATCTACCCATTTTAACCACAAGTAGGTGTTAACTAACTACAAAAGGTGAACTAACCAAAAATGGGTGTTAAATAACCACAAAAAACGGTGTGAACACCCATTTCATACATTGAGCGGAAAGTCTGTGACTCACCTGTGAAAGAATGGACAGTACTGGAGTGCTGTGTCTGCTGTGATTGGTATACATAAAATTTAGGGGAGGTGACACAAGAGAGAAAAAGGTCTTTAAAAAGAGGAAACAGAGGCTCACAAGGTTGGATCAATCAAGAAGGAAGAAAAGTCACTCGGAGGAGAGACTGGAAGACAGACACTCAGACTTAGGGTCAAGACACTTGGCTGTGGAACTGGACCACTGGAGCAGCTCCTGCAGGAGACCTCAGACTGCCTTCCTTTTAGAAGGTCACCCTGATGAGTGTGAAGGCTAACTTACTTCCTTGCCCTTTCAGGAGGTATGAACCTCTGAGAAAGGCCCATTGTCTTGAGACTCCTTTCCCCTGGCTGGGGTTTAGAAAAGGTACGCCCCCCCCCCAAAAAAAAAACAACAAGCCAGAATCGGAGAACACTTGGGATTAAGGTTAAGGCAGAAGGAAGGTCCCAGGACCCCTCCCCCTTCCCACCTAGAGAATTGAGCCTGCAGAGGCAGCAGGAACCACTGGGAAGGCAAAGGTGCTGGTCAGGATGGTGTACCTTGTAGACAGGGGTGTGCCAAGCTCAGAGCACCGAAAGCATACAGCAAAGAAGGAGCTGGAGAGGGAGTTTAGAGCTGTTAGCCTGGCCTGAGCTGTGGAGAACCTCCATATTGCTTTAGCGTTCCAGGATGTTTTGGCCTCAGAGGACTACCAGCCCAACCCACCTGAGCTAAATCCCATCAAAAGTCTTCAGAACTCAGGGAAATCCAGGCTCCACAACCCTCCCTCACTGACCTCTGGACTTTAATCTAATCAAAATCCTCTAAAGGACAGGGAAGCTCAAACCCCAACAACCTTCCCCCACAGACTGCACCAAGAGATCCTCTGTCAAAGCTCCATGAGGGGAGACTGACAGAAGCCCCCAAAACCAAAAAAATAAGAGGAACAAGAGCACAGACCAATACAGGGAGCAAAGAAGGGGTAAATATGAGCAAGCAACAGAAAAAGAAGTAAGAAATTACAATAGACAGCTTCTATACAGGAAATGGAACAGAGGGAAAGGGATGAGCAAATGACAGGCTTTTGAAGAACTCAAAATTGAATACAAAACAAAAATTAAGAGAGGCTGAAGACAATTGGGAAAAGAACTTAAAAACTAAGATAAGTCATCTGGAAACAGAGGCACTTGAACTAAAATGAGAAAATAGTGTCTTGAAAGCCAAAATCAACCACTTGGAAAATGAAGCAAAGGAGATGAAAGATGAGGTAAAGAGAATGAAAGATGACCTCCACAGAAAGTCAGACCAGAATGAGAAGGATGACCAAAAAGCCAAGGGTGAAATCCAGTCTTTAAGAACCATAATACAACAACTAGAATTAAGTGACCTCACAAGGCAACAGGACACTATAAAACAAAACCGAAAGAATGAAAAAAATTGAGGAAAATATGAAGCATCTCATTCACAAAACAGAGGATTTAGAAAATTGTTTGAGGAGAGATAATTTAAAAATATTTGGTCTACCAGAAGACCATGACAAAAGAAAAGGCCTGGACACAATACTACAGGAAATTGTCCAGGAAAACTGCCCTGATATTCTAGAACAAGAGGGAAAAGTGGAGATTGAAAGAATCCACAGATTACCTCCTGTACTTAATTCCCAAATGACAATACCTAGGAATGTTATAGCCAAATTCAAGAACTATAAGACCAAAGAAAAGATATTACAAGCTGCCAAGAAGAAGTCATTCAGATACGATGGAACCACAGGATCTGGCTGCATCTACACAGGATTGAAGGATTGAAAGGCATGGAATAGGATATTCCAGAAAGCAAGGCAACTAGGACTACAACCAAGAATCAACTACCCAGCAAAACTGACTATATTCTTACAGAGGAAAGTATGGTCATTCAACAAAATAGAAGAATTCCAAGAATTTGTACAGAAAAGACCAGACCTGAAAAGAAAATTTGATGCCCAAGCACAAAATTCAAGAGAATCATCAAAAGGTAATTTTAAAAAAGTGAAAAAAGATAAACAAAACAAACAAAAACCCTTTTTTAAAGAGACTCAATAAGTTTAAAATGTTATGAATCCCTATAAGAAAAGAGGTCATTGTTAACTCTTAAAAACTGTTGTTATCACCTGGGCAGGTAGAAGAATTACACTTAGAGGGAAAAGTGATGAACTGTATAGGATTTAAGGATAAGACACAAATAGGTATATAGATACATGTATGCATAAATACATATACATGTGTATATATGTAATATATATATATATACAACTAGAGCTAAAAATGGTTAATACTAAAAGAAATGGGAAAAAAACAAATGGAGGTAAATTCATATGTCACAAAGAAGCTCATAGTGGGAAGGGGAAGAATATAAATACACTGGAAGGGTAAAGAGTTTGGAGGTAGGAAATACTCGACTCTTACGTGCTTTGAAATTGACCCAAAGAGGGAAGAACAATCCAATCCATGGGGCAGAGAATGCATTTGCTCCCTTTAGGGAAATAGAAGGGAAACAAAAAGAATGCTGGGGAGGGAAGTAGTACAAGGTAGGGAGAGGTGGGTTTAATTTTATAAAGACTACAGGGAAAATAAGGAGGGGAATGAGAAGGGAGGGGGGTAGAAAGAGAAGTCAAATAAGGGTGGGAATTGGGGGACTGATTAAAAACAAACATTGGTGTAGAAGGAAATAGTGAAAGAAGAAAAGGCAAGACCAAGAGTAGAATTCAAAATGCTGGAAAATACACAGCTAATAATCATAACACTGAATGTGAATGGAATGAACTCACCCATAAAATGCAAGTGAATAGCAGAGTACAAAACCCTTCCATATGTTGTCTACAAGAAAAACACATGAGGAGTAGATACACATAGGGTGAAAGTAAGAGGATGGAGCCAAATCATTTAGGCATCAACTGATGAAAAGAAGGCAGGAGTCACAATCATGATATCTGACAAAGACAAAGTAAAAATAAATCTAATTAAAAGAGATATGGAAGGTAATTACACCCGTATAGACAATGAGGAAATATTAGTACTCAAAATATATCCAACAAATGGCATAGCATCCAAATTTCTAAAGGAGAAACTAGTGGAGTTCAAGCATGAAATAAATAGAAGAACTATACTAGTGGGAGACATGAACCTTCCTCTATCTGAACTAGATAAATCAAACCACAATATAAATAAGAAAGAGGTAGGATAAGTGAATGAAATCTTAGAAAAATTAGAGTTAGTAGACTTGTGGAGAAAAATAAATAGGGACAAAAAGAAATATAACTTCTTTTCAGCAAGATGTGGTATATTCACAAAAATTGAGCATGAATTAGGGCATGAAAAAATGCAAACAAGTGCAAAAGAGCAGAAATAATAAATGCAACCTTCTCAGATCACAAGGCAATGAAAATAATTATTAGTAAGGGTACATGGAAAGGTATATCAAAAATTAATTGGAAATTAAACAATATGATTCTCCAAAACCGGTTAGTTAAAAAACAAATCATAGAAACAATTCTTAACTTCATTGAAGCAAGTGACAATGATGAGACATCCTTTCAAAACCTATGGGATGCAGCCAAAGAACCACTCAGGGGGAAATTTATATCCTTGAGTTCACATATTAACAAATTAAGAAGGGCAGCAGTCAATGAATTGGGCATGTAAATTAAAAAACTAGAATGCAAACAAATTAAAAATCCTCAGATTAAGACTAAATTAGAGATCCTAAAAATCAAAGAAGAAATTAATAAAATTGAAAGTCAAAGAACTATTGATTTAATTAAGACTAGAAGCCGGTACTTTGAAAAAACAAAAAAAATAGACAAAGTACTAGTCAGTCTAATTAAAAAAAGTAGTCAGTCTAATTAAAAAAAGGAAAGAAGAAAACCAAATTGACAGTATCCAAGATGAAAAGGGAGACCTCACCTCTAATGAAGAGGAAATTAAGGCAATCATTAAAAACTACTATACCCAATTATATGGCAAAAAATATGGCAATATAGGTGATATATATAAATACTTACAAAAATATAAATTGCCTACACTAACAGAAGAAGAAATAAATTATCTAAACAACCCCATATCAGAAAAAGAATTTGAACAAGCCATCAAAGAACTCCCAAAGAAAAAATCCTCAGGTCCAGATGGATTCACAAATGAATTCTATCAAACATTCAAAGAACAACTAATACCAACATTATACAAACTATTTGACAGAATAAGCAAAGAAGGAGTTCTACCAAATTCATTTTAAGACACAAACTTGGTACTGATTCCAAAGCTAGGCAGGTCAAAAACAGAGAAAGACAACTATAGACCAATCTCTTTAATGAATATAGATGTAATAGTCTTAAATAGGATACTCGCAAAAAGACTCCAGCAAGTCATCATAAGGGTTATTCTCTATGACAGGTAGGATTCATACCAGGAATGCAGGGCTGGTTCAATATTAGGAAAACCATCCACATAATTGATCATATTAACAAGCAAACCCACGAAAATTACATGATTATTTCAATAGATGCAGAAATAGCCTTTGATAAAATACAATACTCATTCCTATTGAAAACACTAGAAAATATTGGAATAGAAGTGTCTTTCCTAAAAATAATAAACAGTACTTATCTAAAACCATCAGGCAACTTATCTGCAATGGGGATAAACTAGATAAATTTCCAATAAGATCAGGAATGAAACAAGGATGCCCATTATCAACTCTATTATTTAACATTGTACTAGAAACACTAGCTGTAGCAATTAGAGAAGAAAAAGAAATTGAAGGCATCAAAATAGGCAAGAAGGAGATCAAGCTATCACTCTTTGTGGATGATATGATGGTCTACTTGAAGAATCCTAGAGAATCAACCAAAAAGCTAGTCAAAATAATCAACAACTTTAGCAAAGTTGCAGGATACAAAATAAACCCGCATAAGTCATCAGCATTTCTACATATCTCTAACCCATTTAAGCAGCAAGAATTAGAAAGAGAAATACCATTTAAAATCACCCTAGACAATAAAAAATACTTAGTAATCTATCTGCCGAGAAAAACACAGGAACAATATGAACTCAACTACAAAACACTTTCCACACAGCTAAAACTAGATTTAAACAATTGGAAAAACATTGATTGCTCATGGGTGGGATGAGCTAACATAATAAAAATGACCATCCTACCCAAATTAATTTACTTATTTAGTGCCAACTACCAAAAAACTTCTTTACTGAATTAGAAAAAAACATAACTAAGTTCATTTGGAAGAACAAAAGATCAAGGATATCCAGGGAAATTATGAAAAAAAAATGCAAAGGAAGGAGGACTTGCAGTCCTAGATCTCAAACTATACTATAAAGCAGTGGTTATCAAAACAATTTGGTACTGGCTAAGAGACAGAAAGGAGGATCAGTGGAATAGACTTGGCGTAAATGATCTCAGCAAGACAGTTTATGACAAACCCAAAGACCCCAGCTTTTGGGACAAAAATCCATTATTTGATAAAAACTGCTGGGAAAATTGGAAGACAGTGTGGGAGAGATTAGGTTTGGATCAACACCTCACACCCCACACCAAGATAAATTCAGAATGGGTGAATGACTTGAACATAAAGAAGGAAACTATAAGTAAATTAGGTGAACACAGAATAATATACATGTCAGACCTTTGGGAAGGGAAAGATTTTAAAACCAAGCAAGACTTTGAAAGAGTCACAAAATGTAAAATAAATAATTTTGACTACATCAAATTAAAAAGTTTTTGTACAAACAAAACCAATGTTACTAAAATCAGAAGGGTAGCAATAAATTGGGAAACAATCTTCATAAAAACCTCTGACAAAGGTTTAATTACTCAAATTTACAAAGAGCTAAATCAATTGTATAAAAAATCAAGCCATTCTCCAATTGATAAATGGGCAAGGGACATGAACAGGCAGTTCTCAGCCAAAGAAATCAAAACTATTAATAAGCACATAAAAAAGTGTTCTACATCTCTTATAATCAGAGAGATGCAAATCATAACAACTCTGAGGTATCACTTCACACCTAGCAGATTGGCTAACATAACAGCTATGGAAAGTAATGAATGCTGGATGGGATGTGGCAAAGTAGGGACACTAATTCATTGCTGGTGGAGTTGTGAATTAATCCAATCATTCTGGAGGACAATTTGGAACTATGCCCAAAGGGCGATAAAAGACGGTCTGCCCTTTGATCCAGCCATAGCATTGGTGGACTTGTACCCCAAAGAGATAATAAGGAAAAAGACTTGTACCAGAATATTCATAGCTGCACTCTTTGTGGTGGCCAAAAATTGGAAAATGAGGGGATGCCCATCAATTGGGGAATGGCTGAACAAATTGTGGTATATGTTGGTGATGGAATACTATTGTGCTCAAAGGAATAATAAAGTGGAGGAATTCCATGGAGACTGGAACAACCTCTAGGAAGTGATGCAGAGCAAAAGGAGCAGAACCAGGAAAACATTGTACACAGAGACTAATACATTGTGGTACAATCAAAGGTAATGGACTTCTCCATTAGTGGCAATGCAATGTCCCTGAACAAACTGCAGGGATCTAAAAAACACTATCCACAAGTAGAAGATAAACTGTGGGAGTAAAAACACCGATGAAAAGCAACTGCTTGACTACAGGGGTGGAGGGGATATGACTAAGGAGAGACTCTAAATGAACACTCTAATGCAAATACCATCAACATGGAAATGGGTTTGAATCAAGAACACATGTGATACCCAGTGGAATTGCGTGTGGTCTATGGGAGAGGTGGTGGGAGGGGGGGAGGGAAGAAAAGAAAATGATCTTTGATTCCAATGAATAATGTTTGGAAATGACCAAATAAAAATTAAAAAAAAATTAATTAATTAATTAATTAAAAAAAGGAAAGTACCCCAAAGAGATAATAAGGAAAAAAACATGTACAAGAATATTCATAGCTGCTCTCTTTGTGGTGGCCAAAGTTGGAAAATGAGGGGATGCCCTTCAGTTGGGAAATGGCTGAACAAATTGTAGTATCTGTTGGTGATGGAATACGATTTTGCACAAATAAATAATAAACTGTAGGAATTCCATGGAGACTGGAACTACCTCCAGGATTTGATACAGACTGAAAGGAGCAGAACCAGGAGAACATTGTAAACAGAGACTGATACACTGTGGTACAATTGAATGTAATGGACTTCTCCATTAGTGGCAATGCAATGACCCTGAACAACTTGGAGGAACCTATGAGAAAAACCACTATCCACATCCAAAGGAAACACAGTGGGACTAAAAACACTGAAGAAAAACAACTGCTTGAATACTTGGGTCGAATGGATATGGTTGAGTATGTAGATTCTAAATCAACATCCTAGTGTATACAACAACATGGAAATAGGTTCTGATCAAGGACACAAATAATACCCAATGAAATTGTGCATTGGCTCCGGGAAGAATTGGTGGAGGGGAGGGAGGGAAATAATGTGATTAGTGTAACCAAGAAATAATGTTCTAAATTGACTAAATAAACTCATTCAAATAGAAAAAAAAATAAAGAAATAAAGGATGGCTAAAAAAACTGCATGAAGACTTTTGGAACACTATATAAGAAGAGCTAATATTTTGACTCTACAATTTTTCTAGTAAGCTTCATTTTAACATTTTAAAATATTTGAGTTTCAATTATCTCCCTTTCTCTAGCCCCTTCCTCATCCACTGAAATGACAAGGAATAGGACACCAATTATACATGTGAAGTAATGTAAAACAAATTTCCATCTTAGTCATTATTATGATTACTTCTGGATAATTTTAAGATTCAACCTTGACACCCAGAGAAGAGATGAGAAAATGTACTGTCTTGCCCTCTTCATAAAGGTGGGTGACTATTAGCTAAGGTGCAAAATATTGGATTCTTAGACATATCTGATATGTTAATTGCTTGGTTTCACAAACTGCTGTTTCTTTCTTTTTCCTGATAAAGTTCTTTATTGCAAGGAATGGCCCACTGGATAATAGAAGGGGAGAGGATTTGTTCCCAGACAATGATGATAAAAAAAGAATAGCTATCAATAAAAATAAGATTAAAATATTTTCTCAAAATTTTATAAACATTGATCACCAAATGCAGCAACAAAAACTTAGCTACTGGGACTATATCTAGTAAGAACAGTTCAGGAGAAAATTCTTTGATTAAAAACAAAAAAATATGAACTTAGGAAGGGATATTTTGGAATGTGGATTTCAAGGAGTCTATTTCCTAGTGATGGAATGGTATGCTGGTATTGTGTACTCAAAAAAAATATTGATTGGGAGTATGAGTCTCCAAGTGTCCATTTTAGCAATATAATGCTAAATTGGAAGAAATTTTGGAATAGGAGAGGGTAGCTCTGGAATCAGGCTTTGTATAATGGCCATTGGCAATATATACATATACATGTAGATTAAAATGCAACTGGGAAATTTTGAACAAATAAATAAAACATAGATGATATATATATAAATATATATCCAAGGCATAAGACTATAAGAGTTGGAAAGGATTTGGCGCAGAGTGTTGATGTGGCAGGGTGTAGGAGATAAATGTTCCAAGTAGTCCACAGGTGGTCCCCCAAAAAGTAGCTAGAAATATATTCCAAATCAGTTTACTTCTGTCATGAGAAGTGTTCCCTGCGCCAAGAATTCTAGGGCAGAGTGAGTTGACCTTTTACAAAGTTACCTGTTAATCACATTAACTAACAGAGAGTCTAAAGAGGACATTAAAGGGTAAGAGTTTAGCAAGGGCTGCTTAGAGATATTTCCCATAGTTGTATGTGGATCTTGATGGCAGATATTTTGAGTAAGAGTTGTTTAGGTTCAGGTTTGACAAAATGGAAAAAATAAAAGTAAAATAGTGAAGTAGATAGGACATAATGGTATAACCCAGGGCAAATCACTTAACCACTGTCAACCTCAACTTTCTCATTTATTAAAAGATGAAAAGGGTTGAGTTCAATGGGTCTCTAAGGTCACTTCTAACTATGGTATTGTAATATTTCATTGATATACCCAGAGATAGGAATTTTATTTAGTTATGGTAGTCCCTAAGTGAGGAAAATAAGTTCATCTGCCCACTGTAGTGAAAAGTAGAATTATTGAAGTAAAAAGACTAAGTGGAAGGATGCATTTTAGTCCTGGATTAAATACTTAGATCCTAAAAATAGTATAGATTTTTTTTTTCAGTTCTGTAGAGCCTGATAATGCTTTATAACAGGATGAATCATGATCCACAACACTTTGCCTTTACTATTTCTAGAAAAAGGAAAATTTTAGTATCTGTGATTCATGAACCAGGATAGGAATTGAGTCAGTGGCATTGTCCTAAAGTTTGAGACAATGCCAAGACATAGAGCAGAAGTGCCAAACACACAATCCTCCTCAACATTTCTAAGTGGGATCTGATTAAAATGCAACTGGGAAATATTGAACAAATATATAAAACAAAGATGATGTTAACTTAAGATTTCCTAAATCAATGTGTACCCCCACAAGGATGTCTATCTATAGTTGAGTATTCCCCATATCTATCTGGATTTGATACTACTGATACAAAGAATGATCCCAAAGGAGAAAAGGAAAAATCATAAGAATGTCTCTCAATGTAGAGTGACATTTTCTAAAGAAATAGATTGTGCAATGGGTTAAAATATATGAAAGAAAAGATATCCATAAAGTAACTGACATTTATATGTTACTTTTATAGTCTCAATGTGAATAGAGAGCTAAACTCAAAACTCAGAAGACTTGAGTTCAAATCCTGCCTATTATGATGCTATTCCAGTCAATTTCTCAGTGGTCTGGGTAACCAGACAACATTAAAAATTAAAGGAAGGTACAGTCCTATATAGGAGCAAAGAGTTTCTTTCTGGGCAGTGCCTTATACCAATGAAATCAGTTTTTGTTTTTCAGCCATTTTTCAGTCATGTCCACCCCTGCAGATCCCCTATGGGGTTTTCTTGATATAAATATTAGAGTGGTTTGCCATTTCCTTTTCTAGCTCATTTTACATATGAGGAAACAAAGGCAAACAGTATTAAATGACTTGCCCAGAGTCACACAACTAGTAAGACTAGATTTGAACTCAGGACGATGATTATGTTTTTACTCCAGGCCCTATTTTCTATCCACTGCACCACCTACTTGCTCCCAATGAAGTTATAGTTCCAGTCAAAATGAAAAATAAAACTCTAGGTTTTATTCCAACACTTTACTGTATCATGAAGACAATGCTAGAGTCAAAGATTTTGATAGCATAGCACAAAGCTCCAAGGAAGGTCTTGGAGACCAAGTGTATATGCTTTCTGAACCTTAGTCTAATTAGTGTTAGAAAAGTTCATAATTAATAGTCATTACAATGTTGAATACTTTGGTCTTGGTCAACCTATGAAGAAAAGAAAAATACATAATGCTAATATACACTCTTGTGAAACTTCTTTCTATTCTTATAGTAAAAAAAATCAAAATAGAAAGAAAAAAGGGGGAGATAGGGCTTGAAACTCACAATTTGAAGACCATCTATAAACATTAACAAATTCTTACTATTTAAATGTAAGATTCTTGCCCAGAAACCAACGAGTTGACATACTACCGGAGGAACTGAATTATATCAAAAGTGGCGTTGTTCCTATAAATCACACCAGACAATATAAGGGAGTTTTACTTAAATAAAAAGAGAGCCTACCAGTCCTCCTTAGAGAAACAAATAAAAAGTCAGTAAAATGGTTTTATTATATGTTCAAAATCAACAAGAAACATGATTTCATGGACTACTTTGGCATTTCATCTTACAGTGCTTATGAGCAGAAGCAAAAATGTCACTGGAAAGTAATTAAAGTTGCAATCAATTAAGGCAGAAACAGGAAACTATAAACTCAATAAGTCCTTCCCAATTTAATAATTGAATAACTCAATGTAAAGAAATCTACATTTAAAGAGATAAAGGGAGAAACTATTAATCAAAAGTAGCATTTCCAAGCACTATGATTCAAGCCTCAGAATATCCCTAATAAGTAGAGGATTTAGGGTAGTACAAGGGAGTAGTAAAGGGTTATCTGGGGATTATGACTACATTTAAATTCATTGTGAGTTCAGTGTATTTCAGTGCAAAGAAAATCACCCAATCTTGGAGATGAGAATAGAAACTTTTAGTTTCTGTCCAAGATTCTGATTAAAGCATCTAGAAGAAAATTACTAGGGTTGGATTAAGTTAGGGGTTTCTTCTTTCTGTATAGTGTAAAGATTAAAATTTAGGAATAGACTGAGGCAGGTAGAAATTAGTTTCTCTCTGCAAGGAGTATTATATTTTATGAGGTTTATTAAAGTTAAGGATTAAAAGAAAATACAGGATAAGAAAAAACACGTGTCTAGGCCAGAGGCCTAGACCTCACCTACATTATGGAAAGAGCCATGTCTGCTCCAAAACGGAAGTCCAAAAAGAGCCAAGAGCCCTCAAAAGCCTTTGAATCAGCTTAAATGCCTTCTTGATCTCGGCCCTGGTGAGATTACAAGGCATCCTGGGGAAGTGGAGCAAAGGCTCATGGGGATTGTAGTCCTGTATTCGAGTCTATTTTTTACATTAGACAGATATAGATTTAATATCATCACAATTTTTTAAACAAGTTTAGAATTTCTTAGTTAAAAGTCATAGCAGAAGTGAAGTCAGAACAATAAATGTTAGAAAGTGTGGTTAAGAGCTAATGAAAAAGAAACCAAGAGCTTTTCAGCTACTCAAAAGTTCCACAACTAAAAACCAAAAATATTTTCTTTAAGCACTAAACACAAAAAGTACCAAATAACATCACAAAAACAATGAAATTGATTATAAGATTAACAGAAAGCAAATGCTTAGTTACTGATATGGGAACATTTCTGAATTAACTGTCTATGGCTAGTTAGACTAGTGAATTTTCAAAGCAACATTTTATACTGGCATCAAATTAGAATACAGGATAAAGAGTAAAAGATGATATGGAATGTAATAAAACCATTTTAATTCAACCTATTTAAATAAGCTATAATGCTGAAAATAAATTCAAGAATAGACTTTGCATATATTATCACCATCTTAAGTAGAAACTTAACTTATAAAAGAAAGCATCACAAGAGGGAGGTGAAAAAAACTTTAAAACAATCAATTCGTCCAGCAAATATCTGATATTGTTTCCAGGCAGAGAGGCATGGAAACCAAGAATAAAATGAAGTTTAGGATATGAACTAATGTGCAAAGCCTTTTAGGGGACAGTAAAACATGAAGATCAATATTAATTAATATACATAGTACATATAAAATGTTGACAAATGATGGAAGGAAATTCAAGCTTGCAGAATGTTTAGCAGGATTAATTAACTATTATCAATCCAAGAGCATCTGGGGATAAAACAGGAAGGGGGATGACAGGCAGGAAAAAAATAGATGTCAATATTTATATTTTCAAAACTATTTTTCATCAATTACAGTAAAATTACTAAATTTTGACTCTATCATTATAATCCCTGATATTACAGAAGGAATTAAAAATGGCAATAAAGAAAATGAAAATAGGAAAAAATATACAAAAAAATTAGAGGAGGTTCATGATGAAAATAACAAAATTTTGAAGGCACTAAAAATTAATTTTCAAGAAATCTGAAAAGGGGAAAATACTGAGACAACAAAAATATACATTTTTAGATGGAAAAAAGGAGGATTCAGAAGATACTGGTAACTATCAAATCAAGCTATTAATCAAAAATTAAATGAAAATTATTAATGAAAATATGAATACTGAAAACTTTCTCTCATTAATATCTATGAAAAACTAGATCATGTCGTAACCAAGGAATGAACTGAGATTGCAGAGGTTATAAAACTTCATTGTGCTTTTTTTTTTCCATGAAAAATTCTCAATAGAAATCTGTTTACTAGATTACCTTCCATCTATGTCTCATACATCTTTTATTTATTATAATTGCTTTCATGTTGTCTCTCCATTAAAATGTGAGCTTCTTGAAAGCAAGGACTATGTCTTGCCTTTTAAAAAAATCCACAGCATGTAATATAATACTTGTCACACTTATTGGCAAACTGACTGAAAATGTACCTGTAAAGGCTCCCTTCCAAAAAGATGTCTCCTTTGCATATGTTCAACCAAAAAAGTTTTTTTTTTAATAAATGCAATAGCAAGGATAATTGAGAATTCTCTAATTCCTAGTACCATAGAAGGCCACTAAAAAGGGAATTATTAGGGACAGCTACATGGATAAAATGTATAGAGAATCAGGTCTAGTGATGGGTGTGCCTGGGTTCAAATCTGGCCTCAGAAATTTCCTAGATGTGTGATCCTGAAGTAGACATTTAACCCCAATTGCTTAGATTTACCACTTTTCTACCTTAATATTGATTCTAAGACAGAACTAAGGATTTCTAAGAAAAACAAAGAACTGTTAGCCAAAGGTGTTACCATTGTCACAGAGGTTCCTTAGAGAGGGTGAGTACTCCAAATATTTCTGTTTCCAGATAGCATTGTGTTGATTGAATAAAGCTGCAGCGTATTATAGATTTCTAAATGAGATAAAAAATCATTATTTAAAGTTTGACCTAACTTTCCAAGCAAGGGGAAAAAACAAACAAACAAGTAGGTAAAGAATTAATATGATATTAAGTTGAATGGACAGCAAAGAAAGCTGGAACATTGGCATATATGGGAAAGAGGAGGCATTTAAACAATGAACTAGTCTCAGAAATGAATACGAGGAAGTAATTTCTAGATGACATTTAGAACATAATGCAAACTTTTCCCTGAAAAACTCACCTTTTTAATACTAATATTCTTCTGATTATACTACATAGCTGTGAATTATAGAATGCTAAAATATTCCAAAAAAAAAATAAAGTTGTAAACCACTCCCATACCAATGGAGAGACACATATTAGGTTTAAATAGGTTGCAGGATATATAGGATAAGAATGGGACATTCATTCCACAAATGTGGAAACTGAGCCACTGAATGGGTAAGCGACTTTCCCATAGTTACACTGATAATAAGCACCAGAAGAAAGATTTGAATCTAATTCCATCCCCAGCCTTGTTTCCATTATACTTTACTACCCCTATAGCTCTTGATCTTCTTTTCTTTTTTATTAATTAAAATTATTTGTTTGTTTCTTACATTAAGATATCCAATTAACTCTTTCTCTTCTTATCCTACCCCAATTAGAGAAGGCATCATTTAACAAAAAATAAACATATATATATATATATATATATATATTTATATATATATACACATATACATATATATTATACTTATTTCTATGTCATCAGTTCTCTGTTGGTGGACATAAACAAGTCTTTCTTCAAACTATTTCTGTTGCTATATATAATGTTCTTTTGGTTCTGCTCATTTCACTCTTCATAATTTCATGTAGGTCTTTCTATGTTTTTCTTCCAAAATTTACCTGCTAGTCATTTCTTATAGCTCAATAACATTCCATTACAATCATATGTCATTGTTTAGACATTCTCCAATTGACGGGCGTCCCTTCAATTTCTAGTTCTTTGTCACCACAAAGAGATCTACTATAAATATTTTAGAACATATAAGTTATTTTCCCTTTTCCCTGATCACCTTAGAAAGTAAACCTAATAGTCGTTTTGCTAGGTCAAAAGGTATAGAAAGATTTGTAACTCTTTGAGCATAATTCTAGATTGTTCTCCAAAATTGTTGGATCAGTTCACAGTTCCACCAACAGTGTATTAGAGTCCCCATTTTTCTACATCCTCTCCAAGAGTTATCATTTTGCCCTTTTGTGATTTTAGCCAATCTAATAACTGAGATAATTCAGTTATTCTGATTTGCATTTCTCTAATCAATATAATTAAAAGCATTTTATATAGTTACATATAGCTTTGATTTTCCCTAATTTATAGTCAAAAGATATCTCTTTTCTTTTATTTATCTCTCTCTCCCTCTTTTCAACTTACCTAATCCCACTGTATTTCCTCTAGCTTTTAGGATATGGCTTCTTACACACACTTTTTGTTGTGCAGTCATTTTCAGTCACATCTGACTCTTTATGATCCCATTTGAGGTTCTTTTGGCAAAAAACTAGAATGGCTTGCCATTTTCTTCTCCAGCTCCTTTTATAGCTGAGAAAACTGAGGTAAACAGGCTTACATGACTTGGCCAGGGTCACATAACTAATAATTGCCTGAGACCAAATTTGAATTCAGGTCTTCCTGACTACTGAACTAGTGCATTCTATTCAGTATACCATTTTGCTGCTCTTGTACACATTTAGATCTTGGATCTATATGTTTTTTTTCCTTCCCACCTTTGAGCTTTTTCAGAGCAGGAGGATGAGTTGTGAACCAGGGCATTTTTCTTTTTGTACTTTAGAATTTGTGTGAGGATACAGAATTCATAATTTAAATAAATGTACAAGTGAACATGGACTTTACCAAAGAAAGAACTTATTCTACAGCAAAGGCTGAAAAGTGGTTTCAATTATCATCCCACTGTTTCACTTAGTAATAGCTTTCTCAAAATGAATGCCCCTAAACTGAAATTGTCTATGTCCATTCAAGCACTAGAAGTTCACCATCTGTGTTCTTTTCCTTCTTTCTCAAGGTCAAATGAAACTAGCTGAGTTATATGGTCATTTTCCTTAAGCCAGTAATTATTGTGTCTTTTCTACTGTGGAATTTAAAACTAAAGTTGAGTGTTTCTCATTTGTAAGATAGATATCTTTATGAGAGAAACAAAAAATACCCAGAATTCTTAATGGTTGAATGAAATTATAATGTATTTATGATTAAAACAACAAAATTTTATAGTCTTTGTTCTAAGAGATGTTATAGTATGTTGGAAAGAGCTCTGTATGTACTAGGAGACAGGTGACTTGTCTGTCTGCCATTTATTAGCTGCAGCACTTCAGGGAGGTCATTTCATCTTTCTAACTCTCTGCTGCTTCATCCTTAAAATATGGATAATAACATTTCACTTGCCTGAAGGTAGGAGGCCAAACCAGATGGTCTCTTGAGGTCCTTTCTAACTCTCAGCTCTATGTTCCTGTAATCTACTCTATTTAAAACATCCTTGAAGAGTGACTATACTTAAATTATTACAGACAAATGAGAACTTGGGATGTTCAAGATATTGAGGGGAAGATGTCTTTTAAATGTTTTAGATTTTTCTATAATGCACAAATTAGATAAGAACTTTAAGATATTTGGAGTTTTTAAAAATTCATAGATACCCATTAATTAATAAAAAGTAAGGTCATAATTTAGAATCTTTTAAAACATTCTTCAATTAAAAACTTTGCTCATTTAAAGAATATGTTTCTCAGCCTTTCAGGTCACAGAACCAATAAGATAGTAGACTAGACTTTTGCTCTCAAAAAATGTTCAAATTATGAATTATGCAATTATAGCTGAATCCAAAGAAGGAGAAAATAAGAACTCCAATCAAGGTAAAAGCCTTTTGAATTATCATTGGTATGTGCTAACCTTTAGTGGATATGGGTAACAGTGATTATATATAACAAGTATTACAAATAACTATCACATAAAAAAGAAACAAAAGAGAATTCTTGAAAACATAAACTCAGCAATGGAAGAAATAAAATAAAATTGCCAAGAAATTCTGAATACAAAAAACAAAGCGCCAATTGAAATAATACAGAGATCACCTCAAAGGAAAAAATAGAATCTCTATATTTCAACACACAGTATCTAAATTTAATAGTTCAATGACAGACAACCAAATCTGAAAGTATCTATGAGAATGACCTTCAATTATAATGGGAAAGAATTTAAATTCATAGTAAAAACTTAATACTGTTGTACAATCCCTAGAACGGACAGAATAGAATTAAATACTATATTTAAAAATGGAAAAGAGCTCAAGCTTCAAAACAAAATGAAATATTTGACAAAATTAAATCAAATCACTATTTGAAATATGGAAATTCAACAAAAATAGTCTTTTAAGGCAACCTTTGCAGGGTGAAGGAAAGAACATTAGACTTGCAAAATACCCTAAACAATAGAAAGACAAGAAAGACAAAAAAAACAAATACTAAGAATACAATAAATAACAAAACAAATTACCAAATATGTAAAAATTATTTGGCAGAATCAAACAAGATAGGAGAAATGAAAATGGAAAGACAGAATTGAAGCACCATAAAAACAAAGTCCCAGCCTCCTAGAAGTAAATCAAGGTAGGACAAATTTACATTCTAGAATGGTATTTAAATGAAGAGAATTGAGGTTTAGAATAGTCTACATATAAACAAAAAGATAATAATTCTTGTTTTTTCAGGGGAAAAAAGAATTACCGATGGATAAGAACTATCAGAAAGAAGAGATTGAGAATGTGAGAATGAAATATGGAAGTCTCAATACAAGAGATGGATACACTCCTGAAAATGACTCCTGTAGGGAAGAGGCATGCTTATAGTAGCAATATTAAAGTTCTTTATTGTGAGATTAATAAGAATTAAGTTGGCCACCTAAGAAACATCCTTCTCTGAGAGAATAGTTTTACTCCGTGGACAATACAACTGTCTCAGAAGAATGTGAACTTCCAAGTTCACTGGGTACTTGGTTTGTGGATGTCATAGGAATGTAGACTAAGATAAATGACATTTTTAATGTGAAAGAGACTGATTTGGGGGTAGATAGGAGATAGAAATGTACTTCATATATGAATTAATTTATACCATGTGGAAAGGAAAACTGAATTAAGTTCTGTTAGAGAGAAGATATTAACAAGAATGACAGTTGGTAGGAGGAGGAGAACTTAGAGAGTGACAGTTGGTCTCCTGACACTCTCTTTCCTGGCCCTCAGACTGGAAGGAGTGCTGTCTCCCTGTCTTGGGATAGAATTACATCTATTCCTGGATATTTCCCAACTGTGTGCTCTACCTGGACTTCTGTGATTGTGTTATCAAACAAAAGGATTTAAGGAGAGCAGTTTGAACTGTAGGGCCAGTCTTTAGGTGTGCCAGCCTGAAGAGATAGGCCCAACCAGCTCTGAACATCAGAACCTTTCCTTCTTCTTGCTGTCTGCTGCTAAAGATTTTGAACTTGAGAAATCTAGCATAGATATAGCATATACAGGAATAAAAGAAACCCTCCACTAACCTATGAGGCCTGGCCTCAGCTCAAAAGCTGAGAGAGACTCAAACCCAATCTAGGGAAAACCTGATTCCCTCTTCCCTGATATCTCCCCAATCCAAACTTGTTATTAAATTCATATTGAGTTAAATAACCTGCAGTCAGATAAGAGAATTATCATTTCAGGGAAACATAGAGGGAGCAGAACCCAAGGACAACCATTCAACCATAGACTTTCCTTCTTGGACCCTACTAGGTGACCTTGGGGTGGGGGAGGCTTGTCCTTCAGGAGGGTCTGTGCTTACCTTCCCTGGGGTATATTCATCATCAATCAATAGAGAAGACATCCTTCAGGCTATCATAGGTGGTCCATTTCTCTGGAAATTCAATTTTCATAGATAGCCTCTCAGCAGGGAGGTATCTCTCTCCTTTTACCTCATTGGCAGCCATATTCCCTCTATCCCTTCAACTCCTCCATTCCCTGTTACAAAACCTTCCTCATCCCCTGTACTTCTTCTGTCCTCTATAATTCTTTTAACTATTACAACCATCAGACAGTGGTTCTATCCAAATTTGGCTTCTCATGAACCAATTCTTCTAGGACAAAGGGACAAGGGAAAAAATAGATGCTGAGCAAAATCTGTTTTAGGCAGCAACATAGAAATTGGTTAGTACAGGTAGCTCAACTAAAGCCAGAGACAGGAGGTTCAAGGTTCAAACCTGGCCTCAGACACTTCTTAGTTGTATGACCCTATGCAAGTCACTTAACCTCCATTAACTAGCCCTTACCACTCTTCTGCCTTGGAACCAATGCAGAGTATTGATTTTAAGACAGAAAGTAAGGGTTTAAAAAATCTGAAATAATTTATAATCTTGTGAAAGGTAATGATGATGATATTTTAAAAAATTGATATGCAGGTAAAATAGTCCTCAAGAAAAATATTACATACATAAAAACATAAATAAAAAAGACTAATGAACTGGGAAGCCAATAAATAAATACAATGTGTGGGGTTCTAAATAAGTAGTCAATAACTAAATATTATATTTTATAAAGTTTTATTATTAATAACTAAAGCAAAAGAAACTGCCTGAATTCAACCCAGTCGCAGATGAAAGAGAGGAAGAGGGAGGAGTTACAGTGACAAATACAATCACACAAAACATGGGAACACAGGAAAAGGGAATTTTGGGAAATACTAAGGGACTTCTAGGGGATGAAGTCCAAAGGGTCAAAAATCTCCATTTACACAAAGGTAAGCAAAAAAGAAGAAATCTTGAAAGTTAGAGGAGAAATAAACAAATTAAGATGCCCCCCAAATCTATTGAATTGATAAATATAAGCAATTAAGAAACATATACAAGTTGATTAAAAAACACATTGTGGAAAGTTCAATTTAAAAAAACAAATTTAAATAGAAAATGAGAAAGAATAGAAAAAAGCATTTGTTAAGCATCTACCATAAGTCAGGCACCATACTATTCTCTACAAATATTACCTCATTTTATTCTCATAACAATCCTTTAAGGTAGGTGCTATTATGTTCATTTTACAATTGAAGAAATTAAAGTAAAGGTTAAATGACTTACCTGGAGTCACATAGTTGCTAAGAACCTAAGGCTAGATTTGAACTAATGTTTTGTGACTCAGGGGCCAGAGTTCTATATAATGGACCACTAGATGTTTCCTAAGATGAAATCAAAACAAGAGCAAAAGAAGTAAAAGTAATAAACGGCCCTAAGAACTCAAAAGAATAAAGGATTGCCAAAAAAATTTAAATATAAACAAAAATCAGAATATCCCAATAACAGAACATCATTAGGAGATAATAAATAATCCCAAAACAGAAAAGGAAACCAAAATAGCTATAAGCTTCTGAAGAAAAGATCTCTAGTGCAGGAAAATTTACAGGAGCTTTCAACCAAGAATTATTAAAATATATTAAAAATAAATTAATTTTTTTAAATACATTTTATCAAATTTAAAGTGAAAATCATGATACTAATAGCTAAACCAGGAATAAAGCAAAGAAAAAGAATTAAAATAAATATCACTAATAGACAATTATTTAATAAAATAATTCATGACCAAGATACAATTTAACAGGGATGACAATTTATGTAATGAAAACAATTAACATAATCATATCAAAATAAAAAATATGAAACTAAATAATTCTAAGAATACAGAGGGAAAAAACCTTTAGCAAAAAGCAATATTCATTCAAGTTAAAATTTCTACAAAGTAAACAGGCATAGATTGATTATCATTATGTCAAAAAGTATCTAAAGACAATAGCTAGACATATATAGAGTGAAGAAATAGTAGAAGCTTTTCTAGTAAATACAGTACTAAAGCAAGCTTATTTTATTTCCCTATCATTGACTTACACAGTTCTAGTAATGCAATAAAAAGCAATAAAAAACAAACAATATTAAGGGCATAAAGATAGGTCAGGTAGAGACAAAACTATCCTTGTCTGTTAAACTCGTGATGTTTGTTTGTTTGTTTTAATTTCAAAAAAAAAAAACAGGAAAGACAATAAAAAGTTTTAGTAAATTTGAGAGGTATAAAATTAATTAACAAAACAAACATTTTAAATAAAATAATAACAAAAACCCAGCAAACAAATAATACAAACTTTACAAAATACTTATAGGAGTCAAGATGGCGGCTTAAAGGCAGCGAAAGTTCAGATTTCTGAAGGTCCTTCCATACTGATTAATAACTAAATGCCCTGAGGGGATTGAAAACCAGAGCTAACAACAGGATGGAGCAAAGGAATCCTCCTGCTGGACTCAAATTAAAAGGTATACTCCCAAAAAGCCTGAATTCAGGAACACTCTGGGTTAAAGGGAAAGGAAGAAGGAAGGTCCCAGGATCCTCCCCCACCTAGAGCACTAAGCCTCCAGCAGTGGCTGGAACCTCTTGGTGGGCAAGGGTGCTGGTCTGGAGGGAGTACCTTGTGGGCAAAGCTGTTCCAGGTTCAGAGATTGAGCACAGGTGGTGGGGAAGCAGTTGGAGAAGAAGCACAAAACAGCAAGCCTAGTTGCAGCAGCAGAGACACTTCATATTGCTCCCCTCCCCCCTTCCCATATTTTGACCTCAGAGAACATCTAGCTCTTCAAGGTCAACTCAGCTGGACTTAATCTCATTTAATCCTCAGAGGGCAAGCTCCAACACCCCTCCCTGCTGACTAAGCTCCAAGGGCTGACAGAAAAGCCCAAAATCACAGATCCAACACAAATTGAGAGGAGCAAGAGCACAGGTAACTGCAGGGAGTAAAGAAGGGGTAAATATGAGCAAACAAAAGAAAAAGAAAAAAGAAGTTACAATCAACAGTTTCTATCCAAGCAATGAACAAAGAGCAAATGGAAAAGAGAAGGATGAAGAAAAACCAAGCCAAAAAACAGAAACTCCAGCGAATTGGATACAGGTTTTGGAAGAACTCAAAATACAATTCAAAACACAATTAAGAGAGACTGAACTTTGACCCAGCCATAGCACTGCTGGGTTTGTACCCCAAAGAGATAATAAGGAAAAATACATGTACAAGAATATTCATAGGGGGGAACTGGGTAGATCAGTGGATTGAGAGCCAGGCCTAGAGATGGGAGGTCCTAGGTTCAAATCTGGCCTCAGCCACTTCCTAGCTGTGTGACCCTGAGCAAGTCACTTGACCCCCATTGCCTAGCCCTTACCGCTCTTCTGCCTTGGAGCCAATACACAGTATTGACTCCAAGATGGAAGGTAAGGGTTTAAAAAAAAAAGAATATTCATAGGTGTGCTCTTTGTGGTGGCCAAAATTGGAAAATGAGGGGATATCCTTCAATTAGGGATTGGCTGAACGAATTGTAGTATATGTTGGTGATGGAATACTATTTTGCACAAATAAATAATAAACTGGAGGAATTCCATGTGAACTGGAATGACCTCCAGGAATTGATGGAAAGTGAAAGGAGCAGAAGCAAAAGAACATTATACACAGAAACTGACACACTGTGGTATAATCAAATGTAATGGACTTCTCCATTAGTTGCAATGCAGTAATCCTGGATAACCTGGAGGGATCTATGAGAAAGAACACTATCCACATTCAGAGGAAAAACTGTGGGAGTAGAAACACAGAAGAAAAAAAACAACAACTGCTTGACTACGTGGGTGGAAGGAGATATGATTGGGGATGTAGAATCTAAATGAACACCCTAGTGCAAACATCAACAACAAGGAAATAGGTTCTGATCAAGGACACATGTAATACACAGTGGAATTGCCTATGGCCTATGGGAATGGTGGGGGTACAGGAGGGAGTAATAGAATATGATTCTTGTAACCAAGGAATAATGTTCAAAATTGACTAAGAAAAAATTTTTTTAATTAAAAAATAAAAAAGATAAAATGAAGACAACTGGGGAAAGAACTTGAAAAGCAAGATAAGTCATCTGGAAACAGAAAACAGTTTCTTGAAAACCAAAATTATTCAGTTTGAAAATGAGGCAAAAGAGATGAAAGAGGACCTCCAAAGAAAATCAGACCAGAAGGAGAAGGATGACCAAAAATCCAGGGATGAAATCCAGTCTTTAAAAACCAGAATACAAGAATCAGAAGCAAGTGACTTCGCAAGGCAGCAGGATAATATAAAACAAAATCAAAAGAATGAAAAAATTGAAGAAAATATGAAGCACCTCATTCACAGAACAGAAGACTTAGAAAATCTTTCAAGGAGAGATAATTTAAGAATCATTGGTCTACCAGAATACCATGACAAAAGAAAAAGCCTGGACATAATACTGCAGGAAATTATCCAAGAAAACTGCCCTGATATTCTAGAACAAGAGAGAAAAGTGGAGATTGAAAGAATCCACAGATTACCTCCTGTACTTAATCCCCAACTGACAACACCCAGGAATGTTATAGCCAAATTCAAGAACTATCAGACCAAGGAAAATATATTACAAGCTACTAAGAAGAAATCATTCAGATACCATGGAACTACAGTGAAGATAACTCAGGATCTGGCTGCATCTACACTGAAGGACCCAAAGGTATGGAACATGAAATCCTGGAAACCAAGGGAACTAGGTCTACAACAAAGAATCAACTACCCAGCAAAACTGACTATATTCTTATAGTGGAAAAGTATGGTCATTTAACAAAATAGAAGAATTCCAAACATTTGTAAAGAAAAGACCAGACCTGAACAGAGAATTTGATGCCCAAACACAGAACTCAAGAGAATCATCAAAAGGTAATTAAGAAAGAGGGAAATACAAAAACAAAACAAAACAAAAAAAAAACTTTTTTAAGGAATCCAATAAGTTAAAATGATATGTATCCCTATAAGAAAAGAGGTCATTGGTAACTCTTAAATATTGTTATTATCACCTGGGTAGCTAGAAGAATTATACTTAGAGTGAACAATGACAAACTGTATAGGATGAAGTTCCAAGACATAAATATGTATATAGATATATGTATGCATAAGAACATTTATGTGTGTGTATATATGTATATATAGATAGATAGATAGATAACCTACTATAGTTTATATAAAGGTCAATACTAAGAGAAATGGGAAAAAGAAACAAAATGGGGTATATTTATATGTCACAAAAAAGCAAATGGCAGGAGGGGGCAAGAACATCAATATACTGGAAGGGTAAAGAGGTAGGAGATAGGAAATACTCAACTCTTATGTGCATTGAAATTGACTCAGAGATGTAAGAACAATCAAATACATTGGGACAGAGAATTGATTTATGTCCTATAGGGAAATAGAAGGATAACAAAAGAACTGGTGGGGAAGGAAGCAATATAAGGGAGGGAGAGTGTGGGGGTAGTTTTAAAAAGACTGAAAAGAAAATAAGGGGGGCCAAAATAAGAAGGGATGGGGGTAGAAAGGGAAGTAAAATAAGGGTGGGAATTAGAGGGACTGATTAAAAACAAAAATACTTACAAATTTTATAACATCTCTGGAAGTCAATATATCAGAGCACACTATACTCCTATATAGATTAAATTTTAAAATATTCCTTAAAAAGGAATAGAACAATTTATATGGCAGAGGAATATTCACTAGTTGTGGCTGGGTTATGTCAATATAATAAAAATAAGAATACTACCAAATTTAATTTCAAGGTTTATTGCTATACCAACCAAATTACCAGAGTGAAACTGTAAGAAGCTAGTATATAAAGCAGAAATCTTCAAAGACATTTATATTGTTAAATACAGAAAAGGCCAAAGGAACAAATTAAACAAGGAAGAATTAAACATCAATTTTATAATTTCATGTTTTATAAGACCCAGAACAAAAATTATAAAGGAAAGAATTTTGTATTTGATAAAAATTGAGAAAACTAGAAAAAAATCTGGGAAAATTTGATTTAGACTAGCATTTTACTTGATATTCCATGATAAATACAAAATTAATATTATATAAATTACATACTTAAGTGAATAAAATCTATATATATGTAGGTTAAGAAAGGAAACATTCAATAAGGGAAATATTTACACAAAATATTTCTGATAAGGTTCTGATATCCAAGATAACTTGACATTAAACAGAAATGCATGAAACCAAATACAATTCCAAAACAAAGTGCAAAAAGATAAAAATAAAGTTATCAAAGAATTGAAATGTTTTTAAAATCTTAGGAAAGTACTCTAAATCAAGAATAATAAAAGAAATGCAAATCAAAATAACCGTGATTTCCCAGCAAATTGACAAAATTGATAAAAGTTGGTAATGTATTGTGAAACAGTAATTAAACTATTATATTGTTGATGTACTTTGAATTTATATGAATATTCCAGAAAGCAGTGAATAATTAATAATAATAAATATTGTTTATATAGTGCTTTATTGCTTACAAAAGTATTTTATGAATATTATCTCATTTGATCTTCTCAACAACCCTGGCAGGTATTATTATCCTCATTTTATAGATGAGGAAACTGAGAAAGAAGTGACTTGTCCAATATCAAACATAATAATTGTATCTGGATGTGAACTTAAATTTTTTCTTACTCTAGATCCAGGGCTCTATCAATCATATCTCCTGGCTACTGTAAAATACCCATATCTTTTAACATAGATGTTACATTTGTGAATTTTAAATTACTCCACCCTACTTAGATCTTACTTTATGGTGAAGATAAAGTTGTAATGTCCTGATTGAATAATGAAGGTACCTAATTCTTACTTTATAGTGAAGCTAGAACTTTGAGCTAAGTCTATTTTTAGATCTTAATACAAAAAGGTGTTAAGTAACTATAAAGGTTAAATTAATCACAAAAAGGTTAAGGGTTAAGTGACTAACACAAGGTAAACTTAACAAAGAAGTGTTAAATAACTCAAAAGATATAATCTAATCAAAGAAGATGAGAACTAAAGAATGGGCAGTCCTGGAGGAAAGCCTCTTATGTGATTGGTAGATGTGAAAATTTAGAGGAGGAGACACAAGAGTAAAAGGTCTATATATTTGGCTTACTTCCTCTCTCCGGTACCTTTTGGCAGTGGAGAATTGGCTGGTGGCAGCGTGCTGGACCTTTCGGCATCTTGGTGTGACTACAAGCTATTGTCCGGTTCAGTGATGAGTTTCTGGCTGAGTTTTTTCTCCTGTACTTTCCAAACGTATCCTCTTAGAAGCCTCTAATCTCCTTCAGAGACCTAGCAGCAGAAATCTTGAACTCTCCGGGCCCCCCCCCCCACCCCTGCACAGGCTAGGTGGAAGAAATCCTATACCCTCTTCCCTCTTTCTCCTTAAATCCTTCCCTCTATTTTAATTAAAATTACCATAAATTTCCAGACTGACTTGGGTATTTTATTTGGGATTTATTCCCTGGCGACCAATGAATTTAGATTTTAAGTCACAACTCTAAAATCATCTTTACACATTACAAAGGTAAATGACAAAAAGAAATACCATCAAACAAACCAGAATATTTATAGTATTATGGGGGTGGGGGGTGCAGTGGAGGGGTTAAAGAAGCAGAGACAAAGCAGACACTCAGTGACTATGGAATAGTTAAAGTAGCTGTGTTACATGAATATAATGATATAGTCTATGCATTAAAAAGCATCATGAAGATAGAAAGAGGGGAACATATTTTGATAAGAAGAAAAGTAAGCTGACACAAGAAGAAAAAACAATATGCACAATGAATTCAACAAAGTAAATGGAAGGAGTAATAACAAATGGTTAAAACTGAATGCTATGAAATTATAATGGCAAAGTTTGATCACACAGAAAAATATAAGATTATACCTCCCACTCACTGTTCCTTTGAAGAAGTTAGAGACCATCAATATTAGATATTATATGCAAAATCAGACTTTTAAAATATATTTGTTTACTTTATAGAACTTCCCCCCTTCCTTTATTCAAAGAATAATGGAGGAAACAAAAATATAACAAAATATATAATAAATTTTATTTTTAAAAAAACTTCTTAAACCCTTTGTTAATTAAAAGCAAATAATATTTTGATTATATCAAGTTAGGAAATCAGATTTTTCCAAAATAAAGATTCTCTCTCCCTCTTCTCTCTCTCTTCCTCTCTCTCTTTCTCTCATCATCATCATCATGTCAGCAAGTCAGATGTCTAAAGAATGTAGTAATAAGGCAAATGATGAGACCTTAGAGGACCTTAGAATTCATTGGTAGAACAGATCATAAGACCTGATGCTGTTCCATTTCACATGAAGAAATGCAGTTTAGTGACTCAGACTGGCCTTTTTGGTCAAAGTCTGTTGGATTTATTTGGTTACCACACAATTGTTTCCCTATGGCTGGAAAGAGCAAAACATGGTTCTCACTCCGAACTAAATTCCCTAGGATCAAAAACACAATTAAAAAATGTACCTCTGTAGGACCTCCAAAGGGACATGGCATAGCAAATGTGATCAGTTCTATCTACCTTATGACAGACATGCATCTGGTTTTACCCTACCCATAGCTTTGTTATCACTATTTGTAGGGATCTATCCTGACCTTTTGATAGAATTGGAAACCATTCAGTGACTGAATAGCTACCAAGAGCAGACCAGCTTCTGAGTAATTGTTAGTTTTATCCCTAGCCCTTCCTCCAACATTAGAATATTCCCTTGACTTTTGAAATGACTTCCTGTCAGAGGAAATGAGAAATATTTTGATGAATTGGTCCTCAAGGGAGAGACCAGAGAAAGAGTGAAGAAAAGAAGCAGAGAGGAGATTAGGGGTCAAGAAAAGATGAAAGATAGGAAGGGAAAGATGAAGGTTCATCTTTAACCCAAATGCATAGCACTGTCTCTTACATTTTTATAGTTTTCTTTGACATGTAAGCAGTGTGACTGTTGAGATAATCTCAGCTGGTGCATGTCACTTCTCTAAATATCTCAAGTTACTGTGTTTTACTGAACTTATCACTGTGTTGAACATAAAAATAGGACTGAAGAGTGGCAGATGAGGCAATTCAGGACACATTACTTTCTCCTGAACATACAAAGGAAAAAGTCCCCTTTTGCCCTAGGAACATCCTTGAGTTAAAGCAAGGGAAGATATAACCTTCAAGTCAGTTTGTATCCAGGATATTTCTGCTCTATTGGAACAATGGTGAATTAAGTAGTTAATTGCCTTTAGATAAGGAATTAGCAGGTGTAGCTTTGAGGTCAGGCTTTAAAATGAAAAGGAAATCAAAAACACCCAACATTTGAATTATAGTTTAATTATTCTCTTATTGGAAAGGGTGGCTTTATTGGTTTTTGTTTTTATTTTAACAATGAGCACCTGCAATTTTATGAAGAAAAGTAGGTACAGGCTTTGGTTGGGATGAGGGTCAGTGTATCCGATCTTCTTTTATTTCTTTTGATAACATAATAGGGAGCTAACATTCTCTTTATTAATATAGGAAAAGCCGTGCTCTTTAAAAATGAATGCTCATCTGCTGGTGCTTTCTTATTATATAGATAAATCTCTCTGATTTAAAAAAGAAAAGTTTCCAAGAGAAAAAAAAAGTAAGTAGTTCATATGGTTAATTTATTAGGCTTCAATTAACCCATAAAGGAAGTCCGGTAGCTAAAGAAAGTCAGAGAGGTTAATGTCCCAATGAACTTTCCCTCACCTCTCATCCTAGCTAATTCTCAGGCCCTGATTTCTGCTCAAAGAATACAGATATGGAACTATGATCAGTACAAAGAACCTGGCCTGGCTCTTGCATCTCAGGAGACCAGGTTAGTTTTGAGGTTGATCAGTAGTTGGTTCAAGGCTGAGATGAGTCCCAAAATGGTATTGACCCGGAATCACACTGGCATCCCCTGGAGAAAATGCAACCCATCTAATTCAGCTGTTGATTGATTGAATTTCCACCTTATTGGGAGTTACCAAGGCCAATCAGACTTTTCTTCTTACTAGTGAAATTCCTACCTCTGTCCCTCTCCAAATTATAGGTCTGAAATAAGATTATCTACATATGTAGTCCTATGTATACAATCCTTGGGGTTGGTTGGGAGAAAGTAATGAATTAAGGAAAAGTTAAGAAGAATCAGTCAACATGGGGCAGCTAGACAGATGCGGTGAATAGAAAGCTAGACCTAGTGACAAGAAGTCCTGCATTCAAATCTAGCCTCAGATACTTCCTAGCTGTAGGATCCAGTGCAAGTCACTTAACCCCAACTACCTAGCCTTTACTACTCTTCAGCCTTGAAACTTAGTATTGATTCTGACAGAAGGTAATATTTTTTTAAAAGAACCAGACAACACATTTAAGTAGCACTTCTCAGTAACTATATACCTAGCACCTTCTGTGTTTTGAATGAAGAAAAGAAAATAGTGTACTCATTTTAAAACCAACATTATTCTTTCATTTTTAAAAGCCAGATAAACCTGATGGCTGTGAAAATGCTCTCCCCTTAAATCAAGATTTAATCTTATTGGAGAGGACAGTACTGAATGGAGAGCTGGCAGGTGGCAAGGAAGAAGAAGTGGGGGGGGGGGAGACAGATAATATTTTTTGCCAAAATGTGCATCCCATTTTGGCTTTAACATTTTCTTGGGCACCAATACAAGGACACCATTTTCAGATACATTTTACCCATATTTATGAACCCATAATTTGAAACCTAATGTTTCAAGAACAAACTGAGGTTCGTTCCTGCTTGCTTGGTCTTGCAGGAAGCAAATAAATTAAAGCCAAGTTTCCACGGAAATATTGATACAAAATTCTAGTGCTGTTCAGGGAAGGTTGATTTTACAAGATGACTGTAGATATATCCCCATACTTTCCTGTTTGCAAATTGCAAATTTAATTACCACCTTTGTGACACTTTCTTCAACTTCTCCCAGCACAAGGAAGAACTTGAGAGCTGCAGCCATGTCTAATTATGCCAGGGGTTATTTAGACTAAAGAAATGAAGGGAAAGAAACAAATTAATGAGCTCAGTTATTCCCTTTGAGCCCAGAAGGTCTTAGCTACATGCCTCTTAGGACACAGAGGGGAAGAGTCTCCTGATAATATCCTTCCCTTTTTCCCTCTTCCAACTAGGCTGAAGGTTGGTATCAATCCCACCCCTCTTTCATTCATGACAGGGAAGAGCTTGTGCCATATAACTCATACACGAGTTTGTTGACTCCTTCCTATGGTTTCTCAGTCTACTTATTGAAACATGGTATACCAGAGAGACACCACAGAAATGGAGCTTCAATGTGTATTTTGCATCTGCCCCACAAATTAAGAAAAGGGGAGGTGTAGCAATTAATTCCCTAGCCTTGATTCAATACAGTGGACATTTATCAAATACCTACCCTGTACTTTGAAGGGCAGCTAGGTGGAGCAGTGGATGGAGAGAACCGGGTTTGGAATCAGGAACACAAGAGTTCAAATCTAACCTCAGATGCTTACTAGCAGTCACTTAACCTTGTTTGCCTCGGTTACCTCATTGGAACTAGAGAAGGAAATGGTAAACCATTCTGGTTTCTTTGCCAAGAAAACCCCAAATGGGACCATAGAGTCAGAAAAGACTGAAATAACCAAAAAACAACAAATGTGCCAGATGTCTTACTAGACACTGGGAACACAAAGACTACACCAAAGTAGACTCTGCCTCTAGAGAGCTTATATTCTTTCACTTCTTCCATTGTTCTTCCCCTATGAAAAAAACTAAGGATACTGAAAGCAGAAGCAACAATTTTCTATCTCCATAGAAGACTGAATTAGAAGTAAAAAAGTAAAGCAAATTAGATATTTGTAAGGCTTGAGGGAAAAGGTAAGAGTAGTAAGAGTGATTAAGCAATGATAGCTACAAGCTACAGGAAAACAGATATCCACTCCTGGTGAGAGCTTTAAAAGAAAATAGGAAGCCTCCTATCTTTAATGGCCTAAGTAAAGTTTTAACTAGACTATATGACCTCCTGTGATGCTTTTATTTTTAAATCTGTTGGAGTCTATAGTTCTAAAAGCTCTAAAAATTCAATTTAGTTTATTAGACAGTTGAAATTTGGGATTAGAAACTTCTTTAAATGAGTCACCTTGGCATAGTCAAAGAAAATTGAGGGACCTTATTGGTTCTGCCAAAAAAAATCATAATAATTCAATAAGAGAATTACTTTTAAAAGTTTTGAAAAGAAATACAGTGTGTGGGTGTTTCTACCCCTTCCTCTCAGATTACCTACGTGGACAATTCTTACAAAGCTATTTATTTAATGAAGGCAACAGCATATCCTTCTTGCACTATCAATTTTTGTAGGTCTCTTCTCAGCTTCTGAGTTTTTATCCTCAGAAATAGGCCTTTCCAAAGTTTCAAAGAGATGTTGATAACTGAGTGATCAAGGTCTGTTACTTATTCTATCAATAGATTTTTAAAAGATGTATATATGTATTGAGATTAGGGCAGACAGAAGATGATATAAAATGCATAAAAGTTCAACTCCAATGCCTCATGATGTTCTATCAGTTACCTTGGCTTCTCAAAAGCTATGCTAGCAGAGCAGAAGCTTTGCAGATTTATTACCAAATGTTTTATAAATATTCAAGCATTACCTTCACTCCTTCTTTGCAGAGATGGGAGACTTATCAGTATGAAACATTAGTATATACTGCCAGACTGAGAAAAGAACTTTGTTTAGCTTTGTTGAACTTATTGCTTAAAAATATTATAAAGGATATCTCACTGAGTAAGGAAAAAGGGGAAGAATAAATCAATCATCCAATAAATCTTTATTTATTTGTTTGTTTATTTATTTATGTATTTATGTCTCCTATGTACCATGAACTGTACCAGGAACTTTAGATTATAAATTCCATGAGGGCAGGGACTGCTTTTTGCCTATTTTTGTATTCCTAGTGCTTAGCATAGAGAAGCTGCTTAATAAATGTTTATTGAATTGAATTAAATTGAACTTGGGGTATAAGTAAAAGGAATAAAGTAATCTCTACCTACAATAAATTTACATTCTAAAGGGCAAATCAACATGTATAAACATATGCTTAAAGAGTTTATAGTACATATTTTTAAAGCATAACTATAAAGTTAATAAATACCACTCCTTTGGGAGGAAGGGCCCTAGCCCCTAGGTAGGAAGGTCTAAAAAGTCTTGATGGAGAAACTCTGAAAAACTGAGAACTCTATGAGGCTTAGTTGAGGAGGAAGTACATTACAGACAGGGAAAATAGAATTAAAGTTGATTTAGAAACAAAAATAATTTAAATAAAGTAGTACATAAATGAGTTATTATTAGGGAGGAAAATTCATCCTTAAAACTCTCTTCATATAAGATGTGGTCCTAGGAGGGCTTCTGGCAATCGTTCCCAACACAAGTTTCTGGATGGTAAAATAATGTTTACTTAAATTATAAGTAAATATTTGTCATACATGGGGCAAGGATGCATATTAATAATCCTGATTCTGATTCTACTGAGTACCAAATTCTTCTCTGTTCTCTCTTCCCCTTTGAAGATATAATCAATATGGTGGCCATGCAACCTAAATACAGAGCAGAACTCATTACATCTGAGTAAGAGCACAAACACACCAGAGTAGGGGGGTTTATATTTCCATGGGAATGCTGTGTCACCAGTGCAAAACCTTCCATTTTGCTTGAAATAAAGAAGCATTTATTTTCTTAATACCTATTTTGATCATCTGCACCCCTCAAGTCCCATATGGCTTCAAAGCTCAGTCTTTGCTTTTGAAATTCCATCTCTTGCAAAAAACTTTCTTGTTTCCCCATAATACCTATGATAAGCCTGCTTATAGCTCTCTGAATATATCTATCTATCTATCTATCTATATATATATATATATATATATATATACATATATATATATATATATCATATATATTATGCTCATGGCCATAGAGATATCTTTATCCATGATTCCTTGAATATCAACTCCAAATAATGGATCAAAAATGAGGATCAAATGTAAGGTATATATGTGTATAAGTATGTGTATAAGTTGTATGTGAATCCTCTCCCTTCAGAGACATTTCCTAGTAAAGAATCTTCCTTTTGGAACCTAGAAACCATAAATCTCTCATGCTCTAACCAACTGTGCCACTCACATAGGTAAGGAACACTAAGTACTTATCTCTACCAATGAGGCCTGACACATAAACGGATTATGAGCTGAAAGTTATACACATGTATTCACCAAAAGTACTTGCCTTTGTCAGGGAGAATAAAGAGCAGAGACTAAATAGAAGGATTCCATGAACTCAGAAGTCCTGGAGATCTCCCTAGGTACAAATTATAATCTGCTAATTCTAACTAAGACACAAATAGAACTCAGTGATATTCATACAATTCGACTAGCTATGTATGCATTGAATTAGTTTATTATAAACAAAATATTTTAGGCAGGCACTACAGAAATATAATGAACTATACATAGAATTTCATGAGCATGATGAGAAGAGATTGTATTGCATTTGGAAAGTTGTGCCACAATTCCAATGTTTCCAAACTATTCAGTCTTTATATATACATATATAAAGATATTTGTAATAACTAGAATTTACTAGGTGGTGGGATATGACTATGAATCATTGAAGACTACCTTCCCTTAATTTTTACACTTAAAAATGCCTCCAAGCACAGGAGAAAGATGCAGAGTGAATATAAACAATCTGTACCATATATTGCCCAACACTGATATGTGGAAAATGGTATAAGTTGAATATGTAATTATCTATAAAATATTAAATGAATCAGAGGAAAACTCTCATATCTGGTAGATCCATTAGAAAGGGTTTATGAAATGATAAGTACAAATACATATCTAAAAATCAAAATCTAAATTATTCAAAATGAGGAAACACTAGAAGCTTTCCCAATAAGTAAAGGAGTAAAGGAAGGATGCTTCTTTCTTCCCAGCTATTATAAGATGTGGATTTAAGCCATGCTAGCAGTAACAGTAAGAAGAAGAAAAAATAAAGCAAGAGCATAAACATAGAAAAGAGAAGACATGACTGTTTACTTAGAAACCTGAGAGTATCAGTAAAGAAACAAATTGAGACAATAGTTTCAGTAATATATCAGGATACAAAACTAATACATAAAACTTCAAAAGTCATCACAATGCCTCAGTAAAATATAAGAGGAAAAAATTGAGTGCATTGAAAATAACAACTAAATTCATAAAATACTAATGAGTTAATTATCAAGGCATTCTTCAGACACCTAGAAACACAATTACAAAATTCATTTAAATGAAATAAAGAATGAAAAATAATTGGAAGGCTATTCACCATGTAGTTCCAATATAATAAAAAGATGATACCATCTAATTAATTTAAAGATTTAATGCTATATTAATCAAACTACCAAGGAGGTACTTTATAGAGTCAGATAACAAAAATTAATTTAGAAGAGCAAAAGTTCTGGATCCTCAAGGGAAATAATGGAGAAAAAAGGAGTAAGGAAGAGGAAATAACACTCAAATTATATTATAAAATAGTCATTATCAAAATTATTTGGTTCCAGCTAAAAATAAAGATGTATATTAGTGGAACAGATTATATTAGAAAGAATTTTTAAAAATCAATTTATTAACAAAATTGTTTGATAAACCTGAAAAATATATTATTTGGGAGAAAATTGACTGACAAAAACTAGTAGGAAAACTGGAAAGTAGTTTAAGAAAAATTAGCTTTTAAGACAACATCTTATAGCATATTCTAAAATAATTACAAAATATACACATGTCCACAAAGTTAAAGATTGTACCAATAAATAAATAAAAGAGAATGAGATCAGTTACCTTTTCAAGATATAATTAGTATTCTTAATTAAACAAAAGATAGAGGTAAATGTAAAAGATATCTTAAATTATATGGAAATTAAGTGTTTTTATACTATCAAATTCATTTCAGCTACAATAAGAAAGAAAGCTGTCAATTGAAAAAATAACCTTTGACTTAAATGATAGATATAATATAATAGATAGATAGATAGATAATATGATAGATATAATAACTGTGATATTGAAATCACTTTAAAAGACTGATATATATTAATTTAAGGTTGAAAGCATTAGAGGGAGAGAGAGACAGAGAGACAGAGAGAGAGAGACAGAGAGAAAGACAGAGAGACAGAGAGAGAGAGAGAGAGAGATAAGGGATAAGTCCTTATCACTCACATGACCAATCTGAAGGAAAGCAGTCTGTGGGGTTCCTCCAAATCCAAGCACCAGCCTCGAACTGACTCTAGCCCTCCTCACAGGAAGTCCGGAGAACTCCAGAGTGTGATTTTTAAATGCATCTAGCAATTATTGGTTTTGTTCTTTTTTTCCTCTTATCCTAAAATTATTGTAATCTTTAGGTTGATTATGCTTTCATGATCCTTTGGGAAAAACCCATTTTCCCAGAGGATCAAACGAGGGAATGTAAAAATGGAGATTTGAACCTAGGACTTCAACTCCCAGAAGTCCTTGATCCACTCCCCAGGATGCTTTGTAAATTCACTGAATTCTCACCTGGGCCGAGAGCAAATTATTATTTAAAGAGTCTCCGCCTACAGCTGGTCTCTCTCTCTGCCTGTTTCGGCTGGCAAGCAGAGGGGTCTTTCATGGGATTGAATGGGCCTCTCGGCCCACCTAAACACGTGCTTTCTTACTTGTATTTTTTTAAACTCTTAATCTTAAATAAACCTCTAAAAATATAATATTTCTAGAGAAACTAATTTCTACCTGCCTTAGTTTAGCCCTAAATTTTAATCTTAACAAGAGGCTATTCTCTACCTCACTTCCTGCATCTCGCATGTGCCAATGGTGGTTCTAGCTTGACCTAGGACCACCCAGAAGTCTGTCCTTCTTTTTGCACATGTCTGTTGAAGGCCATATTCTCAAATAATTAAGTCTTGAGTTTGCTGCAGCCCTTCCTAATCTTGTTACACTGAGTAGGGTGGAGATTGTAGTTTCCAAGACCTGATTCTGTTATTCCAAGTATCTCTACTGTTACTGATCAGGAAGTAGCTAAATCCCATCTTCTAAAGAATGGTCTGAATAGGGTGGAGTAGTTTTGAAATTAAAATTCCCCCCTGAGGAAGACTAGTCTCTCCAATGGGTCTTGTAAACATACCAGCTATGAAATTACAATAGTTAGAGATAAGGGAAAAATAGGAGAGATAGAGAGAGAGAGACAACAAAATCAATGTTTTGCTGGGTGCATTGACAAAAACCAATTAGGGGGCAGTCCCCTTTGGCAGAAGAGTGTACATTCAAAATAAATTCAATCAACCTTCAGTTCAATCAACCACACCCCAAAGTTCATTCTTGATCTTGATGTAATTTAGGTTTTCTGGCATCTTTCTGCAACAGTTCATTCTCTGGATTTAGGAGTTAGCAAGCTTCTTCCTTGAATATCTTTCTCAAACAAAAAAACTTCAAAATCTTGGATTTTTATTAAAATACAATCCCCCCTGAAGAGGGTGTTTAAAAAAAAAAAAACATCCAGTTCAGCTCAGGATGCATTGTTGAGTTATGGGGGTTTGTGAGTCGGTTATTAAAGGAATTCAAAAGCAATAAAAACAAAACAAACAAAAAACAAAACAAAAATATATAAATGGAAAAAATATGGAAGAAAGTTAAACTTTTGGGAGAAAGGGAAGAAAAAAATTCAAAATCAGAATCAAAATACCAAAATCTATGTATATAAAATGTTGAATAAGCAAGAATAAATTCATAATAGGCTCTTGTACAGGTCCAATTTAAAGTAATTTCTATCCCACAAGTCTGTAGGACAGAATCCAGTAATATTTCACTTACCAATTTGCAGTCAAGACTACAGGAAGTTGCCATACTATAAGAAGGAAAGGAACTAGAATTCTATTTTGATAGGGAAGCATCATTCTCTGGTCTGACTTTTTTTTCATTCTCAGGGATATAGGGAGCCAGCATGATAGTCAAATTTTGGTACTTGTATGAGTACTTCATAAAGAGTGTAGATACAAGGAAGTCCTATGACTTAATGTATGTCAAGTGTCGCAACCTCGAGTCCACATTAGTATGGACTGTGGTATCCAACAAACCAAGGAAATGAACACATGCACAAATACATATACATGTATGTAGGTATGTATATATGTATACCTGGGTTTCAGACCCACCTCTAATAAATACTGTGTGCCTGGTTAAATTGAGTATATCAGGAAGGCCAAAATATAAGACAATCTCAAAGAACCAAGCAAGTTTTTACATCAGTTGTTGTGACTGGTCCTCCTAATGCTGTTAACCTATAAGTTTTTTGAGGGTAGAAGACATCTTTTGTCTTTTCCTATATCCTCATCCCTCAGTGCTTCTCTCTCTATATATATATATATAGAGAGAGAGTGGTTTTCCAATATGTAAGTAGTCAAAGAATATGAACAAAATAATTCTCAAAGAAAAATTCTACACTATTAATATCCATATATAAGATTAACCATTAATAAGAGAAATGCAAATCACTAATATAGCACACAGTCTAAGGTGACTATCCCAGTTTCCATTTGCTCTGCTAAGTAGGTCCCTAGAGTTTAGCTATATCACATAAGGGCTCTAATATTACCCCTAACAATTGAAGGATGTCTTTTCTATTACTATTGCTTCAAGTTTTCATTAATTTCTTCCAGTATGAAAATTTCCACATGCTGCATTCAGGAAAAAGGTACAAGAGAAAAGGTAAAATCAGCTTGATTTTATAGACCATGGAGAGGGGTTAGTTCCTCTCACAAGAGCCCCATTCAGCCAATCAGGAAATTTCTTCTATCCTATCAATGAGGTACCAGGTGATAGGAAGACAATCCATAGGAAGGTGCAGTTTAGATGCCTCCAATCAGAGACATGACCCAAAATGTTGGGTTTATTCCCATGATCAAATTGATGAATGGAATTCCCTTGCTGACATCCCCTTATATGCAGTAGTTTCTTATATCCTTGACATGATCATAATGATCTACCACCAATGCAATGTAGCTAATACTGATGGAATGTTGATGTATATGTAATACACTGTATCCAACTAATGTATCATGACTATTTCAAGACATTGTGCTCAATATAATATATATTTTTTCTGCCACCAAGACTGATGGCTGTTGATTTTTGTCTGTTATCTGTATTTTATTCAATTTCTCTCCAATCTTTACTGCCTTTGCCTACACTGGCATACAGGTATAATTAGTCTATCTCCATTTAGCACAGTGCTTAACACACAACAGGACAGTTAGGTGATAAAGTGGATAAAGTGCTAGGCATGGTGTCAGGCTGACTCAAATTCCTGAGTTCAAATCCAGCCTCTGGTATTTTACTGTGTGACCCTAGGTGAGTCACTTAACCCTGCTTGCCTCAGATTCCTTATCAGTGAAATGAGCTAGAGAAGGAAACAGCAGATCACTCCATTATCTTTGCCCAGAAATCCCCAGTGGGGTCATGAAGAGTCAGATACAACTGAAATAACTTAACAATTGGCACACAATAGGCACTTATCAAATGTGTTTGATTGCTTTTTCTGCCTTTTGAGAGGTGAAATTATCAGCAATTCACATGAAGAATTTCTCAGATTTTAAAAGGAATTTTAATTCTTTAAGGAATCCTACTTCTGACTGAATTATAGATAGTTGAAATTCTCCATCCCTATTTTATTTTTTATTCCACTTTCAAGATCTACATAGGGTACAGATAGCTAATTAGTCATGAAGTCGGGAAAATCTGGGTTTCAGTCCCACGTTTAAATACTCTGTGTCCCTGATCAGACCACTACATCAGAGGAACCAGAATATAAGTCTACCTCAAAGCAACAAACAAATTTTAAATCAGTTATTGTACCTGGTCTTTCTAATGTTGTTAACCCATAAGTTCTTTGAAGTTAGAAGTCATTTATTGGCTTTTTTAAAAAATATCCTATCCCTTAGCACAGATCCTGGCACATAGTACTCATTGTATACATAAGTTCTTGTTGAGTATGTAAGACTAACCTTGGATTATAGGATTCCTTAAGATAAATTGGAGAGTAGTTGGTGTTGTGCCTTGGTTGAGTGTTTCTTCCCTAGTAATTCCTCACACAAATAAAATCCCAGGTCCAATTTAAAAAATAAATGTACCAGCCAAGTGGTTTGCATGGAATGAAGATTTCAGTGAATTCTCAAAAACTATTCTAGTAGACCAGAAATTCAGTTATTCTGTTAAAGTAATAAAGTACTAAAAACATATTATCCATTTCTTCCACCTGACTAGTTGGTCTTCTACATTCTTCTATAACAACATGTATGTTTCCCTGTCCTTTTATTCTTATAAAAATACTTTCCACTATGCCTTCTACCCTCATATTCATGGCCATCTAAATAGGTATGCATTTTCTTGGCATAATGGTTTACCACCATCTCTTATATGACACATTTCTTTTGAACAAAAAGTGCACATGTCTAACTTGAAGAAATGTCATTCTATCAGATCCTGATCAGTGATGTTTTCATCTTCCTTTTCACTCTCTCCACTCCTTTTTCAATGTCCTGATTCTATCTAAAACATAGAGAGTTAATTTCCAAGGATGAAGGTTCTTATTACTAACATATCCCTTTCTGACCTTCAAAATATACCTTTAAATGCTCTCTACTAACCTTTTCTTGTTCTCTAATTTACAGCTTCTTTCCCATTTCCACTCCCAAACTCCCCCAAACAACTGTCATTTGTTGTCACAGCTTGACTCCACTAGCCAATATGTTTTAGAGTCTGCTGTCCGTATTTGAGCCTAAGCAAGAAACCTAGATCTGTGACTATCTGGAGGTCACAGTCCTAGATGAGGAAGAACTCCAATTCAGTTCCATCATTCTGTATTCTGATCCCTAACTGCACAGATGACAGAGGTTTGGCTTGAATCCCTGGCCAAAAAAAAAAAAAGAAAGCAAGTACCCTGAATCATTTAGCAAGCAGCCTTCCCTGATGGTTTCCCCTTTGCTGTCCCCTTCCCCCATCCAGGACAGTAAGTATCTCCTGTGCTTCTTCCCCTTGTTGTTCACCCTGGTACAATCATCACTGGCCACAGCATCCTAACAAAGAATAGAGAGAAAGTAGGGCAAGGTACCAGAGTTGAGAGGGACCCAGGGAGTGGAGGAGTTGGGGCTGGGGGTGGGGAATGCTATCCAATACCCATAAAAAATTTGTTTTTAATTCCCTGGCTATCACAGATAGTGGCTGCTGCTAGCATTTAAGATAAGATTAGTTGGTGTTGTGCTATCAGCACCTCCACATTTTCCCTGCAGGGATTCCTTCTGACAGGCTGAAGCTGGAGGCATGTCTGAGGATTAACACGAGCTAATGATTATACACTAAAGCTTTGGAACTGTCGGACTAATAGGATTAAGCAATAGCAGATGCAGGTCCCCGTTCAGGTTAAAAATGCACTTTTTACATTACAAAGTCAGACAGATCCCTTTGAACATGCAATGAATATGGATGTTTTCAATTATCACAGTCTTCCAGGGCTATACGATATGGTAAATTAATCCCTTTAGAACATCGGAAACAGGACAAAATAGCCTTCTTGAAGCTGAAATCCCTCGTTTTAGATTTTCTTTCATGGGGATAAGCAGTGGTGCACCACACATAATTAATCTTATTACAAACAGAGAGAAAGGAGAAATAAAAAAGAAATGGGCAAAAATTGTTTAAATATTTGAGAAACTAAGGGGGGAAAGCACTTTTAAATCAACATCTCTTAATTAATTTCCAAACAGTCAAAAATACAAACCCTGAGGTTTGACAAGCAACTGTTTGGGTGTGCGTTTTGTTTTGTTTTTTTTTACCTGGATTTTTATCTCCTTGTCCTTCAGGCAATAACAACAGTAGAAGAAAGAAGAGGAAAAATTAAGGTCACTTAAGAAATCAGGAAGAGGATAATGACCACAAGAAAGTGCTCTGTGTGAGAGCAAGAAGTTCAAGTTGATCTCATCTCCGGCTCCTTGTAAACTCTGTGGACAATCTGGAGATATTCATATGCAGAATGAAAAGGTCCCTGTCTCCAAGCAGATAAAATTGTCCCCTTAGAATAATTCAGAAGGAAAAAAAAAAGTAGAGAGGTAAATTGTCAAGGCTAGAACCTAAAGAGCCTCAGGGATATTGTTCATAGGGAGTAAATGTTCCAAAATGTGACTACTACTTATTCTGAGGTCTCCACTAGGAGATCAATGTGAGTTATTCATTACCGAAGTCTGATTAGAATGGGGGACAGGGCGACAGGGATAGTTTCTAATAATTAGAACATAGCAAACATAAAATATTGCAGTGATTCAATGATCTGGGTTGACACCAGTGTCCGTACTCCCGGGACCAATAACCAATGGCAATCAATCTTCTGTGCTTTATTAGCCAGGCAAAGTGACTTATTTTGACCCACAGAACTTTCATCCAGTGATCCCAAACCCTCACCAAACACAGATAATCTGAATCTCAGAAAAGACACAACATATCCATTACTAGACCTACCTTCCCAAACTTTCAATGTGGTAGGACCTAACAGACTATATATTATGATGGCACGACATGAGAGAAACTGAGCTGACCTCCTCATGATGGTAAGGTGTTTTAGTGAAGTAAATAGATGGAAGAACCTATAATCAACTAAATCACCATTACCATCATCACTGACACTGATTCCATCAACATTTCCCAGAATTAGTCCCTTCCTCACTTACCAAAGAAAGCACAGTCTCAAACTGAAAGGCATCTCAGCATTCTTCTAATTCAACCCACACCTAAATCAGAACCCATCTACATTGTGACTGTCACCAAATTCCATCCAGCTAAAAGAAAATAGAATGACCCAAATCCTCCTGCCCCCAATACAGAATTATACAAAAACTAAACAGAGACTGTGAGAGGAAAGGTAGTACTTATATTCTGGTCTTACAGGCCAATGGCTCTTTGGATGCTTATGATTGGAAGGAAACTAAGATCAAAGGCAATAAAAGAAAAGAGTAAAATGTAAGGACTCAATCTTATCCTCTCTTATTAAAAGCATTCTGCCTGGTCCCAGAAAGTTGAACAAATTACAGTAATGGAAAGTTATAGGGAGGCAGACAAAAGGAAAACCTTTAAAGGGAAATTTGGGTCCTTTCTCCCATCCTCATGTGCTTAGTTGATATAATAATAGATGTTGAGGTGCTTGTGTATTAACATTCAGTAGTTAATTTATGAAGTATAAATATATTTCTCTGAATGAATCGGAAGGGACAACTCAATTGGATAGCCTGAAAATGGGACATGCCTCTGAGGGCTTTAAATAGTAAAGCTCTCAGGAGAGTTCAGGTGCATGCAGGCCAAAGCTAGAGTAGAGAAGAGACAGCTAGAAGAAGAAATTTCTCTCTCTCTCTTTTCTACCCACTGTCAACTAAGGTGTTTAGCAATTGAGGTATTCATATAGAAGGGCACATTCCATCCAGTTTGGGTTCTGGAGACTTAGAATTACCATTAACAAAGCACACTAGACAGACACAAATACAAAGAGCCATTTATTCAAGGGAGGAATCCACTGAGGATCAGAACCTTTGGCAGTAGAAAGAAGATTTGACTAAGGAATTGAGTTATCTTTGGTGAATTAAGAATCAAACTATGGAAAGAAGCAGACCTGGGAATCCCAATAAATTTTATGAGAGCTTTCTACCTCTCTGGGCTTATTCTCCCAGGCATGGTACAGAAACCACCTTGGAAGTTTATTATACTCCTAGACTTCTTACAATGGAAGCATCTTCCCCACCATTGTCTCTTCCTCTAGCTTAATCTTCCCAGAATCTCCATTCTAAGAACACCCATGCCAGTGTGTCTTCATTATATTCCATGCTGAACTCCCCACACTTTCACTATCATAATAAATTTGCCTATCTATCCCTTCCCTTTTTTAAGCTTCTTTTTATGTGTTATCTTTTCCCATCTGAATGTAAGCTTCTTAATGGCAAGGACTGTTTTTATTTCTGCTTATATTTATATTCCTAGAATTTTACATATTGTAATTGCTGAAAAAAGAGTTAACATGACTTTACTTCCCTAGTAAAGAAAGGATTTTTACATATAAAGTAAAGAAGTACGGGTGTGGTTATATTTTCTGAGGTTTCCAAGAAACTTCCAAGATGATGTTATACCTCTATGTTTCTTCTCTGAGTCCTCTGTTCCATTGGAAAAGGCTAGCATAGCCTCAATGTGTGGTATCTTTTTTTTTATTTCTTCCTCAGGTGTCTTCTGTGCTAAGAGTGTTTTTGGTATTATTCTTAATAATAGGGAGTCACTTTTCTACTGCAGGCAAATATAAGGTGATAAGGCAATTCTGGAACATCCCAGGCTAATTTCTTGATGAGTTTCAGCTCTTGGAAAGTAGGGTAAGATGACTTCTGAATGTCCTGGATGTAATAATTACATCCTTCTAGAACATGACTTTTACTGTCACTCTGACTAATTTCTTATGAGATTTTTCAAAGACAACCATTCAGAGGAATTTAGAATAATTTTTGTCTTTACTTGGCCATGTGAAATTGAATTCAAGATGCATCCTTACAGTTTCATAGCTGATCAAGTGTGGGTGAATTTTGTAATAGGAAAATTAGGAGGATCATCTCTGATCAAAGGGGAAAGTCCACATTAGGGCAAATATAGATACATCAAGAGGTAGTTCAAGATTGGATGCTAGCCCTGTTTCAATCACTATCAACAGTTATGAGTGACTAGGGAATGGAATAAGTTTGGGTTGGTAGAAATATTTAGAAAAGCACTTAGTAAGATCCTGACACATAGTAGGTACTTAATAAATTATTATTGACTGTTTAATGACTGAAAGAATTGAAGAGTATCCTAGTGGTGTATTTGATTCCTATAGAACTGTCTAGAATAATAGGTTTAAAGTTTATTTCAGTTCAATGATCAGTTAGATAAGAGGAAAAGAATTCTTAGGTACAGAAGTTCAGAAAACAAATGGTGAAAATTCAACAGGTGAGTAAAGAGACATGTAGACTCCCAGATATCTAAAATATGGATACTATAAAGATCTTTGTTTCTATTAAATTGCTAGTTTTCCACTAAGGCCTCATGAAATGAAATTAATTTAAACTGAGTAGAAGAATAGTGGGACAAATGATCCCTGTCATGATTAATTTTAGGGTTAAGATGGATTTGGGATTTTATGAAGGACAAAAGAAGAAACTAGGCCTTGGAAATTGTAGGGTTTTGCATAATTACTTTAACCAAGGTCAAACCAATAAGTGGAGAATATCTCTTTAAGATAGAATCATAAGCAAAAGGGAAATTTACATTAGGAGGTTATTTCAGCTGGTGTGATATGAAACTATCCTGAAATGGAAAATAGAAGGGAATTATGTGGTTTGGGGGATAGTAGATATTGCTAAATCCAGGGTAGCATGCATGTTCACACGGCTGAAGAAATACAATCCTAGAATTGAATTAAGTTCAGGATGCTATAGTTTCCTAAGAAAGAACCATTTGGATCATATAAAAAGTCTCTATTTCTGCTTCCTGACTTCTTTTTTGAACTCCTGAACTCAAGTATTATTCTCTTCTTGTCCAGATTATCACTGGACTGAACTGAATTAATTCATTGCTAATTCCCCTCCTCTACTCACTAACCTCACCTCTGATTGTCTTTTTCTGATTTTCTTCCTCTTCTACTGGTTTCTTCCTTGCTTCTCCCTATAGTCTGACTTTGAAACACATTATTCAACTGAAATGAATCTCTCCAAAGTTATGTGAACCCTGAATTGCCATGTTCAATGTCTTTTTTTCAGTCCTCATCCTTCACCTCTGTGCAGCCTCTTATATTGTCATTCAGCCTCTTCTTAACACTCTCTTCTCTCCAGTTTTCATGGAGTTTCAGTTTTCTCTCCTGGTTCTCATCCTTCTGGCCTGATTGCTCCTCAGTATCTTTGATTCTAGGTTATGCCCACTAACAATATGTGTCCCTGAAGGAATCTGATTTGCTGTTATACCCTAAGAACCATAGCACTTTTCCATCGAATTTGAAACTTTCTACATATGTTCTCTTCCCCAATAGAAGGTGAACACTTTGAGAATGAATGTCTACTTTATCCCCAGTACTAAAAGTTATGCTTTGCACATAGCAATCATATAATAAGTGTTTCATTCACTATTTTAATGGCATCACAAACCATTCTTACTTCTACTTCTATTTGTTTGATTTCTGAAAAAACATGCATTTATGCACATACATGTGTACATTTCCACTAAGCATCTATCGTACTTATTAGTTAATTTAATCCAAAATGATATTATTTTAAAGAAAAAAAACTATGTGGGATAGATATTTTACTTTTTGAATAATAGTTAACATATCTGAAAAGTTTGTAATTATAGGCAATACTTTCAAACAAAACTAACTGCTAATTGTGGGACATACTGTGCAGGAAATTGAGTCTTTTAAAGAACATTTCTCTTCCTACAGATTTTCATTTCAGCTCTGGAGATCAAGTTTAAGATTATTATGTAACACTGAAGTTTTGATGAAACATTCAAAAGGCTGCCTGCTTTGTCTTCACTATGATGTTCCTACTTTTTTTATGTCATAAACTTTCTATTGTGGTGGGGGATGGTTATATCAAGATAGCTCATCAGTCACATCATGCTGATTAAAATGTTGATAGACAAGTTCAATGGACTGTCCATCTAACTGTATGTCATGATCTAAAAAAAGTAGTCCTTTTTCATGGATTTAGTTTATATTGTGTAGGTCGGGGATCAAACCCTAAAGTGACTTTGTGTCTCATTTACTTTTCTTTACAGTGGTATGGAACTTTTATTAACTAGTTTTTAATGTCATTATATCTTTCACAAGAGAAGATGGGAGCTCTAGACATTCTTTTGTAACAATAGGAAACATCTTTGGCAAGCATATTCCTCCTCCTATTATGCATCACTTGATATTAACAAGAGAATCAATGAATAAAGTGCTATCATCCATCAGAGAATCTCCACAGTATTATCAGATCTCAGAATTTTACAGTTGGAAAAATCCTTGATACCCATCTAATACACTCCATATCTGAAAGTCTTCTCTACAACATTTCTGACAAGTTTTCTTATAGCTCCTGCTTGAAGACCTCCAAAGAGTGAGAATACCTATTCTACTTTAGTTCCTAATTATTAGAAGAATTTGACCTCAAGTTTAAATTTCCCTCTTTGAAATTTCTAACCATCATCCCAAGTTCTACTCTCCGGAACCAAGCAAAAGAAAATAATAATTGTGACAATAATGACAATAATAACAATAATAATATAGACTGACAGCCTTAAATTTTGCAATTACTTTTTACTATTATCTATTCAATGCTTCTAAGAACCCAGGGGGTAGGTACTATTATTAAATGCATTTTATAAATGAGGGAATAGAGGCATCTAGAAGCTAAGTGATTTACTCAGGATCACACAGATAGTACCTGAAGGTGGATTTGAAACCAGGTTTTCCTGATTCCAGGTCTTCTACTCTATCCATTTTGCCATCTAGCTCCTTCTAATCTTCCCTCCACATAACAGTCCCTTAAATATGTGAAGACAACTATCAAACTGTTAAGATCTAGCTTTATTTTAATGTATATAATATGTGCATGGGAAACAACTCTTTAAACATTTTGTGCTTTAAAAAAGAAGCTATTTTTTGTTGTTCTATTACCAAACACTTATATAAATGTTAGACAATTGTGTCACTGTAGAGATGTGTTTTGCAAATGAATATAGTTCATGCTAGCTTCTCTGTTTCCTCATATTTTCATCAAGGACAACTTTGATATGTGGGAGACCATTCTTAAAATTTTTGTTGAGATGAGAAAGGAGGCATTACTGACATCCTCCTCACTGTGGTTTCTGTTAATAACATGAACCATGACTTTCTCCAGAAACTTTTGAAAAGAATCAATAGACTAAAAATTCAGTCCTCAATGACTTCTACTGTATCAATCAATCAACCAATCAGTAAACACTTATTAAGTGCCTACTATGTGACAGACTCTATGCTAAGTGTTGGGGATATTAAAAAAAAAAGGCAAAAAGACTGTCTTTCTCCTCACAGAGTTTTCAATCTAAAAGGGAAAACAATATGCATACAAATATATACAAAGTAAACTACATACAGGATTAATGGGGAATAATTACCTGAGGTAAAGTACTAAAATTAAGAGTGGCTGGGAAGGACTTCTTTGTGTAAAGGTTAAGATTTTGTTGAAATTTAAAGGAAGGCAAGAAGAAGAAGAAAAACAGTAGTACTATCACTTTCCATAAGTATCTCTTTTGCTTTACTTACTCTGTTCCAACTCCTTTTATGGTCTTTGTTTTCTTTAGTGACACTTCTACTTTTTCTTGAGCATAGCAGTGATTCTGAATTTTATGTCCAAATGTGGTCACTGCACTCTAAAGGATGAAGAAGATAGTTATAGAAATAGTGATAGATTTTATTTTGAATTTTTATCTGCTGTCCTTCAAATTTTACCCATAACTATTCTTAGAATGATCTGACTTGTATCTCACATCAAGCTTTCTACAATTCATTTTCCCCTCTACCATTTGCCTTTATCTTGTGAAGTAATGCTAATCATTATTATCTTTTCTCTGTGTAGTTTTACACATTACCTTTTATTTCAACTTTGTTTTTTTATAAATTTAGTAACATTGTAAACTTGTTTTAAGAATTAGTTTGTATTCTAAACTCTTGACTTGATTTCACCTTTTCGTCAAGGCTCAAATATCCCCCCTTATCTCCTCTCACAATCACAACTCTAATACAGAGCTTGATTACTTCATGCCCTGATAATTGAAAGAATCTTCCAATGGATCTGTCTGCCTCAAGTCTCTCTCCACTACAGTCCATTCTCAGATTAGCCTCTAAAGTGATTTTTCTAAAACACAGACCTAATAATCTACTCAATAAATTCCAGTGGCTTTTTCTTAACTCCAGAATCAAATATAAAATGTTCATTAGGCATTGAAAGCCCTACATAATCAAGGTCACTCATTCATTTTCAGTCTTCCTATACTTTGCTCCTAGACCCATACATTGGCCTCCTGAGCATTCTATAAATAAGACACTCCATCTCTCTGCTTTGTGCATTTTCTCTGACTCTCCCCTATGTCTTGAATGTTCTCCTTCCTCCATTCTATTTATTGACCTCCCTGGCTTCCATCCCACTTCCTACAGGAAGTCTGTCCAAACCTCTCTTGATTCAAGTACTTTATTTCTTTTAATTATTTCCTGTTGATTCTGTATGTAGCAGGCTTTGAATATAGTTGTTAGAATGTTTTTGCCTTCATTGAATTGTTACCTCCTTGGGAACAGGAAATGTCTTTCCCATCTTTTTTTTTTTATAATCCCTAGAGTTTAGCACATAGTCTGGTTAATTTAAGGTACTTAATATAGGTTTGTTAAATTGAATACAACAATCAGATATGTAGAAGAACCAGGAGAGAATAGAGTTATGAAAACATAGAAAGAAGAGATTATCACAGAAAGAGTAATTGCTAGTATCAAAGGTTGCAGAGAGGTCAAGAAAGATAATTGAGAAAAGGTCATGATTTGATAGGTAAGAGGATGCTAATATCTTTGGAAAAAGAAGTTTCAGTTGAATGAAGAGGTCAGAATCCAGACTATAAAGAGTTAAGAAGAGAGTGAGAGGAAAGGAAGTGAAAACATCTATAATAGATTGCCTTCTCAAAGAAATATTACAAAAGTAGAACAACAATTTGGTTATATGGAGTGAATTCAAGTAAAGTTTTGAGAACACCACCTTGCTTGTGAGCCTGAATGACTGAGACATGGTGATACTCTCAATAAAAATAGGGAAATTTGAAAGACAGGAGAGTTTGGAAGGGGAAAAAAAAACAATTTGGCTTAGGACATAACGAATTTAAGATGTGAAAGATATATCCAGTTTAAAATATACAATCAACAGTTGGTAATGCAAAAAAGGAGGTAAGGAGAGATTTTAGAGATGGAGAAGGGGATCTGAGAATGTTTATAGAGAAGATAATTGAATCTACTGAAGCTGATGAAATCAACAATCAGGAGAACAGAAGAAACCTAAGGATATATCTTTGGGAGATACTCATGGTTAGTGGCAAGCCCTGGATAAAGACCTAGCAGGTTTTAAAAAGGGTCTGAGAAAAATGAATAGACAGGTAGGTATAATACCAAAAGAAAGTAGTGTCATGAAAATCTAGACAGAAGAGAGTATACAAAATTAAAAAAAGTTTAATAGTTTCAAGGATTGAGAACTGAGAAAAGGTAATTAGATTTAACAATTAAGAGATTATCAGATTTTAGAAAAATCTGAAAAGACTTACATAAACTGATGCAAAGTAAAGTGAGCAGAACCAGAAGAACTTTATAAACAATGACACCAAAATTTTTTGAGAAACAGTTATGAATGACATAGTTATTTTCAGCAATGTGGTGATCTAAGGCAATTCCAAAGACACATGGTGAAAAATACCATTTGCCCTTTGAGAAATGATGGAGTCCAAAAGCAGACAGAAACATATTTTCTTTTCATTTTCTTTTTAGTTTAGTTTTTTGTTTGTTTGAGAAGCCTTTCACAAAATGGGCAATATGAAAGCTGTTTTACATGATTAGAACATGTAAAACCTCTATCAGATTCCTTATCAGCTCATGGAACAAGGAAAGTTGAGAGTGACGGAGGGATTTGAAGGAGAGAGAGAATTTGGAACTCAGAACTTACAAAAAATTAATGTCAAAATTGTTTCTACAGGTAATTAGGAAGAAATATTATTAAATTTTTAAAAAGAGAGGCTATTACTAACTTTGGAGTGAGCTGTTGACACTGTGTGGAGTGAAATTTGGGGAGGAGCTTATACTCCCAAGAAATCACTATAATAAGCAGACAGGAAAATTGATAAGATGCTGGAGTTTGCAGCCTTATTTCAAAAGGAGTAAATAGCAGACAGTGGGGAGTGGGGGGAAGCGGGAGCGGTCAGGGAGCAGTGCTTTGAGTGGTCTTTCAGCAGCAGTGTCTCCAGGTGTACAAATGAATTCAGAATACATAGGAAATTAATACAATGATACCTTGAGTTATCCAGCACCCTTGTGTGACATAATGACTGAATATGTTATATTCTTTTTATCTTGTCTTACCCTACTAGAGAATCCAAGCTCTCTTTGAATCATGGGAGTATTTCTCAAATTAATACTTTCTTCATTTTGGCATTAATTCAGGAATGTGCAAGGCCAGAGCCACAGTCTTTCCAGATAGGGGAATTAATTCTCATGACTATATCTCTTGGCTCCATTGACTCCTCACTGGACTTTCTTTGTACTATAATTTTCCATGGGACTATTCTCTTCATCCTTGAAATTCTAATTGCAAGTCAATTGAGAATTAATAATAAAGGAAAGGAAAGGTGTTTGTCTGGTCCCTTTTAAAGGAATACTAATCAGGAGAGGCTTGGATGGGGGAAAGGTCTATTCACTTCAGGGAGAAAATGCCTCTACTGTTTGTTATATAGAGATAGGCTTTTCTCTCTCCCCTGAAGGGCATAGCTGAGCTAGTCTGTATAGGAGAGTAACAGAGATATTTGATCAGAAATTATCACTACTACAATTAGTCCTCATGCTAAGCATAACTGTGAATAATGCACTACTAATTTTTATTCTATACACCACTGAACAATGAAATCAGAAGCCAGGCTGAAGAAGGTTTAGAAGAGAGTGAGAGGTGAGAAAGTAGAAGACCCAAATAGTTGATAGCTTTCTAAAGTTTGACTTAGAAACAGAAGAGAGCTATAGGCCAATAACTAGCAGTCAGTCAATCAAAACACATTTATTAAGTGCCTACTGTCCCAGGCATTATACTCAGTGCCAGAGAAACAAATATTTAAAAAAGTGTCTGTCCACAAGGAACTTATAATCTAAGAGAGGTGAAAGACTACGAACTAAACACATAAAAAAATTAAAAAGTGTGGAGAGAGAATAAAGAGGAATGAAGGTAGCTGGCATAGGGACACGATGGAGAATTTCAAAGGAGAATAGAAGTGTTGTCAAATGTGAAATGAAGAGATATCTGGCTTGGGTGCCCTTCAAAGATATGACAAGAATTTGCAGACGTAAATAGATTAAATAAGAGGTTTGTTTTTTTTTGTTGTTTGTTTGTTTTTTTAAGAATGGGAAAGCTATAAGGATGCTTGTTGGCAGTAGGGAAGCAACCAGCCAATGAGAATGTAGGAATGATAAAGGGGACAATCTGCTAAAAAAAAAAGGAATAGAAGGAGATCAATTGTATATATATAGAAATTTGGAGAAAGGCTAACTTTACATGAGATTAGTAAAATGCCTTAATTTTTTGGTGAAGTCTGAGACAAGATTCTTAGTAAAAGGGTGAACACAGAGGGTGCCTTGGAAGGCTTGAGGAGGATAGAAAAAATTTTGAATAGTCAATGAAGTAAGGCAGTGAATTGATTAGGTTAAGTATAAAAGAATTTTCTTGCTACAGTGAGAGCCAAATTGATATTATGTAGCAAATTAGAAGAGGACATAATTGACATAATTTTGTGATTTACTCCAGCTTACCAGTATAAGGGGCAAGAGAATGAATGTAGACTCTACTTGTCTGCTTGGTGGTGTGGTTCACCAGGCAGTCAAGTTGTTTAACCTCTGTCATCTGTAAAATGGAATTAGTAATATTACTCACCTCACAAAGTTTTGAGAACCAGATGAGGTATGTATTTTCACATTTTAAAATGCTCTATAAGCAACAGCTATTATTATTATTATTATGTTATCTTTTTTCTAGTTTGTTGTTCTTCCTTTTAAAGAGGATCAATGGCATCGGAGGGTAATATCTTGATTTGTTCATGAATTAAATTTAAGATGAAGTTGTACAATGGAGTCTTCCAGTTATCCAAGTCATATGGCACGACAAAGTAGGATGATGGCCCAGGAAGCAATGGATGATGTTCGCATCTTCTATGCCTGACCAAGCTCTAAGCATTCCACAGTGCCTACTTTAGGTTCCTCCATTGGAGTAAATTATTCTCATCTGCTTATTCTTCTGGGGGAAGTGTTCATAGGCTTGGGTTAGACATCACCTTAATTCACCCACAGCTTTGAGTCCTGTCAGTTACATTTGGCCTGGTTTAGTCCCTCTGCCTAGAGGGTTTTACCAAGATGTGACCACTGTTCGTGCTAATAGCTTCTTGGAGCCATAGGTTAGAGTTTGATGAAAGGTGAACACCAGAGGTAGGTGAGCAGACCTGAAAAGGGCTTGGCAAACCCTCACTCCAAGGTGCTTGTACTCCCTGAAAACTCCATTTTCTTATATTCAAAAAGAATACAATGGTTTAAATGTCAATGGAGCATCCTTAAAGATGTCACCACATGCAAGGACTCTCAGCATCCCCAAATCTGTAGGCAGTTCTGCAATATAAGAGTGTGGAGGTATCATAGGGTCTGGAAAGCATTAAAAAGGACTTTTCCATTTCTACCATATTCTTCCAGAAGCTGGATGTCATGAGGATGACTGGGACAATGGACCCATTTGGTTGTTTTCAAATACAGTCTTCTTATTGTTCATTTTATATTGACACCCCAAGAAGTTGTGCCACAACAGCTTGACCAGCTTTAGCTACAGCTGGAAGATACACTGTGTTCAGGTATATTGGGAGTGTTAATCACAGATTCACGAATAGCTGTGATTACATGCTCTGCTTTTACATGAGCAGCACTGGCTGCCTGATTGCATTTGCCCCCATGGCTCCTAACAACATCTGCTTCCCTAGAAATTCTTCTGAGTACTCAAAATGATGATGCCTTTCCTTCTACCAATACTATTATTTTTTTCCTCCCATCACTAGCCCATTTTCATTGTCCAATTGATGGGTAGAAAAGCTAACACTTTCCTGTTCATAACAGACAAATTACAACAGTTCACAGTGAAAACAAGGGCACAGCCACCAAAATTGGCTCTACTGAGGGGGGCAGCTAAGTAATTCAGTGGACTGAGAGCCAAGTCTAGAGATGGGAAGTCCTGGGTTCACATCTACCTCAGACACTTCCTAGCTATGTGACCCCTGGCAAGTCACTTAACCCCCATTGCCTACCCCTTACTGCTCTGCTACCTTGGAACCAATACACAGTATTAATTCTAAAATGGGAGATAAGAGATATTAAAAATAAATTATTTAATAAAAATAAATGGGCTTTATTGGAGGTTTCTTGACATGATTTTCCATAATAATAATAATAATAACTAACAAGTAATGCTTTCCAATGTAAACATTGCTTTATAGACATGATCTCCTTTGATTTTCCTAATAACCCTAAGATATAGATTCTACTGTCATCCTCATAGGAAAGATTAGGAAACTGAGGCTTAGAGAAATTAAGTGACTTCATGTGCAGTCATTAAGCTAGTAAGTACCAGAGGAAAATTCAGAAGTTATTGACTTCTGGGCTAAGATGGCTACAGTGTAGAAGGGACTTTACAACTCTTCCTACAACCAGTCACAACAAATCATCTCAAAAGTACAAAAATCGAAATCAGATGAGTAAAATGACTCTGCTATAGGGCACAGCCTTGAAGGTAGGCAGGGTTTGGGCATTTCTACACTATAAGGGGGTAAAATTATACCTACCAAAGTACAAGCTGATCTCATATACATACACACCACCTACTGGACCAGAATCAGAGTGAAGGCTGGGGCAATCTCTAAATTCTTGGGACCTGGCTGAAGGCACCACAGTCTTATCCATGAAGACAGTGCAAAACTTTGGTAGCAAGACTTGGGACCTGCAGAACACAGAAAGGGGATATCACAGAGACAGGTTACACACAGCAGACACCACAGAGACTCAAAAAATAGCCTCAGGGCAAAAACTGCTCTGTAGCTCAGTATCCTGAGTGCTGCCTGCCCTCCTCACTCAGACTTCTGACTGAGAAGGGAAGATAAAACTAAAACAGTAATGGCCACTAACACCCAAGAAGTACAATCCACAAATACCAAAAAAAGTAAGATACAACAGATAAAGGCTCTGATATAGGATAACTGCTATGGCGAAAAGGAGCAGAGTATAGAAGAGACAGCAAAGAGTGACAAACAAGCAAACATATATCCAAACTTTCGCCCCAAAATGGAAATTCATCACAAGCTCTTGAGGAACTCAAATTGGAGTTCAAGAATCAAGAATGAAAGATGGAGGAACAATGGGAAGAAAAGTGGGAGAAAGAAATGCAGGTAATTCAAAAGGAAAATAACAGTTTAAAAGACAGAATCTTCCACTTTGAAAAAGAGGCACAGAAATCACATGAAATAATTAGAGATCAGAATTGACCTGCTGGAAGCCATGAAAAGCAGAATACACCAAACTAAAAAGGAAAATCAAAAGATCAGAGTTAAAACCAGCCTTTAAAGACTATCATAGGGCAAGTAGAAGTTAATGTTCTCATAAGCAAGAATCAATAAAGCAAAGTCAAAAGAATAAAAAATAGAAGGAAACTTGAAATATGTAATTTAGATGATCAGGGATCTGGAAAACAGGTCCAGGAAAGACAATTTGAAAATCATAGGTTTACCTGAAAACCAAAAAAAAAACAGAAGCCTTGACATCATGTTATAGGAAATTATCCAAGAAAATTGCCCTGATATTCTTGAACAAGAGGGCAAAATAGACACTGAAAGAGTCACTCTATACATTAAGTCCTCAAAAAACAAGCCCCAGAAACATAATTGCCAAATTCAAGAGCTTCCAAGCCAAGGAAAAAAATATTATAAGAAGCCAGAAAGAGACAATTCAGATATCACGGAGTTCCAGTCAGGATTTGCATCTGGAAGCCTCCACATTAAAGGACCACAAAGCTTAGAATATGATATACAGAAAGGCAAGAGGATTTGGTCTACAACCAAGGATCATCTACCCATTAAAATTAACTATATACTTCCAGGAGAAAGTGTGGGAATTAACAAAATAGAAGATTTCCAAATATTTATTAAAAAAAAAGACCAGAAGAGTGGGGAGTGGGGGAGGGAGAGAGTCAAGATGCTGGCATACAGGCATCAAAAAGTCCAGACCTCTAAAAACCCTTCCTTACCAATTACAAAATAAATACTCCCAGGGGACTGAAAATTAAACCTAACAAGAAGACAGAGCCAAGGAACCCTCCTGTTGGACTCAATTCAAAAGGTACACCCCCCAAAAGCCAGAATTCAAGAACACTCGGGTTTAAGGGGAAAGAAGAAGGAAGGTCCCAGGATTGCTGCCCCAACTAGAGCACCAAGCCTCCAGCAGCAACAGGAACCTCCAGGCAGGCAAAGGCTCTAGTCTGGAGGGATTACCTTGTGGGCAGGGCTGTGCCAGGCTCAGAGCATTGAACACAGGCAGTGGGGAAGGAGCTGGAGGGAGAGCGCAGAGCAGGCAGATTGGTCACAGTGGAGAAGAATCTCCATATTGCTCCTGCCTTCCAGGAGGTTTTTGGCCTTAGGGCACATCCAGCCCAACCCAGCTGTACTTAATCCCATCAAAAGTCTTCAGAGGTCAGGGAAGCTCAAGGTCCAACACCCCTTCCCCACAGACTGCAAAGGGAGATCTCCCAAAAAAGCTCTAAAAGGGGAGACTGACAAAAAACACAAAAACCAAAAAAAAAAAAAATTGAGAGGAGCAAGAGCACAGACAACTGCAGAGAGTAAAGAAAGGGAAAATATGAGCAAACAACAGAAAAAGAAAAAAGAAATTAAAATCGACAGCTTCTATGTAGGGAATGAACAAAGAGCAAATGGAACCAAGAAAGAGGAGGGAACATCAAGTAATAAAACAAATCCCAGCGAATTGGATACAGGCTTTGGAAGAACTCAGAATATAATTCAAAACACAATTAAGAGAGGCTGATGACAATTGGGAAAAGAACTTAAAAACTAAGATGAGTCATCTGGAAACAGAAAATAGTGTCTTGAAAGCCAAAATCAACCAGCATGAAAATGAGGCAAAGGAGAAGGCAAAGAAGACAAAAGATGAGGGAAAGGAGATGAAAGATGAGGTAAAAAGGATGAAAGATGAGACAAAGGAGATGAGAGATGAGGTAAAGAGAATGAAAGATGAATCAGAATAGAAGGAAAAGGATGACCAAAAAGCCAATGAAATCCAGTCTTTAAGAACCAGAATACAACAACTAGAATTAAGTGACTTCACAAGGCAGCAGGAAACTATAAAACAAAATCAAAAGAATGAAAAAATTGAAGAAAATATGAAGCATCTCATTCACAAAACAGAAGATTTAGAAAATCATTCCAGGAGAAATAAGTTAAGAATCATTAGTCTGCCAGAAGACCATGACAAAAGAAAAAGCCTGGACATCATACTACAGAAAATTATCCAAGAAAACTGCCCAATCTTCTAGTACAAGAGGGAAAAGTAGAGATTGAAAGAATCCACAGATCACCATCTGTACTTAATCCCCAACTGACCCACATCCAGGAATGTTATAGCCAAATTCAAGAACTATCAGACCAAGGAAAAAATATTACAAGCCGCCAAGACACCATGGAACCACAGTGAGGATAACACAGGATTTGGCTGCATCTACACTGAAGGATGTAAAGATTAAAATTTAGGAATATGGGGAGACTGAGGCAGGTAGAAATTAGTTTCTCTCTGCAAGGAGTATTATATTTTTAGAGGTTTATTAAGGATTAAGGATTAAAGAATATACAAGTAAGAAACATGTGCCTAGGCCAGAGGCCTAGACAAAATAACCTCACCTCATGGAAGAGACGCCTCTGCTCCAAAATGGAAGTCCAAAAGAGCACCAAAAACCTTTGCTACCAGCTTAAATCCTTCCTTGATCTCGGCCCACCTCAGAATTCCCGTGAGATTACAGAGCATTTTGGGGAAGTGGAACAAAGGCTTGTGGGGATTGTAGTCCTGTATTCGAGTCTATTTTTTACAAGGATCAAAAGGCATGGAATATGATATTCTAGAAATCAAGGGAACTAGATCTACAAACAAGAATCAACTACCCAGGAAAACTGACTACATTCTTATAGGGGAAAGTATGGTCATTCAACAAAATAGAAGACTTACAAGCATCTGTAAAGAAAAGGCCAGACCTGAACAGAAAATTTGATGCCCAAGCACAGAACTCAAGAGAATCATCAAAAGGTAATTAAAAAAGAGGAAAAAAGAAAAACAAAACTTTTTTTTTCTTTTTAAGATACCCAATAAGTAAAAATGATATGTATTCCTATTAAAAAAAAAAAAGGTCATTGGTAACTCTTAAAAGTTGTTATTATCACCTGGGCAGCTAGAAGAATTACACTTAGAGGGAAAAGTGACAAAATGTATCTGATGAAATGATAAGACATAAATATGTATGTAGAAATGTGTACACATAAATACATATACATGTATATATATTCATACAACTAGAGCTATAAAAAAGAGGTTAATACTAAAAGAAATGGGAAAAGAAACAAAAGGGGGTAAATTTATATATCACAAAGAAGCTCATGGCAGGAGGGGAAAGAACATCAATACACTGGAAAGGTAAAGAGGTTGGAGATAGAAAATACTCAACTCTTAAGTGAATTGAAATTGACCCAAAGATGGAAGAACAATCCAATCCATTGGGGCAGAGAATAGATTTGCGCCCTATATGGAAGTAGAAGGGTAACAAATGGGCTGGTGAGGAGGGAAGCAGTACAAGGGAGGGAAAGGGTGGAGGGTAGTTTAAAAAGACTTAATAAATAATAAGGGGGGAAATAAGAAAGGAGGGGGCTAGATAGGGAAGTACTGGCTAAGATATAGAAAGGAGGATCAGTGGAATAGACTTGGGGTAAATTACCTCAGCAAGACAATCTATGATAAGCCCAAAGATCCCAGATTTGGGGACCATAATCCACTATTTGATAAAAACTGCTGGGAAAATTGGAAGACAGTATGGGAGAGATTAGGTTTGGATCAACATCTCACACTCTACACCAAGATAAACTCAGAATGGGTGAATGACCTGAATATAAAGAAGGAAAATATAAGCAAATTAGGTGAACACAGAATAGTATACATGTGAGATCTTTGGGAAAGGAAAACCTTTCAAACCAAGCAAGAGCAAGAAAAAAATTGCAAAATGTAAAATCAATAATTCAGATTATATCAAATTTAAAAGTTTTTGTACAAACAAAGCTAATGCATTCAAAATTAGAAGGGAAGCAACAAATTGGGAAACAATCTTCATTACAAAAACCTCTGACAAAGGTCTAATTACTCAAATTTATGAAGAACTAAACCAATTGTACAAAAAATCAAGCCATTCTCCAATTGATAAATGGGCAAGGGACATTAATAGGCAATTTTCAGTTAAAGATATGAAAACTATTAATAAGCAGATGAAAAAGTATTCTAAATCTCTTATAATCAGAGAGATTCAAATCAAAACAATTCTGAGGTTTCACCTCACACCTAGCAGATTGGCTAACATGACAGCAAAGGGAAGCAATGAATGCTGGAGGGGATGTGGCAAAGTCAGGATATTACTGCTCCATTGCTAGTGGAGTTGTGAATTGATCCAACCATTCTGGAGGGCAATTTGGAAGTATGCCCAAAGGGCACTAAAAGACTGTCTGCCCTTTGATCCAGCCAAAGCACTGCTGGGTTTGTACCCCAAAGAAATAATAAGGAAAAAAGACATGTACCAGAATATTCATAGCTGCGCTCTTTGTAGTGGCAAAAAGTTGGAAAATGAGGGGTTGCCAATCAATTGGGGAATGGCTGAACAAATTGTGGTATATGTTGGCAATGGAATACTATTTTGCTCAAAGGAATAATGAACTGGAGGAATTCAATGGGAACTGGAACAACCTCCAGAATTTGATGCAGAGTGAGAGGAGCAGAACCAGGAGAACAATGTACACAGAAACTGATACCCTGTGGTACAATAAAATATAATGCACTTCTCCATTAGTGGCAATACAGTGATCCTGAATGACATGAACACTATCCACATTCAGAGGAAAAACTGTGGGAGTAGAAACACAGAAGAAAATCAACTACTTGAATAAATGGGTCAAGGGGATATGTCTGGGGATGTAGACTCTAAATGAACATCCTAATGCAAACACCAGCAACATGGAAATAAGTTCTAATCAAGGACACACGTAATATCTGTGGAAGAGAATTTACAATGCATGCAAGGTATAAAGTTGAGGACAGAATCTGTCAATCAAAATGAAGATTTCATTGGAATGTTACCTGGAAAGACATTTGAAGCCAAGTCAATAGCTGGATTACTTTTAACTGGGCTGAGATGCTTATGGACTGAAGTTTTTGGCTGCTGGTGACTGATGATGGAGACCCTGAAGCTTTTGCTGGCTGGCTGAGATTACCTGGCAGATTGATAGAGAAGAAGAAGAAAGACTGTTGTCCTCTTATCTCCCTGACTCTCTGCTAGTGGCTGATTGCCATTTTCCCAATATCCTCCAAGCCAAGGCTCCTTGTGGAGAATAGGGGAAAACCCCATCCCTCTTACCTTATCCTCCATCTTTGTCCTGTCTTCCCCAATAAACCCTTACTTGAGTTAAAAATAATGAAAGAGTATTTCTCTAAAGCATCATAGTTCACATTGAGTGTTATTGAAGAAGGGGGAGGGGGACCTAAAAGGCTTCTGAAGAGGGGAGAAGGGAGATTGGAAGAGGGAGGAAATGGGAGGTATAGGGAGGAGAATAGGCAAACTTGATCCATTAGTCATCTAGAGAATCCATCAATATACACCCTCAGAATTATATATCTATTAGATACCCAAAGAAATTGTGTGTCAGCTGCAGGACAGGTGGGTGGAGGGGAAGGAGGGAAATAGTGTGATTATTGTAACTAAGGAATAATGTGTTAATTGATTAAATAAATTAATTAAAAAAAATAAAAGACCAGAATTAAATGGAAAATTTGATGCCCAAATACAAAATTCAAGAGAAACATGAAAAGGCAAACAAGAGAGAAAAAAATGTTTTAAGGACTTCAGTAAGGTGAAAGTGTTTATATTCCTATATGGAAAAATAATATTTGTACTCTCAAAATCTTTTCACTGTCATAGTAGTAAGAAGAATTATTCATAGGTAGATGTTAGGGTACTATGTGGTTTAAAATTACCAGTAAAAAATAAATAAATAAACAGTATATATTTAAAACCATCATCAAGAATCAACTGCAATGGGGGCAATTTAGAAGGCTTCCCAATAACATCAGGAATGAAAGCAAGGATGCCCATTATCACCTCTATTATTTAACATTGTACTAGAAACACTAGCAGTAGCAATTAGAGAAAAAAATAAATTGAAGTTATTAAAATAGGCAACTGGGAGACTAAACTTTCACTCTTTGCAGATGATATGATGGTCTACTTAAAGAATCCTAGAGAATCAACTAAAAAGCTAGTGGAAAAAATTAACAATGTTAGCAAAGTTGCAGGATACAAAATAAACCCACACAAATCATAAGAATTTCTATATATTTCCAATACAATTTAGCAGCAAAGTTAGAAAGAGAAATTCCATTTAAAATCACCCCTGACAATATAAAATACTAAGGAATATATTTGCCAAGAGAAACACAGGAATTATATGAACACAACTACAAAACACTCTCCACATAATTAAAAATAGATCTAAACAATTGAAAAAACATTAATTGCTCAAGGGTAGAATGAGCTAAAATAATAAAAATGACAATCCTACCCAAATTAATTCACTTATTCAATGCCATACCTATCAATCTATGAAGAAAATTTAATTAAATTAGAATTGAATATAGAATTTAATTATATTGAATTAGAAAAAAATATAACAAAGTTCATTTGGAGGAACAAAAGATTAAGAATATCAAGAGAAATCATAACAAAACATGTGAAGGATGGTGGCATAGTAGCACCACATCATGAATTGTACTATAAAGCAGTGGTCATCAAAACAATATGGTATTGGCTAAGAAGAGACAGAAGGGAGGATCAGTGGGATAGACCTGGGGTAAATGTCCACAGCGAGATAGTATACAATAAACCCAAAGATCCCAGCTTTTGGGACAAGAACCCACTGTTTGATAAAAACTGCTGAAAAAAATTGGAAAACAGTATGGGAGATATTAGGTCTAGATCAATATCTCAAATCCTATACCAAGATAAATTCAGAATGGATAAACAACTTAAATATAAAGAAGGAAACTATAAGTAAATTAGGTAAACACAGACCTGTAAGATGTATGGAAAAGGAAAGATTTTAAGACCAAGCAAGAGACAGAGAATATAACAAAATATAAAATGAATAATTTTGATTACAATTAACTAAAAAGTTTTTGTACAAATAAAACCAATGAAACCAAAGTTAAAAGGGATACAAAAATTTGGGAAAAAAATCTTTATAATAAAAGTCTCTAAAAAAGGGGTAATTACTCAAAATTATAAGGAGCTAAAACAATTGTACAAGTAATCAAGTCATTCCCCAATTGATAAATGGACAAGGGACATGGATAAGCAGTTTTCAAATAAAGAAATCAAAACTATCAATAAGCACATGAAAAAAATTTTAAATCTCTTGTAATTAGAGAAATGCAATTCGAAACAACTCTGAGATACCACCTCACACCTCACATAGTAGATTGGCTAATATGACAACAAAGGAAAGTAATAAATGTTGGAAGGGATGTGGCAAAATTGGGACACTAATGCATTGCTGGTAAAGTTGTGAATTGATCCAACCATTCTGAAAGGCAATTTGGAAGTATTCCCAAAGGGCTTTAAAAGTCTTCCTGCCCTTTGATTCAACCATACCACTACTAGATTTATACCCCAAAGAGATAATAAGGAAAAAGATTTGTACAAAAATAATTATACCCCACACTTTGTAGTGGCAAAACATTGGAAAATGAGGGGATGCCCTCTGATTGGGGAATGGCTTAACAAATGATGTTGTCTGAAGGTGATGGAATACTATTATGCCAAAAGAAATAATTAACTGAAGGAATTCTATGTGAACTGGAACAACCTCTAAGAATTGATGCAGAGAGAAAAGAGCAGAACCAGGGGAACATTGTTGGCAGAGATTGGTACACTGTGGCACAAACACATGTAATAGACTCCTCTACTATCAACAATGCAATGATCCAGGACAATTCTAAGGGACTTATGAGAAAGAACTCTATCCACATCCAGAGAAATAACTGTAGAAGTTGAAACACAGAAGAACTGCTTAATCACATGGGTAGATGGAGGTATGATTGGGAATGTAGACACTAAATGATCACTCTAGTACAAATAGTAATAATATAGAAATAGATCTTCATCAATGACACATGTAAAACCCAGCTTGTTGTCTACAGGAGGGTGTGGGAGGAGCGGAGGGAAAGAACATAACTCGTGTAATCATGGAACATATTCTAAATTAATTAATTAAATAAGTAAACAATGTCAAAAAAGATAAATAAGTGAACAAATAAACAAATCAATAAATGTAAGAACGAATGAATAAAGAAAGAAAGAAAAATTCAGAAGTCATGTCTTCTTGACTCCAAGTCCAAGCCTCTACCACACCATTCAAACTCAAAATTTTTGCATATACCTACAGAAATCTTCTTTCAGTTCATAGCAGTAAAAGTTCCTTGCTCTGGAAAGGACAGATGAAGTTCATAAGATCATTGATTTAGTGAAAGAGGGACTGTATCCCAGAAAGAGTAAGGCCCAAAGTTATACAAAGAGTTGGTGGTACAGGCAAGACTGGAGCAAAGGTTCATTGATTCCATTGTATCATACTGCCAACAAAATGAAAGCTGGTGGAGGTTTCAAGACTTCCAATAAGTAATTCCTGGCAAACCACAGCTCAAGCTTAGGTTACTTTCCCCTAATTTCCAAGATTTCCTGCTGATAGAATTGTTAGTGGGTTATATGACTACAACCTTTTCTGGCTGTCATCTACTTGTTGATCATAGTTATGATTCTTTTACTCTGCCTTTGTTTATAATTTAATTTAATGAATTTATCCCTTATTACAAATGATGGAGGGCACTGTGATTTTTGCTACCCAACTTGAGCATAGCCTGAATGTTCTGAAAGGCTGTGTAGGGTAGCATTTATGTGCTACTTTAATGAAAACCATAAGACAAGACTGTAGAATTATTCTTTCAGCAAAAACAATAGTAAGGAGAAAACCTTTAAGTGTTATTAGACTTCTAGACTGTTACAAGTGGAAGGAACCTAAGATATCATCTAATTCAACTCCCTTCATCTCCTACATATATTCATTGTTATGTAATATACCTTTTAGCCCACAGCAACCTTGACAAATGCTCATCTAGCCTTTGTTTTACTATCTTCAGAGATGGGAAAGGGATTCCTGTCTTTTGAGGTTTTCTATTCTATTGCCTAACAGCTATAGTTGTTTCAGGATTTATTCTTATATTTATCTCCTAGATCAGAGAAGTTGATTTGGGCTTAAAATAGTGGCCAGAGAAAGGGGTGGGGCAGTGATTAGGGAAGGATTTTTCAAATTTCTTCTTCTTTTCTACATCTCTCTATTGTCTTTATTACCTTGTCTGTATCTATCTATCTATCTATCTATCTATCTATCTATCTATCTATCTATCTATCATCTATCTATCTATCTATCTATCTATCTATCTATCTATCTATCTATCTATCTATATTTCTTTCCCCCTCTATGTTACCTTGCATGTATATATTTGCATTTTTCTTTTACCCCTGCTAAATTATAAGATCCTTGGTTGATGCTACTATTTCTTGTCTTGGTAGGAGTGTCTTCATTCATCAATTCTCTATACAATAAAATCACTGGCCAAATCTCTCTCTCCATTTCTTTTCCTGCTCACTGCAGGGGATTGCTAGAAATGTCCTAAAATCTACTTGTGCCCAGTGTAAAGGTGGAAAGTGGTTAATTTAAATGAAGGCTGGACTGGATTATTTAAGTTTGGTCTCCAGGAATTTATATTAACTCCAAAAAGATTTATTTATAATTTATTTACAAAATGTAGAAAGAGTGAAGTAAGAAAAATCAGAGAGAGGATAGGGAAAGATATCTAGTCTAAGCACTAAGTAATTTACTTCTGACCCCTTGTCCAACCTGGGCAGAGAGAGTTGCTTCTCAGCTGGCCTCAGCAAAGTTGAGGACCAAGGAAAAACTCTTTCAATAGGCTAGTCTCTCCTGAGGCTTTTTCTTCAGAAAACATCCAGGAAAGGAGTCAGTTCTTTTACTCACCACATGTCAGTCCATCAGTCCCATCAGGTGATTGGATCTAAAAAAATGGGCAGATCTTCTCATTCAACTTTATGTAGAGTGTTCTAAAAATAGGCAGGGTTTACAATTTAATCTTCACAATCAGAGGAGAGTTAAATTTAATCTTCACACCAGCCATGCACATGGGAGGCAAATAGGCAAGAAAAAGGATAGAGCAATTAGGTATAATAACGGATAACTGCAATTAAGACTTAGGAAGACCTGAGTTCAAATCAGAACTCAGATATTAGCTGTATAACCCTACTTTCTTAACTAGTCTTCTTCAGTTTCCTCATTTGTAAAGTGGGGATAGTAATATATATATATATATATAAATTAAAGTTAATGTGCAATAATAAAAATAATATATTTAAGGGATTTATTAAATATCTTTAGAAATCAAGGAATAAAGAAGATACAAAATAAAAACCACATGTCCATGGCTGATTTGCCATTTTCAAAATCCCCACTCACTGCCATCACCATGGTAGCTGCATGCCAAAAAGAGGCCCAAGAGGACTGCCCTCTCACTAATATCCTCTGTCTACAGGAAGTACATAACAACAGGAAGTCAGTGGGCTCCCAAGAAATGTAGTTCTTTTTTAGGTTAACAGATTTTCAATTATACATTCCCTCTGAGATCCGTGGAAGACTAGTCTCTTCAATGGATCTTGTAAACATAACCAACTTTGAAATTACAATAATTTGGGGATAAAAGGAAGAGAACAAAACCAATGATTTCTGGGCTCATTGACAAAAAGCCAGTTAGGGGGCAGTGCCCTTTGGCACAAGAGTATACCTATAAAACAAATGCATTCAACCTCACACAGTTCAAATCACCACATCCCAAAGTTCACTCTGGATCTTCTGGTGCAACATGTGGTCTGTGCAGGCATCTTAATGGTGTCTTCTCCAAAGAGTTCACTTTCTGGATTTGGAGAGGTAGCATGTTTCTTATCCTAAAATTACTCTCAAAATGAATTTAAACTTTATAATTTAGAATAATAATAATACATTCCACCCTGAAATGGGTATTTTAAAACACAGGGATTACTTAGGAATGCATGGCTGAGTTATGAGGTATATGAATCAATTGGCAAGAGAAATCAAAATCATCAAAAATATCCAAATTAAAGAGAAAATAATGTGTGGATGAAATATAGAATATCAAAGTCTTATGTGTAAAAATTCTAAGTAAAAGAAAACTAAATTTATAACAAGTCCTTGAATCAGGGCCCAACTAAAGTAATTTCTGTCTCACAAATCTGTAGGACAAAATTCAGTAATATTTCACTTACACATTTGCAGCCAAGTCTACAGGAAGTTGCCATACTATAAGAGAGAAAAGGGCGCTGTGTAATGACTCTCTTTGTATTTCCTTCTCCTGAAACCAGACAGAATCATTAAGGAAAGTCCCATAACATTTTTATACAATCAATGGCATCATTTTTATAGTTTAAAGCTTTTTGGGTATGCATTGGCATTAGGGCAAATGTATTTTAAACTTATAGTACTGCAAAATCAAAAAAGTTAAAGAAAATCTTCTCAATACTGGTGACATGTGCTTCAAATACAAAAAGGAGAGAAAAAAACTTTAAAAAACTGAAATACCATATAGCACATACAAGGAAAAACAATAATATAATTTTTTAAAATAAAAATATATAGCTTACAATCATTGACAAACTGTGTCAACTAAGGAAAGGTAGAGTACAAAGATTTTTCACCCAAAAGACAAGATCCATTTCCTTTTTCAAACCTGGCCATGATCCACTGTGAGTGCAAAACAAATGGCTTTCACAAAGTAACAGTTTTTAATAAAGAACAATAGTACAAAAATGTAACATATATTCTAAAAGTATCAATATCCCCAAGTTATAATAGCCCATTTAATTATAACAGCAAACAAACCCACTATCATATTTTACATGAACCTGCTGTATGACATTTAAAGAAAAAAACCTTAGAAACTAATGGATACTTGTCACAAGTTTTTCAGATGTAGCAATGTTTCAAACTTGGCTGAAATATTTTTTAAAATATACTACTGTCATCATTACAAAAATGTGGCAGTGGAGTCTAGAAAAAAAATAAATCTCTGTACTATTGATGTTGGGACTAAAAAAATGTCACCAAAAATCCATTCTGGTGAAAGGGTAAAATGAGCTGTGGAGGTGTAAATGAGAGATGCTCTCTTGTGGGATCCATCCAAAGTACCACGTCCTGGGATCAACTTCCCAGCTTCTTTGGTATGAGGCTGTAATGTCTCATCCATTCATATTTTTACAAATGAGGGAGGTGGGGATTATAATTGTACTTCACTTCAGCTACTAAAATGGACCTTACCTTTTGCTACAAATAACTCAGAGGCAGGCAAAATGATCAGTCAGAGGTCTTAAAAAAATCTAAAAATCATCTCTAAAGACCCCTTAAAAACAATTTGAGATATTTAGCTCATTAAATTTTCCAAAGGTTGTTATACAATTGTAACCAGTTTTGATGAAGCCCATCCATTCTCTATGTGGCAAAAGCCAAAATGGAAGAAAAAGCTGTTTTTATGTGGGCTTATTCAATAATATTTGTTCAGTGTAGTTATAGGAGAAAGGTAACAGACTATATTAGTAGTTAAAACAAAGTAGATTAAACTGCTTCAGTGTGACAGAATGGTTTTGAATACATTAATACATGAACTTAAAACCCACCAAATTAAATCTTAATAAAAAAATCAGCAAAATAGAATAAAATAAATTTTTTTAAAAATGGAATCTAAAAAGGCTTAAAATTTCACCACCAGACTCCTTAAAGTTCCTTCTTCTAGCTTTCACAACCAATCACAATTACTTAGGAGATGAATAACAAAACATTTCATAGCTAGGAACATGGTTAGAGGGCAATTTAATGACAGACCAGATTTGGGGTTTTCCTCAATTTACAAGTTCTATTTTTCTTGTGTTATTTTAAAGCACCTGGCAGTGTTGCCTGGTTTCTGTCTGCAGTGGAGTGTCTTGAAGGTGATTGATGTTATTGGCTTGCCTGGCTTGTAATGGGAGTGAATGTAACTCTGTAGAGAGGGAAAGGAAGGGGGTAATGATCTTTAGGTTTTAATTCTGTGAATGTAATCTTTTATGGTAATAATCTGGGGGGATTAAGGTGGGATATATGTTTATTATATAAGTCTTTGCTCTAATATCATTTCTTTGTGTTGGAGAGAGAATAATAATCATCCATTAGTGAGGGAAGTTAAAGAGAGAGAAGTCAAAGAGGGAGATAGTAGAAGCCTCATTTTTTGGGCACTGACTTGCAGCCCCATTTCCCAAAATGTGACTTTGCCAGCCAGTGAGGGCAGGCAAAGGGTGGTTGTAGGGAGATTAAGTTTTCCCATGAATCTCAGGCAAGATAAATAAAAGAATCAGTGCACTCATCAATGGTAGAAACTGAGGAGAGGCTCCAAGGACTCCTAGTTTCTCAGTGGCAGCAATAAGCAGCCCAGTAGAAGCAGCAACAGTGGTCAGAGTCAGGGTGGAGGCCAATTTTAGGAGCAGAGCCAGAGATCAGGAGGAAGATTGCTGGGGGCCAGGGGCTAGAGGAAGGAATATCAGCAGTGAGGAACTGAGGAACATGGGCTCAAGCAGAGTGCAAGAGTCCTCAAACTGAAAACGGTCAGGCCCTTAGACAAGGCAACCAGGCAAAAAGAAGAAACAAACAAACAAACATCAAACTGGCAGGAGCAGGGCAGTAACTCAGGTATAAAGTTTGGAGTTCTCTCAGAGTTCACGGGGTGGGGGGCGAGGAGAAGCCTTGGCAGGAGAAACAAGGCTTAAAAATTTATTTAGGCTATCTTAAAAAAATGAGAGCTTTTTTTCATTCCTTCTGATTGTACAACAATGTAAAAATTAAAATTAATCCCAATAATTAAAATATTATATTTAAGGACATTTATTAATGATCATTAGAAATCAAGGAATAAAGTGGATACAAAATAAAAATCACTTTCCCATGACTGATTAACCATTTTCACAATCCCCACTCACCACCATCACCATCCTGGCTGCATGCCAAAAAGAGGCCCAAGAGGACTGCCCACTCACTAATATCCTCTGTCTACAGGAAGTACATAACACCAGGAAATAATGAACTCAAGGGAAATGTAGTTCTTTTTTAGGGTAACAGATTTTCAGTTATATATATAAAACATGTACCTCCCAGGGTTGAAGTGAGGACAAAATGAGAAAATATTTGTGAAGTGCTTAGCAAGCTTTTAATCTCTATATAAATTTTAGTTATCATTATTAATTATTAATATTTTATAATTTTCACACCATTATGCCCAGCACCAAGCACAAGGCCTTATACATGATAGCTGTTTAATAAATATTTGTTAATTTGGATTTTATTAAATGTGCATGCAGATTGTCTTCCTCCTTGAAGTTACCAAGTGACCCCTATAACTGCACCTAGGGAATCTTCCTTGTGTGAAACAAGGACATCAGAAAACCATAGGACATGGACAAGACTATATTTCTCTATTTCTGAGTGTACATTTCCCTTATGGAATCTATAGGCAGATCTATCATTAGGTGACTTGATCCCTAAGCAAATTGGCTTTAGATGATTGGCTTTAGGCTAAATGAATGAATGAATGAATAGGTAGATAGGTAGATTAATGGATGAACAAAAATAAAGAAGACATTGCAATATTACATTATATGAATATAAGAAGCATAATATCCAGAATAACAGAGATGATAAACTTAGGCAGAACACATCACTGCTATTAAACTTCCTTCTAGGCATTTAGAAAGGATATGAATGAACTGAAAAGTTCGGATGATGATGACCCTGATGAATAGGGAACTGGAGACTATGCCATACCAAGATTTAATGAGGGATCTGGAAGCATTTGGCTTAAGAATGAGATGATTTAGCAAGGAACATGAAAGCTATCTTCAAAAAATAGCAAATATTTTAAAGGATGTCTTCTAGAAGAATTATACTTCATTCATCTTTCTCTCTGTCTCTTTCTGCCTGCTTACCTATCTATCTGCCTTCCTTCCTTCCTTCTCTATCTGCCTTCTTTCTTTCCTTCCTTCCTTCCTTCACTCCTTTCTTCCTTCGTTAAGAGTTAGGCTTTTCAGGTGGGAAATTGAAACACTAATATTTAAGGCAATGAAAGTTATATTTGATAGATCCTAGCTGATTAGGACTAGCTGATCAGATCCCAGATCAGGGCTAGAAGAAGAGGAATCCTTTAAAAGAAGAAAAAAAGTGAGGACTTCAGGTTTAGGCAAAGCCATCCAAAATTTCTCTCAGCAGAAACAAAAAAATTATTGCAACTTAATCCTGCCAGTTCTGCTTTTTCTCCTATAAATCTCATACTCTGGTTTAACCTCTTCTCCTGCCCTTTGCTTCAACTACTTAGACTTTCCCTCACTCCAACCTCCTAATCCCTAATCCCACTTGATTTCTTGTTTTTCAGAATTATCCTGTTTGGTTTGGTTTCTAAATTGTCACAGTACCATTCCAGTGTCTTCCCAAACTGAATTAGGAAATGACCCCCAGATAAATAGGTTTATAGAATGAGATATGCCCTGCTTTGAATAGCTCTCTACTACCCTCTATTGACTCTGGTTTAAAAACATATTTTTTAGTTAGTCCAGTGCCTGAGGCTGTAGTTTATTGCTTGATTCAGTGACTTGATTTAAATGACCTGAGGGTAAAGGAATTGACTGCCACTAAATGACTGAATTGGAATTTCAGGGGCAACCAGTGATCTTCTAGGATAATGATTTTTTTTAGAAACTAAAGGATTAAAATGTATGTATGGAAGCTATCCCCATGTTCACTCCACTTACAGAAAGCTTAATATGAAAACCATATGTGTTATTACATTTCTTACAATACATGCACCTTGGATCTAACAATTATGACTTGGCAATGAAAGGCAAGATTAAATCACAGAATGTACTGTTAGAATTCTGATATCATTAGGTCCTCCCTCACCTTTTCATTCTTCTTACAGACCTCTTTTTTTTCCCCTTTCTACCCTACTTTCTGCCTGGCTGACTTTGGGGTTTGGTCTCTGAATCATGTAGTTTTTAAAAGTGTATGTTTTTGCTCTGGAAAGGTACTAAGTTCTCCTGAGTTCTCCTGAGTTGTAAATCTGCCAAGTCAGGTACTTCCTAAGGCCTACATCATTCCCCAAGAGTAAATCAGAGGTGTATTAACGATTGGGGCAGATGCTCATTAAATAAAAGATTAAGAGAAATGGGCAAAGTGGCTAATTACTGGAAGGCCCAAGAACAGGGCATATCTGAGACATTAGATGATTAAGAGTCATACCTGCCAAAATGGTACCCTAGTGGCCTAGACTAGTTAATGGCCTTTATTTAGCTTACAATCAGAGTGACTTAGACTCTGGGGAGAATCTGGCTTAGTATTATTTTCTTACATGGTTAAAAAACCCCTTTCCACACAAGAAGCCAGCCAGTGCACTTAATTCTAGGAGAATGTGTTATTTTAGTTTCTGGGATGACTCAACTCTATTCCTCAGTGCTCTGCAGGATTCCAGCTAGGAAAGCTGTTTGCAATCTGTAGCAAAGACCAGTCCATGGCTGGAAGTAGACTGGAAAATGGTTCATTTCATACACACCACTAAACTCCTGTCAGGCTGAAATAACTTTTAGTCACTGCCTTTCTGCAGCCATGTTTGGGCTCATGACTTAAGTGGTAAATATCCCCATCTCATATAGCTAATCCTCCAGATCAGGAATGATGCTGCCAATAGCTAGTATTCCCTGTTAGTAAGTATGTAAAAATAGGATATCCTTCATTTGGAGAAATTAAAGGAGCAGTTAAGGGACTGAAAAGTTAGGTTAGAGAACTGGAAGGGTGGAATACCTGTTTCTAGAACAGCTCACTGAAGTCTTTCATTTACAATATGCTGTAAGACTATGATATCAATTCCATTTTGGACCTACTGATTTTGAGCACTGGGGTCCATTCTTACCTGCCAATTCATGAGATACTCAGATTTAGTCTCAAGCAAAACAGGGAAGTAGGTGGCATATGGGATGGAATGTTGGATGTGGAGTAAATGAGATCTGAATTCAATTCCTGCCTCAGTCATTTACTTACTAGTGAGTCTTTGGGAAAGTCACTTAACCTCTTTCAATATCAATTTCCTCATCAGTAAAATGGGAATAATTATATCATCCATCCATCTAAGAGAGTTGTTGTTAGGTGCAAATGAAGTAACATGTGCAAAACACTTTGTAAACCTTAAAATTCTCTATAAATTCTTACTATTATTATTATTATTATACTACAGTTTCATGAACAGACCAATGAATCCAATATTACAAAGACATGTCACAGCTGTGACTATATGACTACTTACAAACACCTTAAAAATTCAGATTTACTTATGTAATCTCCCTATAATTTTGCTCAATTGACTAATTCCGAGAAGTTTATCACAAAACCATTAATTTACTTTAACAATCCACTAAAGTCTCAGATAAAATGCATTTCATGTCCCCTTCTTGGGCCTTTAATTATTAGCCACATCAACCATGTCCTCTAATCTCTTATTTAAAGAGCATCTCCAATCATTAATAATTTAAAAGGATATCAAACCAAGTATCAATTAAAGAGAACTATTCTAGGCAGCATAAACAATGTGTTAAGTCAGTGGGAGAGAACAGGCACACAGCCTCAATGCTCTCCATCACTGAAGAGCCCTTGAAAAACTATGGGAATATTTAGGAACATAATATTTCACTGTTGTTTATTTTAGTTAGCCTAAGGGCAAAATTAAACTCAAAATAAGCATGAAGCATTTTATGCTGTTTCAAAGAGAATCAAATATTGAAATAGCCCCCAACAAAAAGCCAGAGAATTGTTTGACTAATTTAAACTATGCCTCCCACTCTGTAGACTTGGAAAACTTCATAAAACAATTAACTAGTTAGTGGTAAGGGAGGGTAGGATCCAATATCTATGTTCCACAAGAGAGTTGATGGAGGCCTAAAATAGGGTGATTTCTATAATTAGAAAGAAGGAAGATCGGAATGATATTGTGACGGTAAGTGACAGAATTTGGAAACTGATGAAATTGGTAGACGGTCAGGTGGGAGGTAGAGGGGAGATGAGTCCGAGGTTGAAAATGTGAATTACTAGAAGACGGTACCTTTCACAGAAATAGAGAAGTTAAAACTTCTATGAAATATTTGACATTGTTCACTATCCATTTCTGGATATTTGGTTACTAGATCATCAGCCATATCTTGCCCCCAACTGTAATTTCTAATCCTTTCTCTCTCTCTCTCTCTCTCTCTCTCTCTCTCTCTCTCTCTCTCTCTCTCTCTCTCTCACACACACACACACACACACACACACACACACACACACACACACATACACACATTTTCAAATTTAAGATAATTTCCAAATCTACATATTCAAGTATGCAGATCTCCTCTCCCTTCTGAGGCCAGGTAGAAATTCCCATCCATACATCTCATAGGCCTCTCAAACTCAACATATCTAAAATAGTGCCCTACTAAACCTAATTTAAACTTTAATTTAAACTTGATAAACCTTCATAATTTCCCCATTTCTGTTGAGAGTTCTACCATGACCGAGTCACCTAATATCACCATATAAGTTATCTTTGATTATTAAGTATTCCCCCTCTATTTTGTACTCAATATCTAGTCAGTTGCCTGATATTTTATAGCCATATCTTCCTTATCCATCTTCTTCTCTTTATTTTCATGATCATTTTCTATGTTAGGGTCAACTTCCTGGATTTCCCTGACACAGCTTGCTCCCTCCCCACATCTTGACTGCATCATTTAGAGAGCTTGAGTGCCACTGTGTCCTTGTTATATCTTCTGGCTACATTAGGCAGTGTAAACCGCCTTCTTTGCTAAACATTCAATGACTTGTAGAGTCTCATTTCTTCTCAACACCAAATCTGAACTAAGAGGGGACTAGGGGTAGAACTGTACCAATAATACAATCCCAGTTCAGGTTGTCATACGCTCTCAGTTGGACTATTGCAATAGCTTCCTAATTGTGTTCACTGTCCAATCTTTCTTCTTTCCATTTCATCCTCAACATAAGTGCCAAACTTAAAGCCCTCATAGATAGACTTGGCCATGTTATTCTGCTACTCAAAAAGCTTCACTGGATCCCTGATTACTTTGAGGTGAAATATAAATTCCTCTATTTGTCACTTAAGGCTTTAATATTCTAGTTTCAACCTAAAAACTTTTATAATCTAGTTTCAGCCAACTTCTCTAGATTCATTTGTCATAGATCCCCCTCAAACACCTTTCAATCAAATTGCCACACTTCCCATAAGTGACCTTATTTGTCTATCATGAGCTGACAGAGATTAAGTGTCTTGTCCATGATCATATAGACACTATTAAATATCTGAAACCAGATCTGAACTCAGGTCTTCCTGACTCCAGATCCAGCACACCCTTCATTTAATTACCCATCCATCATTGTTATCATTTTAAAACACTGAGTCATTTTTTCATTTCTGTTTAACTCTTCATGACCACTTTTTGTCTTTTCTTGACACAGATACTACAATAGTTTGTCATTTCCTTCTCTAACTCATTTTATAGATGAAGAATGTGAGTCAAACAAGGTTAATTGATTTGCTTGAGCTTACACAGCTAGTAAGTGTCAGAAGCTAGATTTGAACTCCAAAAAAGGCATCTTTCTGACTCTAGTTCCCATACTTTATCTACCTTGCTATTCATCTGAGATAGTAGGTACCTACTAAAAACTTGTCAAATAAATGAAAGAATGAATCAGTGATGGATGAATGAATAAATTTCCCTTAAAAGTTAGTCATGGGTTTTCTAGCTAATAAACCCCCAACAACTAATGCCAAATCTTGCCATTTTCTGACCATTTTTAGGCCTCTCTTCTGATGTCATCTCATTGCAACTACATTAATGACTTGAGCTTACTCCCGTTTGCTAGCTAAGATAAGTGTTGGATGTTATTCTTGATGTTTATATCTTCATATGTTCCAGGGCTGATGCCACTGAGCACAAGCTGAAGAAAAAAAGCAGAGGACAGAGGTAAAGGTAATTTTTTTTTTAAATCTTGCTTGCTTTGTCCCATACAGCCCCACGTGTCCCTGGGATAAAAGCCTGCAGATTCCTTATCAGTGAACCTGCTGCTATCACTGCTGCTCCCTTCCATATCTTACTTTTGAATCTGCATATGATGCAATCACTTTCAAAAGTGTAATTCAGATAACATACGTCTTGGATTCATATTATTCACTGGCAACCAGGCCAGAATACAAATGTCCAATCCTGGCATGAGCTCCTAAACACTCTATTGTTTAGAATGCCATTCACTGTTTAGAGAATTCTAAATGAAACAATATTTTTCTGTTCCCCAGTTGAGATTTCTCAGCACAAATTTATTTACATTCTTTGAATGCTGGTTTAAATTTAAATAATCATAAGAGTGTGTGTAGTCAAAGAAATCAGAGCACTTAATAATTTTTAAAAGCTAAATCTTTATAACATTTATCAAAAGGCAGCTCACATGGAGTTATTAATCTTATTTTGCAGAAGAAAAACTACAATGGAGAAATTAAAGTCATGTCTATGTAATTAATTGAGCCATGTACAATAATCATAACCAATATGTATAGTAACTTAAGATTTGCAAAGTGCTTTAAATGCATTATTTCATTTGATTCTCATAGCAATCCTGAGAAAGAGATACTATAAGCATTATCTTTACTTGACAAATAAGGAAACTGTGGTACAGAGAAGTTAAATGGCTTAAGATGAGGCAGCTACTATATGTCAGAGGCAGTATTTGAAATTAGATCTCACTTGACGATAAGTTCAGTGCCATCTTCACTGTAACATGCTTTTTCTCTATATTAACATTTCCTGTTATGATTCTTGTAAAATTCCTACTAATAAATCTTCTTAGGAAGAGTACAAGATATAGCTGCCTCATAATCAAGTAATCAAAAAGCATTTATTAAATACCTACTATATGCATGCCATTACTCCATCCACTGGGAATACAAAGACAAATATCAAACAGCCCCTGCTTCAGGGGAATATACAGTCTCTGAGGGAGATGATAAACAAAATAAATTAGTGGTAGAGGTAGTGGTGGTGGTGGTTGCAGCTGCTATCACAACAATTTGGGGGCATGGAAGGATACCTGGATTTTTAAATTTATGGGTGAAAGAGATTCCTGAGGTTGAAACTCCTTCCAAGGCAGATTAGCAACTCTTATAGGTCTTAATGAGTTGACTATAGGCATCAGTCAGTAAAGAGATTTAGTCAGTTATGTGCCAGCAGGAGGACTTGAATGTGTGTTCCAGACTCCACAGCTAGTCCTTTGTGTACTAAACAATTCTCTCTACTTTTCTATACAGTTCATAGGACTAAATCTAAAACTGGAAAAAGCCCCAGGGGCCACAAAACCCAATATTTCCTTTTACAGTTGAAGAAACTGAGTCCTGGAGTGTTAAGTAATTTGTTCAAGCTCGCACAGACAGTGGGCATAAGAGGTAAGATTTGAATCCAATGTTTCAGATTAGAGTCATTATTTTTTTCCACCATGCCATACTGCTTTTGAATTGGTATTAATGAATAACAAAAACTATAGTCTTGGCTATTCCACTTGTAAGTTGCACAATATTAGGAAAATCATTTATGCTATTTAAAATCATTTAGGCTTTGGTTTCCTCATGTGTAAATGAAGGAGTTGGACTAATAGAATTTACAGTCTTATTAAATGGGAATTTGTGGATCGCATTAATAATAAACAGTCCAAGGAAACAGAGGAGTTGTTAAAGTAGCAAAAATTACCTACTTGATCTACTCCATGCTTTTGGTTTGTCCAGATATAATATAAATAAATTGGGTTGGAAAGGAGAAACATGAGCCCATATTTGAATGAAGATGAGAAGTCAAGTATTCTGGCAACGATTCCATAAATTTCTATGGCTACAACATAGGAAGATACATATCTTCGTGTGTAACAAACTATCTTGTGTTCACTAGTGTGAACATAACATAATCTGTTTATGTACCTGACTAGAGCTACAGCCCACCGACCCATGTTGAATCAGATCTAACGAAATCTGGGCAGTGACTGGATTCCAAAACCTAGGACCTAAAATGCAAAACTTCAGAAAAGCAGAACAGAGTGTATAACTAGATATGCTGATGCCCAGGGAAAACAGTAGAATATGAGGCTTGACCAGTGAGGATTTCAATTAATTTAAGACAAATTTAGTCAAAAGAAAACTAGGAAGACCCTGGAGAAAGAGCACTGTTCTTGAGATCTGGGACTTCATTGGAGAAGAGATCTTGGGATACTGGACAGCTCAGAGAAGAAGCAGTAGGGCCAGGGAACAAAGGAGTCCAGCTGCAGAATAAGTAGGTATAATCTGGTGCTCCCTATTTTAATTAATTGATCTTACTAAGTATTAGCAGAGTTAAGCTGGTCTTACTTACTAAATGAACATAAGGTAGCTGGATGGCTTAGTGAGCACTGGGTTTAGAGTCACAAAGACCAGAGTTCAAATCTAGCCCCAGACACTTACTACCTGTGTGACCCTGTGCAAGTCATTTAACCTCTGTTTTTCTTAATCCACTAGAGGAGGAAATCCCAAATCATTTCAACATCTTTGCCAAGAAAACCCCATGAAAAGTTTGGTTCACTAGGTCATGGTTAGAACACAAATTAACAACTGAACAAAAACATTAAAGGAGTATGAGTTCTATGAACACTAATCATCTAGATTTTCAAATCCTAAGCCAAGTTTCCAGTCACTCTCTTCCTGGTTAATGCTCAAACAACAAAATTATATGGCAAAGAGTCTTAACATGATGAACGAAATACATAATTGTAACAGAAAAAAGCATTAAAGAGGCAGTAGAAAACTATATTTCTCTGTTCAGATATATAAAAATACACACACATATATATGAATATGAAAACATGGTCAAGAGATACATTGAACTCATTTCACTTCTTTGTATTCATAAAGTAACATTAAAATTATATTTTGTTTTGTTTTGTTTTGTTTTTAAACAAAATTAACCACCCAAGCTCATTGTTTGGTTACTGTGTTATTTTGAGGTTTATTGTTTGTTTGTTTGCTTGTTTGTTTGTTTTTTTATATTGGGACTCCCTAACTCTAGAAAGTCAATAACCATTCAAAAGTCTGACTACATTATAGAAATTAGCAGGGAAACTTTGACTTGCTCTGTTCCCAACGTGTACAACCTTGCCTCTTTGTAGGCATACTGGTAGCCCCCCAAGTCCCACAGGTTCACCATATTTTTGCTTGTCTTCATGTGGACACTCAACAAGCTATATAGTGCACTCTAGCTCAAAATGTTCAAGGCCAAGCAACCCATCATTCTTACTTCCAAAGAAAAGCAAGACTTCCTTATAATTCATCACATTCCTTCTGAATCTGGGTTTGAGCCTAGTTCCTTTAGGATAAGAGAAGACACCAGATTTGGGGCACTACTAGAGAGAATTCTTCATCCATATTATCACCCTAGTGGAAGATCCTCACTCTTTCGATGTACACAGAGCCTAAGAATTAATCCCTATTTTGCAGTACAATTAACAGCGCATCGTGCCCGCTGGGATTCTAATGGCAGTTATATAATTTAGCAGAACTCTAGATAGAATCATAGAATTTTAACTTTTCAAGTCATAGGTGTTACATAGATTTAGAACTGGAAGGGCCCATAGAGAGTGTCTAGGCTTACTTTGTGATTTTATAGATAAGGAACTGAGATCAAGAGAACTAAAGCAATTTGCCCAGTCATATAGCTAGGAAACATCTGAGGCAGACTCTAAACCCAGTTCTTCCTGACTCCATTAAAAAGATCTACACTGTTCTCTTTCTCATTTCTTTACTTTCACTCTTTCTATATTTTATAAATAAATGGTTAAAATTATTTGGAATTAATTAATTCCTGGTAATCACATTCTGATGAATTTAGTCCAATCCTTTTATTTTACCCCTTACATACTGTCCCTTACACTAGGGGCAGCTAGGTGGGTCAGAGGATAGAGAGCCAGGTCTCAAGTTGAGACCTCAGGTACTTCCTAGCTGTGTGACCTTGTATTCAAGTCACTTAACTCCATTTGCCTAGCCCTTGCCCTTTTGTCTTAGATTTGTTACTAAGAGAGAAAGTAAGGATTCTAAAAAATCTGCCTCATACATAATAGTTATATGGCCCTAGACAAGTCATATAACCTCTGTCAACCTCATTTTGCTCATCTATAAAATGAGGGATGATAATATCTCCTACTTACCGGAGCTGTTGTAAAGACTTAATGAGATAATACATGTAAAACACTTTGTAATCCTTAAAGCAAACCTTTTTCAAATCTGAAAGCATTAAAAAATGATAGCTATTATTATTATTATTATTATAGATGTATTTGTACGTGATAAAAGTCAATATCTGTTAGCTATTATACAAATGTTAGCTTTTATCACACAGTTACGTCTGTAATGATAGCTAACATTAAATAGTGCTTTAAGGGCTTATAAAACACGACAATGATTTTATCATTTGAGTCAACAACCCTGTATTATTACTATATTCCCATTTTACAGATGAAGAAACTGAGCCTGAGAGAGTGAGTTAATCAAGGCCATACATTTGGTAAGTGTCTGAGGCAAGAGTTTAACTCAGACACCCTGATTCCATGGTAAGTGAGCTATTTATTGAAATACCTAGGTACCAGATTGCAGATTGGCACCTGCCCTGCATCTGATAGTCTTAGAGGATTGTTTGTAACACTAGGAGCGTCTTGCCAGAGACAACACTTGAACTCATGTCTCATTAGGTCAGGTCTCTCTCCCACACCAGAGTGATAGTGATTGAGATAAATATATATATTTCCATGCACACTCACATGAATGCCTGTATCCATAGATCCATGGATATGCATATTCCTGGATTGCAGTTCTACCTCTGATATATTCCCTTGTTGTATGACCATGGCCAATAACCACTTGGCCATTCTGTCTCTCCAAAACAGTGAGTTATAGACAGATTATTATATGAGCTAGTGAAATAAGATCACGCCAAAGAAAGCAGAGTTCTTTGACTTATCGACAGCCTTGTAAGGACTAACATAATAGAGGGTAAGTCCTTCTTGGACCCCTCTCAAAAGGCATTAAAATTAGAAATCCTAATAGATCCCATCATAGCATGAGCTCTAATAGACCCTGAACACCATGTGACAGTGATACTCTCGAGAATGTAAGTTTGAAGTTTGACCCTCTTGATGGGAAGAAATGAGCTTTTTTTCTGCAAAGGCCCTTTTCCCTCCTTCATTGCAGCTAATGAATGTTTTAAATAGCAGATACATGTGGACAAGAGGCTCCTTATCCTTTACATTGGGCTGGGTTCAAATAGTTTAAAAGAAAAAAAGTGTTTAGCACAGATAGCTTCAGGCACCAACTAGTTAACCAGTTTTTACTGATACTCTGGACAGAACTGCTGTCAAGGCCCTGTTCCTATTGTCTCTCTTATATTCCTGTGGATCTATTAAAATGATGAACTTGTTCTTTTGCTGTACATCCCCCTGCAAACATATCCATATATATCTAGAAAATGACATATTCTTTCTCCACAAGTCATTCATTTCTGAGCTTTCATAATTTATTCATCCCGGGATGAACTTCTGCATCTGTCGTTATTCTTTTGTTGCACTTCACCAATAGATTTACAAGTGTTTAAGCCCATGTTTCGTTGGTGGGAAAAGATAAATAATTGGGGAGAAGAGCACCATCACCACAGGGTCAGAGAAAATAAATAAATAAATAAATAAATAAAATAAAGGGTTACAAGATTGAGAATTGGTAAATCAGGTCAAAATTTCAGATACTCTATGAAAACCTTGAGTGATTTCAGTGGAAATAGGAACAGTTTTCCTTGCTTGACTCTGTATTCTTTCTTCTTTTATGGAGTCATGCAGCAGGAATCTCGAGCACTGGATTTGGCGTCAGAGGAAATAAATTAAAAATTCCCAGCTTTGCTTCCAACTTCCAATGCTCTGCATACTCAGACTTAAATCTCAGTCTTAAAATATTTGATTTCCCTAATGCTAAAAGTACTTACTAATGAGTCAAAAGACAACCTAGGTCCTTCCCCTGCTGGTCATTACCCTGTTACTAAATTCCTATTTACTTTGATAATGTCATGAATTTCGCAGGCACCTAAGATTAAACTCTTGTACGATTATTTTTAAACTCTTACCTTGCATCATAAAATCAATATTGTGTATTGGTTCTAAAGCAGAAGAGCAGTAAGAGCTAGACAATGGGAATTAAGCAACTTGCCCAGGGTTAAACAGCTAAGAAGTATCTGAGGCCATATTTGAACATAAGATTTCTCATCTTTGGATCTGGCTCTTAATTCACTTTTACTCTTGCTTCAAATATCTTATCAGTTGCCAAATCTTGGTGCTTCTACCTCAATGCCATCTCTGACATCCAACCCTTTCTTTCTACTTACATGGCTACCACCAGTGTCCTTCCTGGTCCCCCTTTTTTCTTGGTGATTTATTTGCCTCCAATGAGTTCATCTCTGGACCAGTAACCCAGTCCTATATTCATACCTTCAGTATTAGTCTCTCTTCTGCACTTCAGTTCTACAACATCAATTGTCTTTTTTGATATTTCAAACTAGATGCCTTAGAAGAACCTCAAATTCAATGTGTTCAAAACTGATCTCATTATTTTTTCCCTCCCAGATGTTTTCTCTTTCAAACTTGCCTATTACTATTAAGGCTATCACTGTTCTCTCTGTTACCCAGGTAGGTTCACAGCCCTGAAATCATCTATGACTCCTCACTTACATTCATGCACTCAACATGTCTAATCATTTCCTAAATCTTGTGGTTTTGATCTTTATATCTCGTGCATAAATCCCCTCTTCTCCACTCATAAAGCTACCACTCTAGTTCAGGTTCACATTCTCACTTTCCTGGATTACTGTAATTGCCTAAGGTCCAAGATTGATTATCTTCCCTCCAAAATACACAGAGTCACACACACACACACACACACACACACACACACACACACACACTCAACAAACTCATTGCCTCTTTATTAGCTCAGAGATTAACTATAGATGCTGCTTGACATCCCAAATCCCTTATAGCCTTGCCATTTTTCTGCCTTTCTAGTCTTTTTATTTGCTTTGTCCTCTGGATTCCAGAGACACCATCTGGTATTCTGAACACATGATCTCCATCTCCCATCTCTAAGCCTTTGTATTTGCAGACCCCTAAACCTGAAACCATTCTCTCTGCACCTCTACTTTTTTGAATTCCTGATTTCCTCCAAGACTTAGTTCAAGCACTACCTTTGTCACAAAGTCTTTGTTGCCCCTACCCCCAACTTCCAGATCTCCCAAAGTTATTATATTTACATATGTATATGTACATATGTGTACATTAGATTGTACCTTAGAATGAAAGTTCCAGAGGATAGGATGCCAGGCCTGGAGTCAGGAGGATCTGGGTTCAAATATGACTAAACACTTTCTAGCTGTGTGATCCTGAGCAAATTACTTTAGCCCCATTGCTTATCCCTTACCACTCTTCTGCCTTAAAACTGATACTAGAGGAACATAAGCTCCTTGAGTACATGGGCTATTTCACTTTTGTTTTTGCATCCTTAGCACCTGGAACATAGAAATAAATATTTCTTGATTGACTGATACTAAATCTAGCAGTGAGATTAATATCAACAATGCTGTTATTTCCAATAAGATCCCTACTCCATTTCCAGAAATGGCCTGAAACATTTATCCATATATATTACCCCATGGATGCTGTTTAAAATATCATTGAATAAATGCTGGTTAAGACTTGTAAAATATTCATCAAATAACTCTTAGTACACTTAGGAAACAAGCAAATCATATTGAAGGAGAGCTTAGCTATATAACATATATGACTGAGCCTAAGGTTCCTTTGGACTTTGCTCTAAGTATTTTGAGTTATGCTTTTATTACCCAGCTAAAAAATCAATAACAATGACACAACATAACTGAAAATACAAATAACAACAAAATAGAATGGTTAGATTAGTAAAGCTAGAAAATTATTTTAATCTTCATAATGATGTATTAATAAAAGGCACTGAATTTCATTGGATCACTGGTTCCATGATCTAGAAAAAATACTCTTGGAAAATGTGATAGGAAATTCAAATCAATTCAATGAGTACCTCTGGTACCTTGATTTTATTTTTTAGCTAAACAAATTGGCCATTTTCTTCTGTAGCTTGCTTCTGCATGATCATATTAGAATCCTGGAGAGAAATTATTTAGTTTTGAGTTAGAAAGATATGAGTTCGCATCTACCTTCAGTTTCAGACACTTACAAGCCTTGCAACCCTTGCAAGTCACTTAATCTCTAACTGCCTCAGTTTACTCAATTGTAAAATATGGATAATAATAGTATCTACCTCCAAGGTTGTTATGAGGATCAAATGAGATAATATTTAAAATATACAGAGCCTGTCACATAATCAGCACATTATAAAACATTTGTTCCCTGTTTCCTTAATCCAACTGAGACCCAGAAAACATAAGCAATGTGTACAGTCATATAGTTAATATTGTAAATGAGAATGGAACTCAAGTCTTCCCACTCTCTAACCATAGGTACATTACACAATTCCATCTTTATATATGCCAAACCCAGTTTCTCAAACTTCTCAACATCATGGGCTTCTTTTTTTTTTTTTAATTCTGCGTCTCCCTATCACTATCTCACTCAGACTGTAAGTTTAGAGATTGATCACAAGCTAATCATGCTATGTTTGGCCCAGAAATTTTGACCTAGTCTCTTGCTGACCAGGGCTGGTTTACCTTCTTTAGGCAACCCGGTACTCCTTCCGCCCCAATGTGTTCAATGTAATAATGCCAAACAGTGTCAACATTTGATTAGCTTAACCCATTCCACCATTCTCAGCCTCCCTGGCAACAGGGATTACAAGCATCGGCCACTGACTTCAGAACTGACCTCCTTTTTAATTTCACAAACATCATACTAGATCCTGAATTTCAAAATTATATTCTATGATCAGCAGAACCAAAAGAGTAGGCTCATTGAGTGAAATGACTGGTGGTTTTATTTTTTTTTTCATTTTTGCCAATAAGACTAACAATATGATGGGGGAATTTCCTCCTTTTCTCCTTAAAACTTTTCTCTAAGAATTTGCTCTCACAATAATTTCCTCTCTGTCATTTATTTACAGTCTTTTCTATCCACTGTCTCATTCTCATCTCTCTACTAGCATAGTAAATTTTCCCATATCTTTATAAAAAATAAAGGCAATTCTTGATATTTCTGACATAGAGGTATAGTTATATTTCTATGCTTCCCTCTATCTTTACCACTAAATTTCTCAAATAATCTAAACCTAAAACTTCCATGTTCTCAACTGCTTGCAATCTGCCTTCTGTTTCAATTACCTGTCTATGAAGATTATTCTCTTAATGTTAACAACAACTTCATTTTTGCCATCTTCATGACCATCATAATTGACATTTACATGGCATTCACATTGTTTCCCCCCCTTTCTAAAAGTGTATTACTCTATTTATATGCATTTGGTTTTGCAACATATTCTTCCTTCACAGAATGCAACATAGAAAAGGATGATTTCAGGAAAAGGAAAACTCCTCCATAAAAAGTTCAAATTTGCACCTCATCAAGATGTGAAGGAGTGAGTATACTGGAGGGAGATCAGGAACCAAAGCTTGACAAGTCTCTGAGAGGGAGGGAACACAGCAGTACCTATGTTCCTGAAGGCTAGGCTACCAAAGCAAAAACCCATATAGTCCTTACCAATTTAGAAAATCTTAAATACCAAGCCACAGACCAAATGACAATGCCTCAGTCTTTGAAGACTAGTCTATCTCTATTTGGAGAGGCTTATCATGTGAAGATGTTGGATAATTTTGGCCACAAGGGCTATCTGCTCAGGTGTAGAGTGGCTTTGATCTTTTTTGGTCAATGAAATATTGGTATCTTTAAGTAATGTAAGTTAAGTAATGAAATAAGTAAAGAAATGGATACTGTTTTTAAAATTCTAGAATCTCTCTTCTTGTCACCTAATTCTTGGTATTATTGGTGACATAACAAGGTATTATAGCTCCAGGGTTGGGTACCACCAGATCAGATAATTGGTCTCAGTATTTGGTCATGTCTACAGAATGGACTAGAAAAATTTCAACAATGCCAGACCACTGGACAAAATTTCAAAGACTTTAGCTCCTCCCTTCCCCACTTTTGAAAGTTCAAGGTTTGAATTTCATATTATCCTATAAGTATCAGGAAAATGTTTTTTTGATATTTTGCAGTCTATCCCCAACCAGACTTTTTATACTATAAGAACCACCTTTTAAAAATTTCATCCAAGGGTCCCTCCAGTCCAGAATATGGAAGGGAGTTCAGTTTTACCAGCCTCCAAGGCATTCTGATTTGAGTCATAAGCACCAGAAAGAGTTTATGAACCATAATAGAGTGAAATAGGTAGAAAAACAAATACAATGACTAAAACAATGTAAGTAGAAACCATGGCATCCAATGGTCCTGAAGCAAAGTTCTCCATAACTCCCCTGACTCACATAATTGAGACTGGTACTCTCCATTCATCTTTATGTCATTCCACCCCCCACTTTCTACTTCCCTTGGGAACAACAATTAAATCAATTCTAACTTTGTGCCTGGAAAGGGTGTGTTAATCAGCTCTGTGCTTATTCCCCAATATGTGTTATCTTTCTCCATTATTAAGCTACTTGAGGGTAGGAAATTCCTTAGTTTTTTGTCTGTACCCAGGATTTAGGTAAGAGTCTCGATCATAATAAATTTGTAATAATTTTTTTAAAAATTAACTTCTTTCATTTAAGATTCTCTGAAAATCTATCTTTTTATTATATCTGTGGGAATTCATAGACAAGGTTACCAGGTAGATCATGTGTCATATCTTCTGAGATGCTAATTTGTTCCTTTTCCCCTCTTATTCAAATCAATCAATCAATCACAAATCAGCATCTATTAAGTGCCAAGTCCTATCCTACACTGAATATATGCACAAAAAGCAAGATAGCTGCTAGATTTCAGGGACTAGACTCCATTATGTGCTATACATACTGGACTGGTGGGACTCTTAGTTGAAACATTTAAAAGGTGGCTCTTATGTTGCAAAAAAAAAAAATCTGGTTAGGATCAGACTAACCCAGAACCAAATACAAAGAATGAGACTATCTCAATTCCTAAGGAGTTCACAGTCCATCAGACAAGACAACACAAATGTATATTTACATTAAATAAATACATGGAAGACAATTTGAATTCCAGGACAGGGAGTCAGAAAAGGCTTTTTTATAAATAGAAAGTGGAACCTT